>NC_141053.1:36311930-36911930 GCF_041138505.1 Cibotium barometz | reverse complement strand
TAACCTCTCACCAAGAGGATGGCTTCAAGCTAGCCATGAGCTTGACCATGGAAGGCCAAATCTCCATAGATGGAGCCCAAAGGTACAAGATGACCAAAATTAGTAAGAGTGTCAAAAAGATACTACCAATGTCCCCCAAGCCCTATTTATGGTCACTTCCTCCTTTTGCCCATGGGCCCCTATGTACATGTGGAAATCAAGCTCTATGGTTCATGATGACAAACCATCCCTTCCCAAAGATTTTGTCCTCAAAATCATACAAGATATTTACAATTGAATCGCAATCTCAATGTAAACCCATGGGAAGTAGAGAGGTCTTCAAAAATTCGCCTCGAATACATTTGGAATAGGGAAACCAAATGTAGTGAAGCCGGAAAACTCCTTCTCCAAAAATAGCATGTAGGACTGTTATGGCAGCCATGTTGTCGATGAAGCTTCCCTTGAAATTCTTCATGAAACCTCCATAAAAATGAGCTGCAATTGATGCGTAGCCGCCAAAAGGGTCCCACATATTTGTCATCGAACCAAATGATCTTCCAAGTGTGTTGGAGTAGATTGGTAACCCCAACAATAGATCCAACCAAAGCTGTCCAGAAATTACAGCACATATAAAACCTCATGATATGCCCATTCTTCGCATAATAAGCATGCCACTTGATCAAGGAATACTTCCATCAATAAACCATGTTGTTAAACATACTCCATTGATTGCCAAGTAGCCTCATCTATGGGCAAGCGCTTCCATTTCACAAGGAATTCATCAATGTTTCGGATCCTCAAAACCTTTGTCCCCTTGTCCACAATCCTCTCCGGCTCATAGATAATCTCTCCTTCTTCATCCATCGGTGGTAACTCTTCAATCTCTTGAGGAAGAGAGCCCACAAACCTCTTAAGGTTGGATACATGAAACACATTATGAATCCTTGTAGAAGGAGGTAGGTCAAGCTTATAAGCCAAATCACCCACTTTCTTGACTACCAAATATGGTCCATAGTATCTATGTGCCAATTTGGAATTGGAAGACCCTTTGAGAATATTGTGACGGCTCTTAGGAAGCTTGAGCAACACATAATCAGCGTCCTTGAACTCCATTTTGCGTCTATGCTCATCCGCATTTGCCTTCATGACTTCTTGTGCCTTCTTCATATTATCCTTGCATAATTGAAGAAGCTGTCTCATCCTTTCCAACTCTTCCTTGGCTAAAGGATTAACCATTTTATCCTCATGGAAGGCAATAGATGGCACATGCACTTGATACCCATAAAGTGTCTCGAAAGGTGACATCCCAATACTCAAATGCTTGCTTGAGTTATGACAAAATTCAGCAAGGTAAAGCCATTCATCCCATGATGCTTGCATGTCATGAGACAATAGCGCTTCAAGTACACTTCAAGCCAAGCCATTTGTTTGTGCACTCTATTCGCCCATCCGTTTGAGGGTGATAGGCTGTAGAAGGAGTGATTTGAGTCCCTAAGTTCTCATACAATGTCCTCCAAAAAGTGCCCATGACCTTGGTATCTCTATCACAAACTATGTTGAGTGGCAAACCATTATCTTGAATACATGCTCCATAAATTGCTTGGCAATATGAGAGGCCCCATAAGTAGTCTTGGAAGTAATAAAATGAGCTGATTTGGTGAGTCTATCCATCACCATAAATACTTGATCCCATCCATGCTTCGTCTTTGGCAAGCCCATGATGAAGTCCATGGAAATGTGAGTCCATTTTCCATCCGGAATAGGCAAAGGATGAAGTAAACCACTTGGCAATTGGTGACTATCCTTATTCCTTTGGCATGACACACATTCCAAAACAAACTTCTTGACATCCCTCCACATGCCTTTCGAATAGAAGCTTTTGCTCACTTTGTCAAATGTCTTGAAATGGATCTAAAGTAAAATATAGAATCAAACTTATCAAAGCAAGAATCTAGCATCCATTAATCATTAGATTAGTGATCAAATGGCTCATCACATGAATATGCAAGAGAGAGAGAATCTATAAGTGCATGTAGCAAGAGAAGATGCACAAATAGCCTAAGTGTGTTTAACCTCTCACCAAGAGGATGGCTTCAAGCTAGCCATGAGCTTCACCATGGAAGGCCAAATCTCCATAGATGGAGCCCAAAGGTACAAGATGACCAAAATTAGTAAGAGTGTCAAAAAGATACTACCAATGTCCCTATTTATAGTCACTTCCTTCTTTTGCCCATGGGCCCCTATGTACATGTGGAAATCAAGCTCTATGGTTCATGATGACAAACCATCCCTTCCCAAAGATTTTGTCCTCAAAATCATACAAGATATTTACAATTGAATTGCAATCTCAATGTAAACCCATGGGAAGTAGAGAGGTCTTCAAAAATGCGCCTCGAATACATTTGGAATAGGGAAACCAAATGTAGTGAAGCCGGCAAACTCCTTCTCCAAAAATAGCATGTAGGACTGTTATGGCAGCCATGTTGTCGATGAAGCTTCCCTTGAAATTCTTCATGAAACCTCCATAAAAATGAGCTGCAAATGATGCGTAGCCACACCCAAAAGGGTCCCACATATTTGTCATCGAACCAAATGATCTTCCAAGTGTGTTGGAGTAGATTGGTAACCCCAACAATAGATCCGACCAAAGCTGTCCAGAAATTACAGCACATATAAAACCTCATGATATGCCCATTCTTCGCATAATAATCATGCCACTTGATCAAGGAATACTTCCATAAAGTAAACCATGTTGTTGAACATACTCCATTGATTGCCAAGTAGCCTCATCTATGGGCAAGCGCTTCCATTTCACAAGGGATTCATCAATGTTTCGGTTCCTCAAAACCTTTGTCCCCTTGTCCACAATCCTCTCCGGCTCATAGATAATCTCTCCTTCTTCATCCATCGGTGGTAACTCTTCAATCTCTTGAGGAAGAGAGCCCACAAACCTCTTAAGGTTGGATACATGAAACACATTATGAATCCTTGTAGAAGGAGGTAGGTCAAGCTTATAAGCCAAATCACCCACTTTCTTGACTACCAAATATGGTCCATAGTATCTATGTGCCAATTTGGAATTGGAAGACCCTTTGAGAATATTGTGACGGCTCTTAGGAAGCTTGAGCAACACATAATCACCGTCCTTGAACTCCATTTTGCGTCTATGCTCATCCGCATTTGCCTTCATGACTTCTTGTGCCTTCTTCATATTATCCTTGCATAATTGAAGAAGCTGTCTCATCCTTTCCAACTCTTCCTTGGCTAAAGGATTAACCATTTTATCCTCATGGAAGGAAATAGACGGCACATGCACTTGATACCCATAAAGTGCCTCGAAAGGTGACATCCCAATACTCAAATGCTTGCTTGAATTATGACAAAATTCAGCAAGGTAAAGCAATTCATCCCATGATGCTTGCATGTCATGAGACAATAGCGCTTCAAGTACACTTCAAGCCAAGCCATTTGTTTGTGCACTCCGTTTACCCATCCGTTTGAGGGTGATAGGCTGTAGAAGGAGTGATTTGAGTCCCTAAGTTCTCATACAATGTCCTCCAAAAAGTGCCCATGACCTTGGTATCTCTATCACAAACTATGTTGAGTGGCAAACCATTATCTTGAATACATGCTCCATAAATTGCTTGGCAATATGAGAGGCCCCATAAGTAGTCTTGGAAGTAATAAAATGAGCTGATTTGGTGAGTCTATCCATCACCATAAATACTTGATCCCATCCATGCTTCGTCTTTGGCAAGCCCATGATGAAGTCCATGGAAATGTGAGTCCATTTTCCATCCGGAATAGGCAAATGATGAAGTAAACCACTTGGCAATTGGTGACTATCCTTATTCCTTTGGCATGACACACATTCCAAAACAAACTTCTTGACATCCCTCCACATGCCTTTCCAATAGAAGCTTTTGCTCACTTTGTCAAATGTCTTGAAATGGATCTAGAGTAAAATATAGAATCAAACTTATCAAAGCAAGAATCTAGCATCCATTAATCATTAGATTAGTGATCAAATGGCTCATCACATGAATATGCAAGAGAGAGAGAATCTATAAGTGCATGTAGCAAGAGAAGATGCACAAATAGCCTAAGTGTGTTTAACCTCTCACCAAGAGGATGGCTTCAAGCTAGCCATGAGCTTGACCATGGAAGGCCAAATCTCCATAGATGGAGCCCAAAGGTACAAGATGACCAAAATTAGTAAGAGTGTCAAAATGATACTACCAATGTCCCCCAACCCCATAGTCACTTCCTCCTTTTGCCCATGGGCCCCTATGTACTTGTGGAAATCAAGCTCTATGGTTCATGATAACAAACCATCCCTTCCCAAAGATTTTGTCCTCAAAACCATAGAAGATATTTACAATTGAATCGCAATCTCAATGTAAACCCATGGGAAGTAGAGAGGTCTTCAAAAATGCGCCTCGAATACATTTGGAATAGGGAAACCAAATGTAGTGAAGTCGGGAAACTCCTTCTCCAAAAATAGCATGTAGGACTGTTATGGCAACCATGTTGTCGATGAAGCTTCCCTTGAAATTCTTCATGAAACCTCCATAAAAATGAGCTGCAAATGATGTGTAGCCGCACCCAAAAGGGTCCCACATATTTGTCATCGAACCAAATGATCTTCCAAGTGTGTTGGAGTAGATTGGTAACCCCAACAATAGATCCAACCAAAGCTGTCTAGAAATTACAGCACATATAAAACCTCATGATATGCCCATTCTTCACATAATAACCATGCCACTTGATCAAGGAATACTTCCATCAAGTAAACCATGTTGTTGAACATACTCCATTGATTGCCAAGTAGCCTCATCTATGGGCAAGCGCTTCCATTTCACAAGGAATTCATCAATGTTTCGGTTCCTCAAAACCTTTGTCCCCTTGTTCACAATCCTCTCCGGCTCATAGATAATCTCTCCTTCTTCATCCATCGGTGGTAACTCTTCAATCTCTTGAGGAAGAGAGCCCACAAACCTCTTAAGGTTGGATACATGAAACACATTATGAATCCTTGTAGAAGGAGGTAGGTCAAGCTTATAAGCCAAATCACCCACTTTCTTGACTATACCAAATATGGTCCATAGTATCTATGTGCCAATTTGGAATTGGAAGACCCTTTAAGAATATTGTGACGGCTCTTAGGAAGCTTGAGCAACACATAATCACCTTCCTTGAACTCCATTTTGCGTCTATGCTCATCCGCATTTGCCTTCATGACTTCTTGTGCCTTCTTCATATTATCCTTGCATAATTGAAGAAGCTGTCTCATCCTTTCCAACTCTTCCTTGGCTAAAGGATTAACCATTTTATCCTCATGGAAGGCAATAGACGGAATATGCACTTGATACCCATAAAGTGCCTCGAAAGGTGACATCCCAATACTCAAATGCTTGCTTGAATTATGACAAAATTCAGCAAGGTAAAGCAATTCATCCCATGATGCTTGCATGTCATGAGACAATAGTGCTTCAAGTACACTTCAAGCCATTTGTTTGTGCACTCCGTTTGCCCATCCGTTTGAGGGTGATAGGCTGTAGAAGGAGTGATTTGAGTCCCTAAGTTCTCATACAATGTCCTCCAAAAAGTGCCCATGACCTTGGTATCTCTATCACAAACTATGTTGAGTGGCAAACCATTATCTTGAATACATGCTCCATAAATTGCTTGGCAATATGAGAGGCCCCATAAGTAGTCTTGGAAGTAATAAAATGAGCTGATTTGGTGAGTCTATCCATCACCATAAATACTTGATCCCATCCATGCTTCGTCTTTGGCAAGCCCATGATGAAGTCCATGGAAATGTGAGTCCATTTTCCATCCGGAATAGGCAAAGGATGAAGTAAACCACTTGGCAATTGGTGACTATCCTTATTCCTTTGGCATGACACACATTCCAAAACAAACTTCTTGACATCCCTCCACATGCCTTTCCAATAGAAGCTTTTGCTCACTTTGTAAAATGTCTTGAAATGGATCTAGAGTAAAATATAGAATCAAACTTATCAAAGCAAGAATCTAGCATCCATTAATCATTAGATTAGTGATCAAATGGCTCATCACATGAATATGCAAGAGAGAGAGAATCTATAAGTGCATGTAGCAAGAGAAGATGCACAAATAGCCTAAGTGTGTTTAACCTCTCACCATCCCTCCACATGCCTTTCCAATAGAAGCTTTTGCTTACTTTGTCAAATGTCTTGAAATGGATCTAGAGTAAAATATAGAATCAAACTTATCAAAGCAAGAATCTAGCATCCATTAATCATTAGATTAGTGATCAAATGGCTCATCACATGAATATGCAAGAGAGAGAGAATCTATAAGTGCATGTAGCAAGAGAAGATGCACAAATAGCCTAAGTGTGTTTAACCTCTCACCAAGAGGATGGCTTCAAGCTAGCCATGAGCTTGACCATGGAAGGCCAAATCTCCATAGATGGAGCCCAAAGGTACAAGATGACCAAAATTAGTTAGAGTGTCAAAAAGATACTACCAATGTCCCTATTTATAGTCACTTCCTTCTTTTGCCCATGGGCCCCTATGTACATGTGGAAATCAAGCTCTATGGTTCATGATGACAAACCATCCCTTCCCAAAGATTTTGCCCTCAAAATCATACAAGATATTTACAATTGAATCGCAATCTCAATGTAAACCCATGGGAAGTAGAGAGGTCTTCAAAAATGCGCCTTGAATACATTTGGAATAGGGAAACCAAATGTAGTGAAGCCGGCAAACTCCTTCTCGAAAAATAGCATGTAGGACTGTTATGGCAGCCATGTTGTCGATGAAGCTTCCCTTGAAATTCTTCATGAAACCTCCATAAAAATGAGCTGCAAATGATGCGTAGCCGCACCCAAAAGGGTCCCACATATTTGTCATCGAACCAAATGATCTTCCAAGTGTGTTGGAGTAGATTGGTAACCCCAACAATAGATCCAACCAAAGCTGTCCAGAAATTACAGCACATATAAAACCTCATGATATGCCCATTCTTCACATAATAATCATGCCACTTGATCAAGGAATACTTCCATCAAGTAAACCATGTTGTTGAACATACTCCATTGATTGCCAAGTAGCCTCATCTATGGGCAAGCGCTTCCATTTCACAAGGAATCCATCAATGTTTCGGTTCCTCAAAACCTTTGTCCCCTTGTCCACAATCCTCTCCGGCTCATAGATAATCTCTCCTTCTTCATCCATCGGTGGTAACTCTTCAATCTCTTGAGGAAGAGAGCCCACAAACCTCTTAAGGTTGGATACATGAAACACATTATGAATCCTTGTAGAAGGAGGTAGGTCAAGCTTATAAGCTAAATCACCCACTTTCTTGACTACCAAATATGGTCCATAGTATCTATGTGCCAATTTGGAATTGGAAGACCCTTTGAGAATATTGTGACGGCTCTTAGGAAGCTTGAGCAACACATAACCACCTTTCTTGAACTCCATTTTGCGTCTATGCTCATCCGCATTTGCCTTCATGACTTCTTGTGCCTTCTTCATATTATCCTTGCATAATTGAAGAAGCTGTCTCATCCTTTCCAACTCTTCCTTGGCTAAAGGATTAACCATTTTATCCTCATGGAAGGAAATAGACGGCACATGCACTTGATACCCATAAAGTGCCTCGAAAGGTGACATCCCAATACTCAAATGCTTGCTTGAATTATGACAAAATTCAGCAAGGTAAAGCAATTCATCCCATGATGCTTGCATGTCATGAGACAATAGCGCTTCAAGTACACTTCAAGCCAAGCCATTTGTTTGTGCACTCCGTTTACCCATCCGTTTGAGGGTGATAGGCTGTAGAAGGAGTGATTTGAGTCCCTAAGTTCTCATACAATGTCCTCCAAAAAGTGCCCATGACCTTGGTATCTCTATCACAAACTATGTTGAGTGGCAAACCATTATCTTGAATACATGCTCCATAAATTGCTTGGCAATATGAGAGGCCCCATAAGTAGTCTTGGAAGTAATAAAATGAGCTGATTTGGTGAGTCTATCCATCACCATAAATACTTGATCCCATCCATGCTTCGTCTTTGGCAAGCCCATGATGAAGTCCATGGAAATGTGAGTCCATTTTCCATCCGGAATAGGCAAAGGATGAAGTAAACCACTTGGCAATTGGTGACTATCCTTATTCCTTTGGCATGACACACATTCCAAAACAAACTTCTTGACATCCCTCCACATTGTTAAAACCCTAAGATCTCTCTAGATAATTGTTATGCATAAAACATGCATAAGTCAGGCATAAACTCAACCACCCAACCACCCCCGAGCCCAAGGGATGCACACATGAATAATAAATGAAATACCTCATACCTCTACCTTGATGTCCCATACCATCAAGAGGTATAACACAATCCAATAGCATGTAGCTATAGTGTGAAATGGTAGGTGAGTAGATATGAACCTCTACAAAGAGAGCATAACATAGCCTTGGCCTCATGGAGCCCAAAACTCCAAGCCCCCAAGCCCCCTTGAGTGTGCCCCATGCCCCTATTATATAGGAGGGCCCTCAAGTGACTCTTGACTTTCCATTCCTCATGTGTGACCCTTGGATGCCTGACCCTAACCTTAAACCTTAAGGTTAGTCCTAACCCATGCTCCACTAGAGCTTGTTCCCATGCTCCCATGCTCACAAGCCTAATGTGGGTTAGCCTCCTAGTATATGCACACATAATGTGTATATAACATAGCACACATAATGTACATATAACATACTTTCCCTCTCTCAAAACATTGCACTCTTGCAATGAAAAGAAGAAGAACTGCGCTGAACAAACTCAACCGACTCCCAAGTCGAATTCTCAATTTCCCTATCTTTCCACCTTATTTTAACCTCAGGGATTAGTCAACTACAAAGTTTCCTTTCCCTGAATTCAAGTACCATATCAGGTTCATGTGGAACATAGGATAATTCATCGACTTCAACGAGTTCTTGAGGAGTAACTGTGTCATCCTCACCTCCCAGTTTCCCTTTCAATCTATTGATATGAAAGACTGGATGAACTCTAACAATTGGAGGTAGTTTTAGTTCATACGCAACCGTGCCAATCCGATATATAACTCGAAATGGACCACAATATCTAGGAGATAAATTCGAGCATTTTTCCATTGACAAAGTCTGAGAATCTTTAAGAACATTAAAATAAACCAACGCTCCTGGTTCAAAAGACTGAGATGAGCGTCCCCTATCAGCATAAAACCGTGCCCTATCATGAGCACTCCTGATAGAATCTCGAGCTTCGGTCAAAATTTCCTACATATCACGCAAGAAATCCCTCGATGCATCAAGCTCGATGTCCTTAAGACCGACATCAATAGGTGCCCTGGGTTAATACCCATACATAAGTATGCACGAACTAAAACCAATAGCCGTATATTTAAAACTGTTATAGGCAAATTCCATCATTGGAAGATATTTTTCCCAATATGATGATTTTCTAGAGACATATGCATGAAGCATATCCTCTACAATCTGATTCATACACTCTGTTTGCCCATCAGACTACTGCGGATGATCAGAACAATTCACATTCAAAGTAACTTCTTCGTTGTAAACCATTCGGAATAAAGTAGGAAAACATGGCATTATAACAACAGAAACCAGGGATTCATCGGCGCCCCGACATATCCACATCTGCATATGGAATAATCAACGTCTCGAGTTATCCATATCAACATAGAGAATCATCAACGTCTCGATGAGACACATATGTTCATCCGTAAACCTATCAGGTTGATTGTGTAAATCACCTAAAGTACGGAACTAGAGAAAGAAATGCCAACAAAGGAAGAATCCAAATTTCCTTATCCGAACACAACAAGATAAACTTGTTTGAACTCTAAAGAAAGAGATTTCAACAAGTGAAAATGCCGATGAGATTGCCCTCATCATAACATGTAGGCTATAGATAAAAGAAGTTTATCTAGATAATGCCCACACTATAACTTCTAGTGAATTTAGAAAATAAGATTGTCTATGAATGTTGAGGTCAACATGCTAAGTGATGTAAGCAAAGCAACAATCTTGAGTCCAAATTATCCCATAAGATAATATATGTGAGGGATCCCTAGCGTCCCATACCACCATGATACCACCCATACATACCTTAACAATTTGAAACTCCCTAGTATGCCGTCTAGGAAAATATGAATAAATTCCCGTGTAAAAGGAATAAGATGGCCTTATCCAGACTTTCACATACTAAACCTGTCTCTATATACTTGAGAGACTACATCAAGGAATAACTCCTTCTGAGTACATCATTAGAAAAGAAATTGTATTATTGGCGCCTTTCTAATGATAACTACCCAAAACACCATAAAGTTAGGGTTAAAAAAAAAATAACTCACCTAGATATATAAATAACTAGGTATCCGAGTTGGAATATATACAAGAGTATAAGAAATATACTCCAAAATTATGTGCAAAAAACAAAGGCAAATGCTACCTTCAAAGCACATGGAATTATCCAAAAGATCAAAAGATCCTTATAAAACCATGGATAAAAGCATAGAAGCTCCTTAAATCCATAAAAACCATAGTTGATCATAAAAAACAATGCATACCATCTAATGGACATTTAATCATGCCAAAAGAAGCATTAAAATTGGTGGGCCAACTCATCATCAATCCGGAGTATATGAACGTTATGTTGTTCAAATAAAACTCCAAAGTAAAAAAGTGAAACACATGTGTGTAGCACTCAATAAGAAAACCCTAGACATAAGTGATCTAGGCAGAACCTGATGAGTCTATATAAAACTTGGAAAACATCCAAAATCCACCAAAATAAACCGATCAACTAACCCATGATAGAGTTTGTCTTAGGCTTAATAAATTAAGCACAAACCACACTTAAAAAAGTGCAAAATAAATTATCATGGAAAAGTGTCAAAGGTGAAACACACTTTGAACGTAAATTATAGCCAAAGAAATTAAGGAACATGTCCAAAAAGAACGGCTAAACAATGGTAAAAAAATCATGAATACATCGTTTAGAATTAATCCAAACATAAATATCCATTAATACGAGGTATAATTGTATTAATAATGTGGGAATAACCCGCATCTATCTAATGTCAGCACGAGGAAACGTACTTCAACATTAAATAACCCTCGAAAATATTAAATTCTCAAAAAAAAGAATTATCATGATTTTTTTCTAATTTTCCCAAATTTTACAGGGCCTCAAAATATAATAATTTTGAATTCCACCAAACCTATCTCATGGCATTCCAAACCTATATTTTTCCAGAAAAATTTTTAGCAATTTAATTTGCCAAAATACCATTGATATTTTAAAAATATCAATTTTTAGGATTTCTAAATATAATATCTAGAATATTCCTAATTTTCCCTGAGAATCCCATCGTTCACGAAATTTCCAATTCCGCCCGACAATTCTCAAATCCAATGAAAATTTTTAATTTTAATGGATTTTTCTAATTTTCTGGGTCAAAAAATATATTTTTAAAGGAATTTGAATGGTCATGGGCGCCCGAATGGACACACCACATGCCAAACACCAACCCCACATTTTTTCAAAATTTAAAATAACCTTTGTCTAATTTTCCACTAATTTTCAGGAATTTTTTGAAATTTTTAATCAACCCCGAACGCATTTAGAATACGAACGGTCAAAAAATTTCGGAATTCCAACGGTTTTCCCGGAATACGGAAAGCCAAAAGTTTTGGGAAAATGAAAAGACAAAAAAAATTCGGAATGTGAAAGGTCAAAGGTTTCCGGAATACGGAAGGTCAAAAGTTTTTCCGGAATTCGGAAAGCCAAAAGGTTTCGGGAAAACGGAAAGCCAAAGGTTTTCTGGAAGTTGAAAAGCCAAAATTTGACAATAAGAAATTTTCAGGAATTTTTCAGAGTTTTTTTAACTCAAATCCAGTAATTTCCAAAAATTTCTAGGCTTTTTCCAAGCTTTTTTTGAAATAAATTCAAAAAGCTTTTTTTAAAAAATAAAAAACTCATTTTTTTAAAAAAAATGAAAAAAAATGGCTTTATTGGCTTATAGCCAATTTGATTTTTCTTAGGGGGGGGCGTTTTTTTCCGCCCGGCTGCAGCGCAGCCCCCCCCCCTCCCGTCGTCGCCTGCGCCGCCTGAGAGAGAGAGATGGACCATCTTCTCCCCTCTTTCCTCTCCTTCACCTCCTTTCCATTCTCTTTCTCCACCCTTCTCTCTCTGTTAATCAGAGATTAGCTTAATGCTTAATTAAGCTTTTTCAATTAAATCCTTAATCATAATTAGCATTAATTATGATTAATGTAAAAAATTCATTTTTAAGAGAATTTTCACCCGGAAAAGAGAAAGAAAAATCAGATTTGAGAGGCGGAGAGGACCCCACGCACACGGGAGAGAAATTTATGCATCAACACGCTGTCCCCTACTGAATTTCAGTAGCAAATTGACAGAAATTTGATCGCATTCCCGCGGAAAAAACCCGCAAAAAATGTATAAAAATACATTTTTAATCATAAAAATGCTCAAAAAATTCCTAAAAAATTAGGAAAAAATTTCTAAAAATTCTAGAAATTCAGGGAATCCATCCTACAAAAATATCCACCATAAACTTTATGGTGTTTTTGTAAAAAATTCCATTAATGCTCGATTTTAACCATAAAAAATAGGGAAAAATAGCATTAACTCACGGTATTCCCCCGCAACGTCGATTCGTCCATTGAATTGAAGTACCACACGTTCCAATCACCATAACGATGATCCATGTGCATTTCATCAACACAAATCAACAAAAGATAACATTTTATTAGTAAATATTAAAATTTACTAAAAAAAATCAACAATTAAATAGAGATTGCTCTGATACCACTGTTAAAACCCTAAGATCTCTCTAGATAATTGTTATGCATAAAACATGCATAAGTCAGGCATAAACTCAACCACCCAACCACCCCCGAGCCCAAGGGATGCACACATGAATAATAAATGAAATACCTCATACCTCTACCTTGATGTCCCATACCATCAAGAGGTATAACACAATCCAATAGCATGTAGCTATAGTGTGAAATGGTAGGTGAGTAGATATGAACCTCTACAAAGAGAGCATAACATAGCCTTGGCCTCATGGAGCCCAAAACTCCAAGCCCCCAAGCCCCCTTGAGTGTGCCCCATGCCCCTATTATATAGGAGGGCCCTCAAGTGACTCTTGACTTTCCATTCCTCATGTGTGACCCTTGGATGCCTGACCCTAACCTTAAACCTTAAGGTTAGTCCTAACCCATGCTCCACTAGAGCTTGTTCCCATGCTCCCATGCTCACAAGCCTAATGTGGGTTAGCCTCCTAGTATATGCACACATAATGTGTATATAACATAGCACACATAATGTACATATAACACACATGCCTTTCCAATAGAAGCTTTTGCTCACTTTGTCAAATGTCTTGAAATGGATCTAGAGTAAAATATAGAATCAAACTTATCAAAGCAAGAATCTAGCATCCAATCATTAGATTAGTGATCAAATGGCTCATCACATGAATATGCAAGAGAGAGAGAATCTATAAGTGCATGTAGCAAGAGAAGATGCACAAATAGCCTAAGTGTGTTTAACCTCTCACCAAGAGGATGGCTTCAAGCTAGCCATGAGCTTGACCATGGAAGGCCAAATCTCCATAGATGGAGCCCAAAGGTACAAGATGACCAAAATTAGTAAGAGTGTCAAAAAGATACTACCAATGTCCCCCAAGCCCTATTTATGGTCACTTCCTCCTTTTGCCCATGGGCCCCTATGTACATGTGGAAATCAAGCTCTATGGTTCATGATGACAAACCATCCCTTCCCAAAGATTTTGTCCTCAAAATTATACAAGATATTTACAATTGAATCGCAATCTCAATGTAAACCCATGGGAAGTAGAGAGGTCTTCAAAAATGCGCCTCGAATACATTTGGAATAGGGAAACCAAATGTAGTGAAGCCGGCAAACTCCTTCTCCAAAAATAGCATGTAGGACTGTTATCGCAGCCATGTTGTCGATGAAGCTTCCCTTGAAATTCTTCATGAAACCTCCATAAAAATGAGCTGCAAATGATGCGTAGCCGCACCCAAAAGGGTCCCATATATTTGTCATCGAACCAAATGATCTTCCAAGTGTGTTGGAGTAGATTGGTAACCCCAACAATAGATCCGACCAAAGCTGTCCAGAAATTACAGCACATATAAAACCTCATGATATGCCCATTCTTCGCATAATAATCATGCCACTTGATCAAGGAATACTTCCATCAAGTAAACCATGTTGTTGAACATACTCCATTGATTGCCAAGTAGCCTCATCTATGGGCAAGCGCTTCCATTTCACAAGGGATTCATCAATGTTTCGGTTCCTCAAAACCTTTGTCCCCTTGTCCACAATCCTCTCCGGCTCATAGATAATCTCTCCTTCTTCATCCATCGGTGGTAACTCTTCAATCTCTTGAGGAAGAGAGCCCACAAACCTCTTAAGGTTGGATACATGAAACACATTATGAATCCTTGTAGAAGGAGGTAGGTCAAGATTATAAGCCAAATCACCCACTTTCTTGACTATACCAAATATGGTCCATAGTATCTATGTGCCAATTTGGAATTGGAAGACTCTTTGAGAATATTGTGACGGCTCTTAGGAAGCTTGAGCAACACATAACCACCTTCCTTGAACTCCATTTTGCGTCTATGCTCATCCGCATTTGCCTTCATGTCTTCTTGTGCCTTCTTCATATTATCCTTGCATAATTGAAGAAGCTGTCTCATCCTTTCCAACTCTTCCTTGGCTAAAGGATTAACCATTTTATCCTCATGGAAGGCAATAGACGGCACATGCACTTGATACCCATAAAGTGCCTCGAAAGGTGACATCCCAATACTCAAATGCTTGCTTGAATTATGACAAAATTCAGCAAGGTAAAGCCATTCATCCCATGATGCTTGCATGTCATGAGACAATAGCGCTTCAAGTACACTTCAAGCCAAGCCATTTGTTTGTGCACTCCGTTTGCCCATCCGTTTGAGGGTGATAGGCTGTAGAAGGAGTGATTTGAGTCCCTAAGTTCTCATACAATGTCCTCCAAAAAGTGCCCATGACCTTGGTATCTCTATCACAAACTATGTTGAGTGGCAAACCATTATCTTGAATACATGCTCCATAAATTGCTTGGCAATATGAGAGGCCCCATAAGTAGTCTTGGAAGTAATAAAATGAGCTGATTTGGTGAGTCTATCCATCACCATAAATACTTGATCCCATCCATGCTTCGTCTTTGGCAAGCCCATGATGAAGTCCATGGAAATGTGAGTCCATTTTCCATCCGGAATAGGCAAAGGATGAAGTAAACCACTTGGCAATTGGTGACTATCCTTATTCCTTTGGCATGACACACATTCCAAAACAAACTTCTTGACATCCCTCCACATGCCTTTCCAATAGAAGCTTTTGCTCACTTTGTCAAATGTCTTGAAATGGATCTAGAGTAAAATATAGAATCAAACTTATCAAAGCAAGAATCTAGCATTCATTAATCATTAGATTAGTGATCAAATGGCTTATCACATGAATATGCAAGAGAGAGAGAATCTATAAGTGCATGTAGCAAGAGAAGATGCACAAATAGCCTAAGTGTGTTTAACCTCTCACCAAGAGGATGGCTTGAAGCTAGCCATGAGCTTGACCATGGAAGGCCAAATATCCATAGATGGAGCCCAAAGGTACAAGATGACCAAAATTAGTAAGAGTGTCAAAAAGATACTACCAATGTCCCCCAAGCCCTATTTATAGTCACTTCCTCCTTTTGCCCATGGGCCCCTATGTACATGTGGAAATCAAGCTCTATGGTTCATGATGACAAACCATCCCTTCCCAAAGATTTTGTCCTCAAAATCATACAAGATATTTACAATTGAATCGCAATCTCAATGTAAACCCATGGGAAGTAGAGAGGTCTTCAAAAATGCGCCTCGAATACATTTGGAATAGGGAAACCAAATGTAGTGAAGCCGGCAAACTCCTTCTCCAAAAATAGCATGTAGGACTGTTATGGCAGCCATGTTGTCGATGAAGCTTCCCTTGAAAATCTTCACGAAACCTCCATAAAAATGAGCTGCAAATGATGCGTAGCCGCACCCAAAAGGGTCCCACATATTTGTCATCAAACCAAATGATCTTCCAAGTGTGTTGGAGTAGATTGGTAACCCCAACAATAGATCCAACCAAAGCTGTCTAGAAATTACAGCACATTTAAAACTTTATGATATGCCCATTCTTCGCATAATAATCATGCCACTTGATCAAGGAATACTTCCATCAAGTAAACCATGTTGTTGAGCATACTCCATTGATTGCCAAGTAGCCTCATCTATGGGCAAGCACTTCCATTTCACAAGGGATTCATCAATGTTTCGGTTCCTCAAAACCTTTGTCCCCTTGTCCACAATCCTCTCCGGCTCATAGATAATCTCTCCTTCTTCATCCATCGGTGGTAACTCTTTAATATCTTGAGGAAGAGAGTCCACAAACCTCTTAAGGTTGGATACATGAAACACATTATGAATCCTTGTAGAAGGAGGTAGGTCAAGCTTATAAGCCAAATCACCCACTTTCTTGACTATACCAAATATGGTCCATAGTATCTATGTGCCAATTTGGAATTGGAAGACCCTTTGAGAATATTGTTACGGCTCTTAGGAAGCTTGAGCAACACATAATCACCTTCCTTGAACTCCATTTTGCGTCTATGCTCATCCGCATTTGCCTTCATGATTTCTTGTGCCTTCTTCATATTATCCTTGCATAATTGAAGAAGCTGTCTCATCCTTTCCAACTCTTCCTTGGCTAAAGGATTAACCATTTTATCCTCATGGAAGGCAATGGACGACACATGCACTTGATACCCATAAAGTGCCTTGAAAGGTGACATCCCAATACTCAAATGCTTGCTTGAATTATGACAAAATTCAGCAAGGTAAAGCCATTCATCCCATGATGCTTGCATGTCATGAGACAATAGCGCTTCAAGTACACTTCAAGCCAAGCCATTTGTTTGTGCACTCCGTTTCCCCATCCGTTTGAGGGTGATAGGCTGTAGAAGGAGTGATTTGAGTCCCTAAGTTCTCATACAATGTCCTCCAAAAAGTGCCCATGACCTTGGTATCTCTATCACAAACTATGTTGAGTGGCAAACCATTATCTTGAATACATGCTCCATAAATTGCTTGGCAATATGAGAGGCCCCATAAGTAGTCTTGGAAGTAATAAAATGAGCTGATTTGGTGAGTCTATCCATCACCATAAATACTTGATCCCATCCATGCTTCGTCTTTGGCAAGCCCATGATGAAGTCCATGGAAATGTGAGTCCATTTTCCATCCGGAATAGGCAAAGGATGAAGTAAACCACTTGGCAATTGGTGACTATCCTTATTCCTTTGGCATGACACACATTCCAAAACAAACTTCTTGACATCCCTCCACATGCCTTTCCAATAGAAGCTTTTGCTCACTTTGTCAAATGTCTTGAAATGGATCTAGAGTAAAATATAGAATCAAACTTATCAAAGCAAGAATCTAGCATCCATTAATCATTAGATTAGTGATCAAATGGCTCATCACATGAATATGCAAGAGAGAGAGAATCTATAAGTGCATGTAGCAAGAGAAGATGCATAAATAGCCTAAGTGTGTTTAACCTCTCACCAAGAGGATGGCTTCAAGCTAGCGATGAGCTTGACCATGGAAGGCCAAATCTCCATAGATGGAGCCCAAAGGTACAAGATGACCAAAATTAGTAAGAGTATCAAAAAGATACTACCAATGTCCCCCAAGCCCTATTTATAGTCACTTTCTCCTTTTGCCCATGGGCCCCTATGTACATGTGGAAATCAAGCTCTATGGTTCATGATGACAAACCATCCCTTCCCAAAGATTTTGTCCTCAAAATCATACAAGATATTTACAATTGAATCGCAATCTCAATGTAAACCCATGGGAAGTAGAGAGGTCTTCAAAAATGCGCCTCGAATACATTTGGAATAGGGAAACCAAATGTAGTGAAGCCGACAAACTCCTTCTCCAAAAATAGCATGTAGGACTGTTATGGCAGCCATGTTGTCGATGAAGCTTCCCTTGAAATTCTTCATGAAACCTCCATAAAAATGAGCTGCAAATGATGCGTAGCCGCACCCAAAAAAAGTCCCACATATTTGTCATCAAACCAAATGATCTTCAAAGTGTGTTGGAGTAGATTGGTAACCCCAACAATAGATCCAACCAAAGCTGTCCAAAAATTACAGCACATATAAAACCTCATGATATGCCCATTCTTCGCATAATAATCATGCCACTTGATCAAGGAATACTTCCATCAAGTAAACCATGTTGTTGAACATACTCCATTGATTGCCAAGTAGCCTCATCTATGGGCAAGCGCTTCCATTTCACAAGGGATTCATCAATGTTTCGGTTCCTCAAAACCTTTGTCCCCTTGTCCACAATCCTCTCCGGCTCATAGATAATCTCTCCTTCTTCATCCATCGGTGGTAACTCTTCAATCTCTTGAGGAAGAGAGCCCACAAACCTCTTAAGGTTGGATACATGAAACACATTATGAATCCTTGTAGAAGGAGGTAGGTCAAGCTTATAAGCCAAATCACCCACTTTCTTGACTATACCAAATATGGTCCATAGTATCTATGTGCCAATTTGGAATTGGAAGACCCTTTGAGAATATTGTTACGGCTCTTAGGAAGCTTGAGCAACACATAATCACCTTCCTTGAACTCCATTTTGCGTCTATGCTCATCCGCATTTGCCTTCATGACTTTTGTGCCTTCTTCATATTATCCTTGCATAATTGAAGAAGCTGTCTCATCCTTTCCAACTCTTCCTTGGCTAAAGGATTAACCATTTTATCCTCATGGAAGGAAATAGACGGCACATGCACTTGATACCCAAAAAAACCTCAGCAAGGTAAAGCCATTCATCCCACGATGCTTGCATGTCATGAGACAATAGTGCTTCAAAGTACACTTCAAGCCATTTGTTTGTGCACTCCGTTTGCCCATCCGTTTGAGGGTGATAGGCTGTAGAAGGAGTGATTTGAGTCCCTAAGTTCTCATACAATGTCCTCCAAAAAGTGCCCATGACCTTGGTATCTCTATCACAAACTATGTTGAGTGGCAAACCATTATCTTGAATACATGCTCCATAAATTGCTTGGAAATATGAGAGGCCCCATAAGTAGTCTTGGAAGTAATAAAATGAGCTGATTTGGTGAGTCTATCCATCACCATAAATACTTGATCCCATCCATGCTTCGTCTTTGGCAAGCCCATGATGAAGTCCATGGAAATGTGAGTCCATTTTCCATCCGGAATAGGCAAAGGATGAAGTAAACCACTTGGCAATTGGTGACTATCCTTATTCCTTTGGCATGACACACATTCCAAAACAAACTTCTTGACATCCCTCCACATGCCTTTCCAATAGAAGCTTTTGCTCACTTTGTCAAATGTCTTGAAATGGATCTAGAGTAAAATATAGAATCAAACTTATCAAAGCAAGAATCTAGCATCCATTAATCATTAGATTAGTGATCAAATGGCTCATCACATGAATATGCAAGAGAGAGAGAATCTATAAGTGCATGTAGCAAGAGAAGATGCACAAATAGCCTAAGTGTGTTTAACCTCTCACCAAGAGGATGGCTTCAAGCTAGCCATGAGCTTGACCATGGAAGGCCAAATCTCCATAGATGGAGCCCAAAGGTACAAGATGACCAAAATTAGTAAGAGTGTCAAAAAGATACTACCAATGTCCCCCAAGCCCTATTTATAGTCACTTCCTCCTTTTGCCCATGGGCCCCTATGTACATGTGGAAATCAAGCTCTATGGTTCATGATGACAAACCATCCCTTCCCAAAGATTTTGTCCTCAAAATCATACAAGATATTTACAATTGAATCGCAATCTCAATGTAAACCCATGGGAAGTAGAGAGGTCTTCAAAAATGCGCCTCGAATACATTTGGAATAGGGAAACCAAATGTAGTGACGCCGGCAAACTCCTTCTCCAAAAATAGCATGTAGGGCTGTTATGGCAGGCATGTTGTCGATGAAGCTTCCCTTGAAATTCTTCATGAAACCTCCATAAAAATGAGCTGCAAATGATGCGTAGCCACACCCAAAAGGGTCCCACATATTTGTCATCGAACCAAATGATCTTCCAAGTGTGTTGGAGTAGATTGGTAACCCCAACAATAGATCCAACCAAAGCTGTCCAGAAATTACAGCACATACAAAACCTCATGATATGCCCATTCTTCGCATAATAATCATGCCATTTGATCAAGGAATACTTCCATCAAGTAAACCATGTTGTTGAGCATACTCCATTGATTGCCAAGTAGCCTCATATATGGGCAAGCGCTTCCATTTCACAAGGGATTCATCAATGTTTCGGTTCCTCAAAACCTTTGTCCCCTTGTCCACAATCCTCTCCGGCTCATAGATAATCTCTCCTTCTTCATCCATCAGTGGTAACTCTTCAATCTCTTGAGGAAGAGAGCCCACAAACCTCTTAAGGTTGGATACATGAAACACATTATGAATCCTTGTAGAAGGAGGTAGGTCAAGCTTATAAGCCAAATCACCCACTTTCTTGACTATACCAAATATGGTCCATAGTATCTATGTGCCAATTTGGAATTGGAAGACCCTTTGAGAATATTGTGACGGCTCTTAGGAAGCTTGAGCAACACATAATCACCTTCCTTGAACTCCATTTTGCGTCTATGCTCATCCGCATTTGCCTTCATGACTTCTTGTGCCTTCTTCATATTATCCTTGCATAATTGAAGAAGCTGTCTCATCCTTTCCAACTCTTCCTTGGCTAAAGGATTAACCATTTTATCCTCATGGAAGGCAATAGACGGCACATGCACTTGATACCCATAAAGTGCCTCGAAAGGTGACATCCCAATACTCAAATGCTTGCTTGAATTATGACAAAATTCAGCAAGGTAAAGCCATTCATCCCATGATGCTTGCATGTCATGAGACAATAGTGCTTCAAGTACACTTCAAGCCATTTGTTTGTGCACTCCGTTTGCCCATCCATTTGAGGGTGATAGGCTGTAGAAGGAGTGATTTGAGTCCCTAAGTTCTCATACAATATCCTCCAAAAAGTGCCCATGACCTTGGTATCTCTATCACAAACTATGTTGAGTGGCAAACCATTATCTTGAATACATGCTCCATAAATTGCTTGGCAATATGAGAGGCCCCATAAGTAGTCTTGGAAGTAATAAAATGAGCTGATTTGGTGAGTCTATCCATCACCATAAATACTTGATCCCATCCATGCTTCGTCTTTGGCAAGCCCATGATGAAGTCCATGGAAATGTGAGTCCATTTTCCATCCGGCAAAGGATGAAGTAAACCACTTGGCAATTGGTGACTATCGTTATTCCTTTGGCATGACACACATTCAAAAACAAACTTCTTGACATCCCTCCACATGCCTTTCCAATAGAAGCTTTTGCTCACTTTGTCAAATGTCTTGAAATGGATCTAGAGTAAAATATAGAATCAAACTTATCAAAGCAAGAATCTAGCATCCATTAATCATTAGATTAGTGATCAAATGGCTCATCACATGAATATGCAAGAGAGAGAGAATCTATAAGTGCATGTAGCAAGAGAAGATGCACAAATAGCCTAAGTGTGTTTAACCTCTCACCAAGAGGATGGCTTCAAGCTAGCCATGAGCTTGACCATGGAAGGCCAAATCTCCATAGATGGAGCCCAAAGGTACAAGATGACCAAAATTAGTAAGAGTGTCAAAAAGATACTACCAATGTCCCCCAAGCCCTATTTATAGTCACTTCCTCCTTTTGCCCATGGGCCCCTATGTACATGTGGAAATCAAGCTCTATGGTTCATGATGACAAACCATCCCTTCCCAAAGAGTTTGTCCTCAAAATCATACAAGATATTTACAATTGAATCGCAATCTCAATGTAAACCCATGGGAAGTAGAGAGGTCTTCAAAAATGCGCCTCGAATACATTTGGAATAGGGAAACCAAATGTAGTGACGCCGGCAAACTCCTTCTCCAAAAATAGCATGTAGGACTGTTATGGCAGCCATGTTGTCGATGAAGCTTCCCTTGAAATTCTTCATGAAACCCCCATAAAAATGAGCTGCAACAAATGATGCGTAGCCGCACCCAAAAGGGTCCCACATATTTTTCATCGAACCAAATGATCTTCCAAGTGTGTTGGAGTAGATTGGTAACCCCAACAATAGATCCAACCAAAGCTGTCCAGAAATTACAGCACATATAAAACCTCATGATATGCCCATTCTTCGCATAATAATCATGCCACTTGATCAAGGAATACTTCCATCAAGTAAACCATGTTGTTGAACATACTCCATTGATTGCCAAGTAGCCTCATCTATGGGCAAGCGCTTCCATTTCACAAGGGATTCATCAATGTTTCGGTTCCTCAAAACCTTTGTCCCCTTGTCCACAATCCTCTCCGGCTCATAGATAATCTCTCCTTCTTCATCCACCGGTGGTAACTCTTCAATCTCTTGAGGAAGAGAGCCCACAAACCTCTTAAGGTTGGATACATGAAACACATTATGAATCCTTGTAGAAGGAGGTAGGTCAAGCTTATAAGCCAAATCACCCACTTTCTTGAGTATACCAACTATGGTCCATAGTATCTATGTGCCAATTTGGAATTGGAAGACCCTTTGAGAATATTGTGACGGCTCTTAGGAAGCTTGAGCAACACATAATCACCTTCCTTGAACTCCATCTTGCGTCTATGCTCATCCGCATTTGCCTTCATGACTTCTTGTGCCTTCTTCATATTATCCTTGCATAATTGAAGAAGCTGTCTCATCCTTTCCAACTCTTCCTTAGCTAAAGGATTAACCATTTTATCCTCATGGAAGGCAATAGACGGCACATGCACTTGATACCCATAAAGTGCCTCGACGAAAGGTGACATCCCAATACTCAAATGCTTGCTTGAATTATGACAAAATTCAGCAAGGTAAAGCCATTCATCCCATGATGCTTGCATGTCATGAGACAATAGTGCTTCAAGTACACTTCAAGCCATTTGTTTGTGCACTCCGTTTGCCCATCCGTTTGAGGGTGATAGGCTGTAGAAGGAATGATTTGAGTCCCTAAGTTCTCATACAATGTCCTCCAAAAAGTGCCCATGACCTTGGTATCTCTATCACAAACTATGTTGAGTGGCAAACCATTATCTTGAATACATGCTCCATAAATTGCTTGGCAATATGAGAGGCCCCATAAGTAGTCTTGGAAGTAATAAAATGAGCTGATTTGGTGAGTCTATCCATCACCATAAATACTTGATCCCATCCATGCTTCGTCTTTGGCAAGCCCATGATGAAGTCCATGGAAATGTGAGTCCATTTTCCATCCGGAATAGGCAAAGGATGAAGTAAACCACTTGGCAATTGGTGACTATCCTTATTCCTTTGGCATGACACACATTCCAAAACAAACTTCTTGACATCCCTCCACATGCCTTTCCATTAGAAGCTTTTGCTCACTTTGTCAAATGTCTTGAAATGGATCTAGAGTAAAATATAGAATCAAACTTATCAAAGCAAGAATCTAGCATCCATTAATCATTAGATTAGTGATCAAATGGCTCATCACATGAATATGCAAGAGAGAGAGAATCTATAAGTGCATGTAGCAAGAGAAGATGCACAAATAGCCTAAGTGTGTTTAACCTCTCACCAAGAGGATGGCTTCAAGCTAGCCATGAGCTTGACCATGGAAGGCCAAATCTCCATAGATGGAGCCCAAAGGTACAAGATGACCAAAATTAGTAAGAGTGTCAAAAAGATACTACCAATGTCCCCCAAGCCCTATTTATAGTCACTTCCTCCTTTTGCCCATGGGCCCCTATGTACATGTGGAAATCAAGCTCTATGGTTCATGATGACAAACCATCCCTTCCCAAAGATTTTGTCCTCAAAATCATACAAGATATTTACAATTGAATCGCAATCTCAATGTAAACCCATGGGAAGTAGAGAGGTCTTCAAAAATGTACCTCGAATACATTTGGAATAGGGAAACCAAATGTAGTGACGCCGGCAAACTCCTTCTCCAAAAATAGCATGTAGGACTGTTATGGCAGCCATGTTGTCGATGAAGCTTCCCTTGAAATTCTTCATGAAACCTCCATAAAAATGAGCTGCAACAAATGATGCGTAGCCGCACCCAAAAGGGTCCTAGATATTTGTCATCGAACCAAATGATCTTCCAAGTGTGTTGGAGTAGATTGGTAACCCCAACAATAGATCCAACCAAAGCTGTCCAAAAATTATAGCACATATAAAACCTCATGATATGCCCATTCTTCACATAATAATCATGCCACTTGATCAAGGAATACTTCCATCAAGTAAACCATGTTGTTGAACATACTCCATTGATTGCCAAGTAGCCTCATCTATGGGCAAGCGCTTCCATTTCACAAGGGATTCATCAATGTTTCGGTTCCTCAAAACCTTTGTCCCCTTGTCCACAATCCTCTCCGGCTCATAGATAATCTCTCCTTCTTCATCCATCGGTGGTAACTCTTCAATCTCTTGAGGAAGAGAGCCCACAAACCTCTTAAGGTTGGATACATGAAACACATTATGAATCCTTGTAGAAGGAGGTAGGTCAAGCTTATAAGCCAAATCACCCACTTTCTTGACTATACCAAATATGGTCCATAGTATCTATGTGCCAATTTGGAATTGGAAGACCCTTTGAGAATATTGTGACGGCTCTTAGGAAGCTTGAGCAACACATAATCACCTTCCTTGAACTCCATTTTGCGTCTATGCTCATCCGCATTTGCCTTCATGACTTCTTGTGCCTTCTTCATATTATCCTTGCATAATTGAAGAAGCTGTCTCATCCTTTCCAACTCTTCCTTGGCTAAAGGATTAACCATTTTATCCTCATGGAAGGCAATAGACGGCACTTGCACTTGATACCCATAAAGTGCCTCAACGAAAGGTGACATCCCAATACTCAAATGCTTGCTTGAATTATGACAAAATTCAGCAAGGTAAAGCCATTCATCCCATGATGCTTGCATGTCATGAGACAATAGTGCTTCAAGTACACTTCAAGCCATTTGTTTGTGCACTCCGTTTGCCCATCCGTTTGAGGGTGATAGGCTGTAGAAGGAGTGATTTGAGTCCCTAAGTTCTCATACAATGTCCTCCAAAAAGTGCCCATGACCTTGGTATCTCTATCACAAACTATGTTGAGTGGCAAACCATTATCTTGAATACATGCTCCATAAATTGCTTGGCAATATGAGAGGCCCCATAAGTAGTCTTGGAAGTAATAAAATGAGCTGATTTGGTGAGTCTATCCATCACCATAAATACTTGATCCCATCCATGCTTCATCTTTGGCAAGCCCATGATGAAGTCCATGGAAATGTGAGTCCATTTTCCATCCGGAATAGGCAAAGGATGAAGTAAACCACTTGTGGCAATTGGTGACTATCCTTATTCCTTTGGCATGACACACATTCCAAAACAAACTTCTTGACATCCCTCCACATGCCTTTCCAATAGAAGCTTTTGCTCACTTTGTCAAATGTCTTGAAATGGATCTAGAGTAAAATATAGAATCAAACTAATCAAAGTAAAAATCTAGCATCCATTAATCATTAGATTAGTGATCAAATGGCTCATCACATGAATATGCAAGAGAGAGAGAATATATAAGTGCATGTAGCAAGAGAAGATGCACAAATAGCCTAAGTGTGTTTAACCTCTCACCAAGAGGATGGCTTCAAGCTAGCCATGAGCTTGACCATGGAAGGCCAAATCTCCATAGATGGAGCCCAAAGGTACAAGATGACCAAAATTAGTACGAGTGTAAAAAAGATACTACCAATGTCCCCCAAGCCCTATTTATAGTCACTTCCTCCTTTTGCCCATGGGCCCCTATGTACATGTGGAAATCAAGCTCTATGGTTCATGATGACAAACCATCCCTTCCCAAAGATTTTGTCCTCAAAATCATACAAGATATTTACAATTGAATCGCAATCTCAATGTAAACCCATGGGAAGTAGAGAGGTCTTCAAAAATGCGCCTCGAATACATTTGGAATAGGGAAACCAAATGTAGTGACGCCGGCAAACTCCTTCTCCAAAAATAGCATGTAGGACTGTTATGGCAGCCATGTTGTCGATGAAGCTTCCCTTGAAATTCTTCATGAAACCTCCATAAAAATGAGCTCAAATGATGCGTAGCCGTACCCAAAAGGGTCCCACATATTTGTCATTGAACCAAATAATCTTCCAAGTGTGTTGGAGTAGATTGGTAACCCCAACAATAGATCCAACCAAAGCGGTCCAGAAATTATAGCACATATAGAACCTCCTGATATGCCCATTCTTTGCATAGTAATCATGCCATTTGATCAAGGAATACTTCCATCAAGTAAACCATGTTGTTGAACATACTCCATTGATTGCCAAGTAGCCTCATCTGTGGGCAAGCGCTTCCATTTCACAAGGGATTCATCAATGTTTCGGTTCCTCAAAACCTTTGTCCCCTTGTCCACAATCCTCTCCGGCTCATAGATAATCTCTCCTTCTTCATCCATCGGTGGTAACTCTTCAGTCTCTTGAGGAAGAGAGCCCACAAACCTCTTAAGGTTGGATACATGAAACACATTATGAATCCTTGTAGAAGGAGGTAGGTCAAGCTTATAACCCAAATTACCCACTTTCTTGACTATACCAAATATGGTCCACAGTATCTATGTGCCAATTTGGAATTGGAAGACCCTTTGAGAATATTGTGACGGCTCTTAGGAAGCTTGAGCAACACATAATCACCTTCCTTGAACTCCATTTTGTTGAGATATCGAGCTCTAGTGAGGCGGTGGACACTGATGACCCGCCTGGGGGATAGGCCCCACACTTACACCACTGGCATGGTTGGTGAGATCTTGGGTGATATGCGGCCAGTGGGATGACAGGCTGTGTGACAGCCACTCTAGAGACTGGCATAGTTATAGCGCCAGCTCATTTAGTCGGGTTCACATTATAGAGAACCCGTGTATGTATTGGTTGAGTACCTTTCATATTGTGTGTACTCTTATTCTTGTATATGGTGTGTTGAGTGTTGAGTAGTGAAGAAGAAGATTTTCAGCCTCTCACCTTGTGTGTTCTCTATTAGGGTTTTGTGAGTGTGTGTGTGTGCTTGCAAGAGCTCAAGCTCTCTTCCCCCCTGCATCTTTTCATGGTATCAGAGCCTGGTTCGTGCTAAGGGCTGAGCTGCAAGCAAGAGAACCACAGGAAGCGGTACGAGGGTAAGAGCTGCAACTACTCTTCCCTATTGTGTTGGTGACTACACCCTTGTCGGGAGCTCTACGGGAGGCACCGGCAAACGATATCCGATTGAGGAGCTTTCTTCGCGGGAGTGAAGCTATAGGGCAACTATACAGTCCTTTGGACTATGATTTTCAGGCCGAAAACGCGTTTCGGGCGCGTCAGGACCTCCGTTTTTCAGAAAGCAGGCGATTTCGAGCACTGCGGGTAAGTCATCGATTCTCTGCAGAACTCTGTTTTAAGAACTGCAGGAAGACAGATTGACTGTGCAGACACTGTGGGTGCTGCAAAGAGGTCTACAGTTGCCATTGGGTGTATGTATGCACATTGAAGTCACTGGTTGTGACATTTGAGTACTCCAGTACCGCTGTGCAGAAAATACTGCAGGTTGTGCAGAAAAAAACCAGAGTGCAGTTTCTGGTGAAATTGTGTATTTGGCAAGATGTCAAATGATGGGATAACTCAGATTGTGGCTGAGAAGCTGGACAAGAATAACTTCCATGCTTGGAGGTTCAGGTTAACGAATTTCCTGATGGGAAAAGGCTACTGGGACTACATTGAAGGTGAGCATGAAGAGGCACCGGAGATACCGGATATAAATCCGACTGCTGCAGATGTGAAAGAGTTTAAAGACTGGAACCAAGGAGCAAGGAAAGTCATGTATTGGCTCTCCATTAGTATACAGGACACCATGATTGGGCATATTCAGGATGCCAAGTCCCCCAAGGAGGCGTGGGACACCTTGGTAAAGCTTTATGAAACAAACACCAAGGCACGTAAGATACAGTTGAAGAATGAGCTTCATACTGTGGAGAAAAAGAGCATGTCTGTGAATGACTATGCATTGAAGATAAAGGGTATTGTGGAATCCCTTGCATCTATTGGTGTGTCAGTAGATGATGATGACAAGGTGGAAGTCTGTCTACGTGGTCTCGGGCCACAATACAAGGCGTTCAAGACGTCTATTCAGACTCGGGAAAACATTCCCAACTTTACAGATTTGGTGTCTATGCTGATTATCGAAGAGAAGAGCTTGGGTGAAGACCAACAGTCTTCACAAAGTAAAAACAGTTCAGAGCAACAGGCCTTCTACACGAGTTCAGGAAGAGGACGAGGTAGAGGAGGCCGTGGACGCGGTCAAGGAGGTGGCCGAACAGGTAATCAGAATTTTGGACAGCAGCAGCAGCAGCAACAACAGTCCCAGAATCAACAACAACAACACGCAGGTGGAAGAGGCAAATTCAGAGGCAGGGGGAGCCAAAGAGGCCGTGGAAATTGGCAAAGGCAATATAATGATGCACGTGAATGCTATTATTGTGGTAAGCCTGGACATGTGCAGTCAGAATGTTATAAGAAGCAGGCTGACATGCAAAATGGGAAAGTGCAGCAAAACAACTATGCATCCTCAAGCAGAAATAATGAGGATAATGAGAGGTTGTTTGTTATGCAGCATGTTGTGAATGCCATGTCTGAAAATGTTGATGCAGCACAAAAGGATAATGTATGGTATGTGGATTCAGGCGCTTCGAACCACATGACGAGTCATGGGGAGTGGTTCAAGGAGATGAAAAACCCGGAAAGACCAGGTTTTGTGGAAACAGGGGATGACACTGCTCATCCAATTGCCCACGTTGGAGATGTGCCATTGTCTATGCAGGATGGCAAAGTGAAGTACCTTGCAGATGTACTTCATGTACCGAACATAACCAAGAATCTGGTTTCAGTTGGCCAGATGATTGAGCAGGGTTTGCAGGTTCGGTTTAACCCTGATGGGTGTTATGTTGAAGATTTCAAAGACAAGTGCAGGTTGGTTGCAAAAGGCAACAGAGTGGGCAGAATGTTTACGTTGGATGTAGACATGCCTGAAATGAGTGCTGCGATGTTTGCAAATGGTTCAGGAGTTGTTGCAGACACAGACATATGGCATAAAAGAATTGGACATGTAAATGTGCAGAGATTGAAGTCTATGCAGACAAAAGGAATTGTGACAGGGCTGCCAAAATTTAAAGTGGAAGGTATGCAGAAAATATGTGAAGCATGCCAATTTGGGAAGCAAACAAAGCATGTGTTTCCACGTAACAGATATGTGAGCAGAAATGCACTAGATCTTGTGCATTCAGATGTATGGGGTCCTACGAAGACCGTGTCTATGGGAGGCTGCAGGTACTATGTCACTTTCATTGATGACCACACAAGGAAAGTGTGGGTATATTTCATGAAGGAGAAGAGTGAGGTTTTCACTCACTTTCAGAATTTCAGGTTTTTGGTTGAAAAGCAAACAGGAAAATATGTCAAGTGCCTAAGGTCAGATGGAGGGGGAGAATACTTCTCCAATGAGTTCTCTGAATTTTTGAAGAAGAATGGAATTCGGAGACAGTATACATGCAGATACACTCCGCAGCAAAATGGAGTTGCTGAGCGGAAAAACAGGCACATTGCTGAGATTGCGCGGGCATTGATGGAAGAGAAAAATATGCCGCATTGCTATTGGGCTGAGGCTGTTTCTACAGCAGTATACATCATGAACAGGACTCCAACTGCAGCCATACATGATGTAACTCCAGAGGAGAGGTTTACTGGCAGAAAACCAGATTTATCTCATCTGAAAGTTTTTGGATGCATTGCATATGTGCATGTGCCAGATGAGCTGAGAACCAAGCTGGATCCGAAAGCTGAAAAATGTGTGTTTATTGGATATTCCCTTGAGCAAAAGGGATACAGGTGTTATAACCCTGCTACACGTGAGTTGAGGGTAAGCAGGGATGTTGTCTTTGATGAGATGAGCAGCTGGTATGCTGCTGAAAAAGAAGCTGTTGGGGCTGATTTGAGTGGAAGTGTGGTTGCACAGAATGCAGGTCAGCAATCACAGTCTTTAAGTGGACCAGGAGAGTCCTCATCTAGTGGGTCTGTTGATAGACCATGGAGTGGCAGGCTGCGTCATAATACCAGCCCTGCAAATGTGATTAGTACATCACGTAAAGGAAAAGAGAAAGTGGTTGAGCCCCTTGGTATGCCTGACATCTCTGCAGGGCATTCTCATGTTGATGGAGAGTCCAGTGGCTCAGATATGAGCCTTGATGAGGAGCTTGGGATCCCAGCTATGAGAACACCTGGTGTAAAGAAGGCTATGGAAGCCATGAATGAAAAGCTGCGAAGATCAGGGAGAGTGAAGAACCCTGTGCAGAGATTTACATATGACGGTTATGTGGCACATCACTATGCATATATGGCAAAGGTTGTGCAGGTTGTTGAGCCCACATGCATTGATGAGGCTGTTGGAAATGTGAATTGGGAGAAAGCTATGGATGAGGAGATGGATGCACTATATGGAAATGAAACTTGGGATTTAGTGCAATTGCCTGAAGGCAAGAAAGCCATTGGATGCAAGTGGGTGTACAAAGTTAAACATAACAGTGATGGAAGCATAAACAGGTACAAGGCTAGATTGGTAGCCAAAGGATATGCGCAGACATATGGGATTGATTATGAGGAAACTTTCAGCCCAGTTGCCAAGATGGCAACGGTGAGAGTTGTGATAGCAGTGGCTGCGTCAAAGCAATGGTCTTTACATCAGATGGATGTAAAGAATGCATTCTTGCATGGGGATTTGCAAGAAGAGGTGTATATGTTGCAGCCACCTGGTTATGAGGATGTGGGTCACCCCGAGCATGTTTGCAGGTTGAAGAAAGCCTTGTATGGCTTAAAGCAAGCACCAAGAGCATGGTCTGACAAGATTTCTGAATATCTTGTCACTATTGGCTTTCATGTAGCCAATGCAGATTTCTCATTGTATGTGAGACATGGTGATAGAGGAGTTGTGCTTGTTGTCATCTATGTAGATGACTTGATCATTACGGGGGACCATGATGCAGAGATCTTTGATGTAAAGATCTTGCTTAGACAGAAGTTTGAGATGAAGGATCTGGGGGAGCTCAGATATTTCTTGGGCATTGAGGTGATTAGGTCACCACATGGTATTGGATTACTGCAGAGACAGTATGGCTTGGACATGTTGTCCAAGTATGGTATGACAGGCTGTAAGCCTATTTCTGTGCCATTGGATCAGAATGGCAAGTTGAGTGCAGATTCAGGAGAGATCTTGGAGGATCCTACTATGTACAGGAGCATAGTAGGAAGTTTGATCTACATGACGATCACCAGACCAGATTTGAGCTATGCTGTTGGGTTGGTGAGTCAGTTTATGCAGGTTCCACGAAAACCGCATTTGGATGCAGTGAGACGCATACTGAGGTATGTGAGGTCTACTTTGCATTGTGGACTATTCTATGAGACTGGGACAGAGATATGTGTACATGGGTACACAGATGCTGATTGGGCTGGTAGTATCTCAGACAGAAGATCTACCAGTGGATTCATGTTTTCTTTGGGGAGTGCTGCTGTGACTTGGAGCAGCAAGAAGCAGCCTACGGTTGCTCTATCGAGTACAGAGGCCGAGTACAGAGGAGCTGCTATGGCAGCATGTGAGGTAGCTTGGTTGAGAAAGCTACTTGCAGATTTGGGTCTATCACTGGATAGACAAGTTTCTTCCCCCCTGCATCTTTTCACATTTTGCGTCTATGCTCATCCGCATTTGCCTTCATGACTTCTTGTGCCTTCTTCATATTATCCTTGCATAATTGAAGAAGCTGTCTCATCCTTTCCAACTCTTCCTTGGCTAAAGGATTAACCATTTTATCCTCATGGAAGGCAATAGACGGCACATGCACTTGATACCCATAAAGTGCCTCGAAAGGTGACATCCCAATACTCAAATGCTTGCTTGAATTATGACAAAATTCAGCAAGGTAAAGCCATTCATCCCATGATGCTTGCATGTCATGAGACAATAGTGCTTCAAGTAAACTTCAAGCCATTTGTTTGTGCACTCCGTTTGCCCATCCGTTTGAGGGTGATAGGCTGTAGAAGGAGTGATTTGAGTCCCTAAGTTCTCATACAATGTCCTCCAAAAAGTGCCCATGACCTTGGTATCTCTATCACAAACTATGTTGAGTGGCAAACCATTATCTTGAATACATGCTCCATAAATTGCTTGGCAATATGAGAGGCCCCATAAGTAGTCTTGGAAGTAATAAAATGAGCTGATTTGGTGAGTCTATCCATCACCATAAATACTTGATCCCATCCATGCTTCGTCTTTGGCAAGCCCATGATGAAGTCCATGGAAATGTGAGTCCATTTTCCATCCGCCGGAATAGGCAAAGGATGAAGTAAACCACTTGGCAATTGGTGACTATCCTTATTCCTTTGGCATGACACACATTCCAAAACAAACTTCTTGACATCCCTCCACATGCCTTTCCAATAGAAGCTTTTGCTCACTTTGTCAAATGTCTTGAAATGGATCTAGAGTAAAATATAGAATCAAACTTATCAAAGCAAGAATCTAGCATCCATTAATCATTAGATTAGTGATCAAATGGCTCATCACATGAATATGCAAGAGAGACAGAATCTATAAGTTCATGTAGCAAGAGAAGATGCACAAATAGCCTAAGTGTGTTTAACCTCTCACCAAGAGGATGGCTTCAAGCTAGCCATGAGCTTGACCATGGAAGGCCAAATCTCCATAGATGGAGCCCAAAGGTACAAGATGACCAAAATTAGTAAGAATGTCAAAAAGATACTACCAATGTCCCCCAAGCCCTATTTATAGTCACTTCCTCCTTTTGCCCATGGGCCCCTATGTACATGTGGAAATCAAGTTCTATGGTTCATGATGACAAACCATCCCTTCCCAAAGATTTTGTCCTCAAAATCATACAAGATATTTACAATTGAATCGCAATCTCAATGTAAACCCATGGGAAGTAGAGAGGTCTTCAAAAATGCGCCTCGAATACATTTGGAATAGGGAAACCAAATGTAGTGACGCCGGCAAACTCCTTCTCCAAAAATAGCATGTAGGACTGTTATGGCAGCCATGTTGTCGATGAAGCTTCCCTTGAAATTCTTCATGAAACCTCCATAAAAATGAGCCGCAACAAATGATGCGTAGCCGCACCCAAAAGGGTCCCACATATTTGTCATCGAACCAAATGATCTTCCAAGTGTGTTGGAGTAGATTGGTAACCCCAACAATAGATCCAACCAAAGCTGTCCAGAAATTACAGCACATATAAAACCTCATGATATGCCCATTCTTCACATAATAATCATGCCACTTGATCAAGGAATACTTCCATCAAGTAAACCATGTTGTTGAACATACTCCATTGATTGCCAAGTAGCCTCATCTATGGGGAAGCGCTTCCATTTCACAAGGGATTCATCAATGTTTCGGTTCCTCAAAACCTTTGTCCCCTTGTCCACAATCCTCTCCGGCTCATAGATAATCTCTCCTTCTTCATCCATCGGTGGTAACTCTTCAATCTCTTGAGGAAGAGAGCCCACAAACCTCTTAAGGTTGGATACATGAAACACATTATGAATCCTTGTAGAAGGAGGTAGGTCAAGCTTATAAGCCAAATCACCCACTTTCTTGAGTATACCAACTATGGTCCATAATATCTATGTGCCAATTTGGAATTGGAAGACCCTTTGAGAATATTGTGACGGCTCTTAGGAAGCTTGAGCAACACATAATCACCTTCCTTGAACTCCATTTTGCGTCTATGCTCATCCGCATTTGCCTTCATGACTTCTTGTGCCTTCTTCATATTATCCTTGCATAATTGAAGAAGCTGTCTCATCCTCTCCAACTCTTCCTTGGCTAAAGGATTAACCATTTTATCCTCATGGAAGGCAATAGAAAGCACATGCACTTGATACCCATAAAGTGCCTCGAAAGGTGACATCCCAATACTCAAATGCTTGCTTGAATTATGACAAAATTCAGCAAGGTAAAGCCATTCATCCCATGATGCTTGCATGTCATAAGACAATAGTGCTTCAAGTACACTTCAAGCCATTTCTTTGTGCACTCCGTTTGCCCATCCGTTTGAGGGTGATAGGCTGTAGAAGGAGTGATTTGAGTCCCTAAGTTCTCATACAATGTCCTCCAAAAAGTGCCCATGACCTTGGTATCTCTATCACAAACTATGTTGAGTGGCAAACCATTATCTTGAATACATGCTCCATAAATTTCTTGGCAATATGAGAGGCCCCATAAGTAGTCTTGGAAGTAATAAAATGAGCTGATTTGGTGAGTCTATCCATCACCATAAATACTTGATCCCATCCATGCTTCGTCTTTGGCAAGCCCATGATGAAGTCCATGGAAATGTGAGTCCATTTTCCATCCGGAATAGGCAAAGGATGAAGTAAACCACTTGGCAATTGGTGACTATCGTTATTCCTTTGGCATGACACACATTCCAAAACAAACTTCTTGACATCCCTCCACATGCCTTTCCAATAGAAGCTTTTGCTCACTTTGTCAAATGTCTTGAAATGGATCTAGAGTAAAATATAGAATCAAACTTATCAAAGCAAGAATCTAGCATCCATTAATCATTAGATTAGTGATCAAATGGCTCATCACATGAATATGCAAGAGAGACAGAATCTATAAGTTCATGTAGCAAGAGAAGATGCACAAATAGCCTAAGTGTGTTTAACCTCTCACCAAGAGGATGGCTTCAAGCTAGCCATGAGCTTGACCATGGAAGGCCAAATCTCCATAGATGGAGCCCAAAGGTACAAGATGACCAAAATTAGTAAGAGTGTCAAAAAGATACTACCAATGTCCCCCAAGCCCTATTTATAGTCACTTCCTCCTTTTGCCCATGGGCCCCTATGTACATGTGGAAATCAAGCTCTATGGTTCATGATGACAAACCATCCCTTCCCAAAGAGTTTGTCCTCAAAATCATACAAGATATTTACAATTGAATCGCAATCTCAATGTAAACCCATGGGAAGTAGAGAGGTCTTCAAAAATGCGCCTCGAATACATTTGGAATAGGGAAACCAAATGTAGTGACGCCGGCAAACTCCTTCTCCAAAAATAGCATGTAGGACTGTTATGGCAGCCATGTTGTCGATGAAGCTTCCCTTGAAATTCTTCATGAAACCCCCATAAAAATGAGCTGCAACAAATGATGCGTAGCCGCACCCAAAAGGGTCCCACATATTTTTCATCGAACCAAATGATCTTCCAAGTGTGTTGGAGTAGATTGGTAACCCCAACAATAGATCCAACCAAAGCTGTCCAGAAATTACAGCACATATAAAACCTCATGATATGCCCATTCTTCGCATAATAATCATGCCACTTGATCAAGGAATACTTCCATCAAGTAAACCATGTTGTTGAACATACTCCATTGATTGCCAAGTAGCCTCATCTATGGGCAAGCGCTTCCATTTCACAAGGGATTCATCAATGTTTCGGTTCCTCAAAACCTTTGTCCCCTTGTCCACAATCCTCTCCGGCTCATAGATAATCTCTCCTTCTTCATCCATCGGTGGTAACTCTTCAATCTCTTGAGGAAGAGAGCCCACAAACCTCTTAAGGTTGGATACATGAAACACATTATGAATCTTTGTAGAAGGAGGTAGGTCAAGCTTATAAGCCAAATCACCCACTTTCTTGACTATACCAAATATGGTCCATAGTATCTATGTGCCAATTTGGAATTGGAAGACCCTTTGAGAATATTGTGACGGCTCTTAGGAAGCTTGAGCAACACATAATCACCTTCCTTGAACTCCATTTTGCGTCTATGCTCATCCGCATTTGCCTTCATGACTTCTTGTGCCTTCTTCATATTATCCTTGCATAATTGAAGAAGCTGTCTCATCCTTTCCAACTCTTCCTTAGCTAAAGGATTAACCATTTTATCCTCATGGAAGGCAATAGACGGCACATGCACTTGATACCCATAAAGTGCCTCGAAAGGTGACATCCCAATACTCAAATGCTTGCTTGAATTATGACAAAATTCAGCAAGGTAAAGCCATTCATCCCATGATGCTTGCATGTCATGAGACAATAGTGCTTCAAGTACACTTCAAGCCATTTGTTTGTGCACTCCGTTTGCCCATCCGTTTGAGGGTGATAGGCTGTAGAAGGAGTGATTTGAGTCCCTAAGTTCTCATACAATATCCTCCAAAAAGTGCCCATGACCTTGGTATCTCTATCACAAACTTTGGTGAGTGGCAAACCATTATCTTGAATACATGCTCCATAAATTGCTTGGCAATATGAGAGGCCCCATAAGTAGTCTTGGAAGTAATAAAATGAGCTGATTTGGTGAGTCTATCCATCACCATAAATACTTGATCCCATCCATGCTTCGTCTTTGGCAAGCCCATGATGAAGTCCATGGAAATGTGAGTCCATTTTCCATCCGGCAAAGGATGAAGTAAACCACTTGGCAATTGGTGACTATCCTTATTCCTTTGGCATGACACACATTCCAAAACAAACTTCTTGACATCCCTCCACATGCCTTTCCAATAGAAGCTTTTGCTCACTTTGTCAAATGTCTTGAAATGGATCTAGAGTAAAATATAGAATCAAACTTATCAAAGCAAGAATCTAGCATCCATTAATCATTAGATTAGTGATCAAATGGCTCATCACATGAATATGCAAGAGAGAGAGAATCTATAAGTGCATGTAGCAAGAGAAGATGCACAAATAGCCTAAGTGTGTTTAACCTCTCACCAAGAGGATGGCTTCAAGCTAGCCACGAGCTTGACCATGGAAGGCCAAATCTCCATAGATGGAGCCCAAAGGTACAAGATGACCAAAATTAGTAAGAGTGTCAAAAAGATACTACCAATGTCCCCCAATCCCTATTTATAGTCACTTCCTCCTTTTGCCCATGGGCCCCTATGTACATGTGGAAATCAAGCTCTATGGTTCATGATGACAAACCATCCCTTCCCAAAGATTTTGTCCTCAAAATCATACAAGATATTTACAATTGAATCCTAATCTTAATGTAAACCAATGGGAAGTAGAGAGGTCTTCAAAAATGCACCTCGAATACATTTGGAATAGGGAAACCAAATGTAGTGAAGCCGGCAAACTCCTTCTCCAAAAATAGCATGTAGGACTGTTATGGCAGCCATGTTGTCGATGAAGCTTCCCTTGAAATTCTTCATGAAACCTCCATAAAAATGAGCTGCAAATGATGCGTAGCCGCACCCAAAAGGGTCCTAGATATTTGTCATCGAACCAAATGATCTTCCAAGTGTGTTGGAGTAGATTGGTAACCCCAACAATAGATCCAACCAAAGCTGTCCAGAAATTACAGCACATATAAAACCTCATGATATGCCCATTCTTCACATAATAATCATGCCACTTGATCAAGGAATACTTCCATCAAGTAAACCATGTTGTTGAACATACTCCATTGATTGCCAAGTAGCCTCATCTATGGGCAGACGCTTCCATTTCACAAGGGATTCATCAATGTTTCGGTTCCTGAAAACCTTTGTCCCCTTGTCCACAATCCTCTCCGGCTCATAGATAATCTCTCCTTCTTCATCCATCGGTGGTAACTCTTCAATCTCTTGAGGAAGATAGCCCACAAACCTCTTAAGGTTGGATACATGTGTAAGGTTCCTCCCTTTAAAAATGGGAGAAACACTTAAGATAGTCCGCTAAGTCTTATCTTGGGAAAAATTTCCTATTCATCGACACCTTGACCCTGTAGAGATTCAAGGATACGATTTATAGGTATGACCTAGCTCTATCCCGCAGGGGGAGCGTGATTTCCTAAACGTCAAATCACCCATAGGGCAATTGATCAAAAATTGGGCAACTACTAGACTTGATTTCTAGGGACAACGCTTTTTTCCTCATCTTATGCAAGGCACAGCCGCTGGCCTAGTCTTCTTGAATAGAGTTGCCCAAGAATCTAACTATCTAACGTAGGGCTTTCACTTAATTTGTTGGAAAGCTACCCGACTAATCGGGTCCACCCATCCGTAGGATGGTGCCGTCAGGGCATTCCATCCTCCCACTTTCCACCCTACTCACGCATCAATTTGTTTTCTAATTAATACTACCACACTGTTTGACATAAATAAGCATATTCCTTAATTAGGGCCCTTCTTCACAAGGTTCGTTATAACAGCCTTCTTACACAATACAATCATACCAAAGACAAGATGCAATTATATAAAAAGTTTATACATGAATCCATTTCCATACAAGCCAATCCGGCTCTCTTATTCTTATTCTTCCGATGATCTAGAATTCGGCCTTCCAGCCTCTACATGCTGGGCAAAACCCTACGGGACCATACACCTCATCGTCGGCCGCTGGCGAGGACTCAAGCCGGCCTGTCGCCCTCTCAGGCTCCATCGCTCGATCCTCCCGCCCCTCAGAGGGATGTCTGCGCACTAGGGTGGGCTTATTTATTGCACTAGCGTGGGCCCTCAGAACTAGGCAGCCTCATAATCTCTCGCCTCAATCGGCGATCCTTATTCTCCCAAAGGTATGAGGGATACCTTGGGCCATTCCCGGGCTTTGCTAATGACGCCGCCCGGCTACACAAGCACGGAACGGAGTTAGCGTTGAAGCCAAAAGAAATCTTAAATTCCAAAGATAACAACTTCAATGCAACTTTCTAAGTATAGCATTCACAATTCATGAAGATAGCAATTTCAACGCAATTTATCGAAAACAACATCACATAATTCGTAATTTCATATAACTTTTATGTCCTTGTTTTAAAAGAAAAAGACACCATTCATTAATACTAATTTAAGGAAAATTCTCTTCTTTTGAAAATTAACCAAGCTAACCTGACCACCGTTTCCTTGAGGGACTTGAAAAGGGAGGACTGGAGCCGCATTGGGCGCATCTCCCTCCATCTCGTTGTTACGTGCGCCTCTTGAGGCAATATTTTGCCGTCTCCGGGATGAGGCCATCTTAGGCGTCGCCTTGTAGAGCTCGCTGCTGCGATCGAAACGCTTCAGTCGGATCTGAATTTCGAGCTCGTTTGCTCACCGTATGAGCAAAAGAATATGGCGCACGAACCCTCGCTTGAGCCAAAAATCCCTTACTAAAGTCTACGCAAATGGGGGGGAGGGAATTGTGAGATGTCCTTAAGCCCAAAGGCAAAAACGTGGAGAGGGCTGGGAGGGGGTTGCTGCAAGCCTCTTTGTAAGTCTATTCACACGGGGGGGGGGGGAGAGAGAGAGAGAGAGAGAGAAGAGTTAAGGACACTGGTCCATGGCAAGAGGGGGATGGAGGAAAATTGGCTTATCTGAAAAGAGCCAAATGAGGGGCTGTGAGAGGGGTGGCTGCAAGGGCGGCTGTACTTGCAGCAAGTACGCTATGGCGGTACGGACGGCAGCACAACAGGGCATACGCTACACAGAAGTGCGTGCCGACTGAGGAGCACCCCGGGGGTTTACATAGCTGAGGGGTGAGGGTACGGGCGCTGCGCAAAGCAGGGACGAAAGGACGGTGTACCTTCAAAGGCTATGGATCAGTGGCCTGCATGGGTCTACCGGAAAGGTACGGTGTCGGTTGTCTGGGAAAGGAGTGGTACGCATGTACCTTATCCGGTCTGGGTGTCCGCCCAAGGGTACGCGTGGACCAAACAGTGGGCGGTCGTCCTTTGGTTCTTGGGCGGCCATTGTACGGGCGCCCTAGTAAGTGTGTACGGACCAAATTTTGGGGCGGGGTACCCAAATTTGGGGCGCCCGCCTCGATTTGCGTGCCGGACCGCCCCGGGGGGCGAAATTTTTTTTGTCCGGGAGGTTCTCCTGGTCGCAGGGGTTCAGACCGTTCGTCAATCGGACGTGCGGTCGTGCATTTATTAAGGTTTAAAGGTCGCCGTTTTTTTAACTAAAATGATTAAAATTAGCGTATAGGCTTGATCCGGTGTCCGTTTTGGATGCTGTAAAATCCTATATTAGGGTAAAATCGCACGCAAATTCCAAATTTGGGCTCAAAATTTGAAGATTCTAAGTGGAAATGACTCAAATAATAAAATTATTGATATTTATACCATAAAAACTCATAATTACATGGACATCTCTTTATTAGTGAAGATGGGTACGTTACATCCTTCCCCCCTTAAAGAAATCGAGATGTCCTCATCTCGTCATGAATTGGGGATAATCCTTTAAGAGTGTAGCTTCATCTTCCCAAGTTGCATCCTCTTTAGGGTAATCTTTCCACTGAACTAGATGTTCTACAAGAGTTCTATTTCGGAGTTGCCTTTCCCTAGAATCTATGATGCTATTGGGCTGTAATTCAAGGACTCCTTGAGTAGGGATTACAACTTGTTCATCATCAAGAATATGATCGAAACTGGGGACATATGGCTTTAACAAACTTACATGAAATACATTATGGACTTTGATATGGGCTGGAAGTTGGAGTTTATAGGCACTTTTACCTAGACACTTGATAACTGTATAAGGACCACAATACCTAGGGCTGAGCTTCTTATATTTCCCAAGTGATAGAGAACTTCGTTTGGGGCACACTCGTAGAAGAACTTTGTCTCCTTCCTTGAAGATCCTTTCAGACCTCTTGTTGTCAGCATAATGCTTTTGTCGATCTTGGGCAGCTTTAATATCCCTTTGGATAGCTTTGGTTTGTTCCTCCATCTCTTCTAGCATTTTCCTGGATGCCTCAACTCTTATGGTTGGATCAGAGAAATTTAGAGGAGACAAGCATTCTTGCCCATAAAGTGCTTTGAATGGTGACATTCCTATGCTTTGATGATAAGACGCATTGTAGGCAAATTCTACCAGAGGAAGGTATTGAATCCACCTTCTGGGTTCCCGTCCACAGTATGCTCTGAGAATGTCTTCAATTACTTGATTGACTCTTTCAGTCTGGCCATCGGTCTCTGGATGATAAGCTGTGCTAAAGCAAAGTTGAGTCCCCAGAGCTTGAAATAGAGACTGCCAAAATTTTGAGGTGAAGTCAGAATCCCGATCACTTACTATCCTTTTTGGGAGACCATGAAGTTTGAGGACTTCCTTGATGAATATTCGAGCAACATCAGAAGCTTTGAAGGTCTTTTTTGCTGGTATAAGGTGAGCTACTTTGGTAAGTAAGTCTACTACTACTAGAATGGAGTCATATCCTCCTTGAACAGTGGGGAGACTTGTGACAAAATCCATACTAATGCACTCCCACTTCATTTGGGGAATATCTAAGGGTTGAAGCTTTCCAGGCATCTTGACCCTTTCAGCCTTGATCCTTTGGCATGAGAGACATTGTTTCAAGTACCGAAGCACATCATTTTTCAAGCCTGCCCAATGAAAGCTCCTTCTTACCGCATTTAATGTTTTTGCATAACCTGGGTGTCCTGCAGCAGGGCTATCATGGGCTTCACGGAGGATTAGTTTCTTTAAAGCAGGATCCTTAGGGATACATAGCCTGTGATTGAAGTAGAGGTTTCCTTCATGAGTGGAGTATCCCTTGATTAGATTCTTCTCTTTCTCTGAATGTCCCCCTTCTTCTACTAACTTTATCATCCTTTGATAATCTGGGTCATGAGATGAGACTTCTTCCACCTTGACTAGTATGGGATTATTTGGCATTGAAATTGCATTCAAGAAAGATTTGCGACTAAGTGCATCAGCTACCACATTATCTTTCCCAGGGCGGAATTTGATGTCGAAATCATATTCTTGTAGAATTTCAATCCATCTCCTTTGCCGCATGTTGAGGTTAGGCTGGGTGAAGATCCACTTTAGGCTTTTGTGGTCAGTTACAAGCTGGAATTTGCCTCCCAAGAGATAATGTCTCCATAATTTGAGGCAATGAACAACTGCTAAGAGTTCCAAATCATGGGTGGCATAATTTGCTTCATATTGTTTCAGCTTGCGGGAAGTATAAGCGACTGGTCTTCCTTCTTGGCCTAAGACACCACCAAGTGCTAGACTACTAGCATCGGTAACCACTTCAAATTCCTTGGAGAAATCAGGGAGCTTTAAGACTGGGGCAGAAGTAATAATGACTTTCAGTTGATCAAAGCTGTTTTGATGGATTGGCAGCCACACTATTTTGCAATCCTTCTTAAGAAGATCTGTCAAGGGTGCAGCTACCAAGGCATAATCTTTGATAAAAATCCTATACCAACCCGTGATTCCCAAGAATCCACGAACTTCACGAACTGATTTAGGGGGTGGCCATTCTAGAATATCCTTGACTTTGGCAGGGTCTACTGAGATGCCATCCTTGGAGACGATGAATCCAAGATACTCAATTTGATGAGTAAAGAAGGTACATTTGCTCTTCTTGGCATAGAGTTTGTGTCTGCGCAGCAATTGCAGAACTCTACGCACATGCTCCTCATGCTCTTCCATTGATTTGGAGTAGATTAGGATGTCATCAAAGAAAACAAGCACAAACTCATCCAAGTATGGGCGGAATATATCTTGCATTAGGCGGTTGAAGATTGCAGGAGCATTGGTTAACCCGAATGACATTACAATAAACTCATAGTGGCCATAACGGGTATTAAAGGCTGTTTTGGGTATATCTGCTTCCTTCACTTTGATCTGATAGTAACCAGACCTCAAATCTATTTTTGAGAAGACTTTGGCCCCATGAAGCCTGTCAAGAAGTTCATCAATGCGAGGGATAGGATACTTATTCTTGACAGTGACTTGATTTAGCCCTCGATAATCTATGCAGAGGCGGAGAGTCCCGTCTTTCTTTTTTTGGAAAAGAACAGGTGCTCCCCACAGAGAGCTACTGGGGCGTACAAATCCTTGTTCAATGAGTTGGGAAAGTTGCTCCTTAAGTTCAATGGCTTCAGGAAGGGACATTTTATAGGGAGTTTTTGAGACGGGTTGAGCTCCAGGGATCACCTCGATTTCATGGTCGACTTCTCGGGGAGGCGGTAACCCTGTAAGCTCGTCAGGGAAGATGTTAGAGAATTCTTGGAGCCAAGAGGGTTCTGTCTCTATACTAGGTTCAATGACTTTGTTGAGTTTGACTAAGAAAACTTGCTGACCCTTACGTGTCCCCTTGAGAAGATGTTTTGCCTTGACTACCCTAGACTTAGGTTTTCCTGTGATTCCCTGAACAGATATTACTTGGCCATGCTCATTTTCAAAAGTGATACTCCCCTGGTTACAATGAATGCTAGCTTTGTTCGCAATTAACCAATCCATCCCAAGGATTCCATCATAAATTCCTAGTGGCAAGACTCTAAAGTGACCATGAGTTTGCTCATTACCCAGCTCAAAATCAAGGTTTCCTATAGAGTGGCGAGATACTACTTCTTTCCCACTGGCTAACTCTACAATCATTTTTCTAGCTGATTTTTGACTCAAGTTTAATTTTTGCAAGCACCTAGGAGAAAGGAATGAATGGGTACTGCCACAATCAATCAAAAGCTGAAATGGCTTACCGTGATGAGTGGCGGGGGTTTGGATTACACCAAATTGTTTATTCGGACCTTGGTGTTCTACTGCCGCATGGACGGTGGCGCGCTCTTCTTCAGCCTCTTCCAAGGTTGGTTCTTCACTTATAACACAGGCAGTTCTAGCAACTGTTCCTCCGCGACCTCTGCCACGACCACTGCCTCTTGCACCTTGGTGGGTAGGGGTTCCACGGCCTTGATTTCCTCTGTTACCTTGGGGGAATGATGTTGCCATCTTGGGACAGTTGGCTCTAAAGTGTCCTGGCTCATTGCACTCAAAACACAGAGGGCCTTCTCTGGAAGAAGCAGCATACGAGCGGGGGGCAAAAGAGTTGCCTTGTCGCCCTCTGTTGTAGTAGGGGAAATTCTGTTGAGGTTTCTTGTAGGGCTGATCTCTAAGGTTTGCCTCAGGGTAAGATCTCTTTTGATTCTTTGGTTTGTTAGCCTTCATTTCTTTCACAAGGGGCTTTGCTCGTATGAGAGCATCCTGTAAAGTGGTTGGCCTCATTGCTTCAAGGCGGGAATCTAGGGGTTCATTTAGCCCTTGGCAGAAACGAGCCACTTGCTGGGAAGTAGTCATAGCTGGGGCATACTTTCGAAGGGTAATGAATTTGGAATAGTAGTCCTCAAGAGTTAAGCTGCACTGTCTAAGACTAAAGAACTCATTCATCTTTATGGATTCATGGGATGGAGGAAGATATCTTTCCTTCACTGCCTGCTTGATGTCTTCCCACGTTTGAGAATGCTCGGTGACTTCCTTGTCACAGCACCACTGTTTCCACCAGAGTTTAGCATCTCCAGTGAGGCGAAACCGTGCGAGCATAGACTGATTTGCTACTCCACTACCGGCAGCAGAGAAATAATGTCCATCGCCTCAATCCAGACTTCAGCATCCTTCTCAACCTTTGAACCTTCTCCTTTAAAGGAGGGAGGTTGCATTTGCTTGAGCAGGAGCTTCTTCTCCTGGGTATCGGTATAAAGCGCATTGGGAAGTGGAGGGTGGTCATCCTGGCCATCATCGTAAAAACAATTTTTAAGATTACAAGATTCATATTTGCACAATGCTTAATTTTTGGAGAGAAAAACCATTGAAATTATTTTATTTCCAAATATTTACAAGGACAAGTTTTATTACAAAGATCTGAGACTAATATAATTAGTCTTATTTGACATCAAGGGAAATTCCTAGGCTTCACTGTGACATAAGGGTAGAGCGGTCCACATATGTGAAATATGGGGGTTCCGCTGTAGTTTCTAAGACTCTAAAAACTGATGGTAAGGGTGGTAAACTCTGGATTGGGGTGGGTCCCAACACTGCTACTCTATCAGCAGGTAAGACCTGCATCACTTTGTCATACACCCAACGATCCTGAGGTATGCGAACCCCATCTATAGTCACCGAGGTGTCGTCCCTGGGGGTACCGACGAACCAAAATAAGCGGGCCATCTTCAGCTTCTCAATCCAACGAATCCGCTTAAGGTCGGTGGTGAGGTTCCCAATCTGATCTGCTCGGATGATGAAGTATCTCGGCCCACGACTCCAAAAATCTCTACCCCATCCTCTCTGAATACGAGAGAAATGAGGGAGGGATATCTTCTCTAATATCTGCACCATGGTGTCGCGGAACTCGAAATTCGAGGAGTGACTAGCAGTCTCGAAGATGCATTGGAAAACTAGAAATTTGGAGTAGGCATCTTCCTCTTCCTACAATCATTCAAACATCAATTTAATTTATTTGTTTTAGTAGGATGTCTTTACTAATTATGTTAGGTAAAACATTTATTACAAAACAGTCCTTAAACTGCAATTCCTAGGAGCCAAACTTGCTCTGATACCAATTGTAAGGTTCCTCCCTTTAAAAATGGGAGAAACACTTAAGATAGTCCGCTAAGTCTTATCTTGGGAAAAATTTCCTATTCATCGACACCTTGACCCTGTAGAGATTCAAGGATACGATTTATAGGTATGACCTAGCTCTATCCCGCAGGGGGAGCGTGATTTCCTAAACGTCAAATCACCCATAGGGCAATTGATCAAAAATTGGGCAACTACTAGACTTGATTTCTAGGGACAACGCTTTTTTCCTCATCTTATGCAAGGCACAGCCGCTGGCCTAGTCTTCTTGAATAGAGTTGCCCAAGAATCTAACTATCTAACGTAGGGCTTTCACTTAATTTGTTGGAAAGCTACCCGACTAATCGGGTCCACCCATCCGTAGGATGGTGCCGTCAGGGCATTCCATCCTCCCACTTTCCACCCTACTCACGCATCAATTTGTTTTCTAATTAATACTACCACACTGTTTGACATAAATAAGCATATTCCTTAATTAGGGCCCTTCTTCACAAGGTTCGTTATAACAGCCTTCTTACACAATACAATCATACCAAAGACAAGATGCAATTATATAAAAAGTTTATACATGAATCCATTTCCATACAAGCCAATCCGGCTCTCTTATTCTTATTCTGCCGATGATCTAGAATTCGGCCTTCCAGCCTCTACATGCTGGGCAAAACCCTACGGGACCATACACCTCATCGTCGGCCGCTGGCGAGGACTCAAGCCGGCCTGTCGCCCTCTCAGGCTCCATCGCTCGATCCTCCCGCCCCTCAGAGGGATGTCTGCGCACTAGGGTGGGCTTATTTACCGCACTAGCCTGGGCCCTCAGAACTAGGCAGCCTCATAATCTCTCGCCTCAATCGGCGATCCTTATTCTCCCAAAGGTATGAGGGATACCTTGGGCCATTCTCGGGCTTTGCTAATGACGCCGCCCGGCTACACAAGCACGGAACGGAGTTAGCGTTGAAGCCAAAAGAAATCTTGAATTCCAAAGATAACAACTTCAATGCAACTTTCTAAGTATAGCATTCACAATTCATGAAGATAGCAATTTCAACGCAATTTATCGAAAACAACATCACATAATTCGTAATTTCATATAACTTTTATGTCCTTGTTTTAAAAGAAAAAGACACCATTCATTAATACTAATTTAAGGAAAATTCTCTTCTTTTGAAAATTAACCAAGCTAACCTGACCACCGTTTCCTTGAGGGACTTGAAAAGGGAGGACTGGAGCCGCATTGGGCGCATCTCCCTCCATCTCGTTGTTACGTGCGCCTCTTGAGGCAATATTTTGCCGTCTCCGGGATGAGGCCATCTTAGGCGTCGCCTTGTAGAGCTCGCTGCTGCCATCGAAACGCTTCAGTCGGATCTGAATTCCGAGCTCGTTTGCTCACCGTATGAGCAAAAGAATATGGCGCACGAACCCTCGCTTGAGCCAAAAATCCCTTACTAAAGTCTACGCAAATGGGGGGGGGGAATTGTGAGATGTCCTTAAACCCAAAGGCAAAAACGTGGAGAGGGCTGGGAGGGGGTTGCTGCAAGCCTCTCTGTAAGTCTATTCACACGGGGGGGGGGAGGAGAAGAGTTAAGGACACTGGTCCATGGCAAGAGGGGGATGGAGGAAAATTGGCTTATCTGAAAAGAGCCAAATGAGGGGCTGTGAGAGGGGTGGCTGCAAGGGCGGCTGTACTTGCAGCAAGTACGCTACGGCGGTACGGACGGCAGGACAACAGGGCATACACTAGACAGAAGTGCGTGTCGACTGAGGAGCACCCTGGGGGTTTATGTAGCTGAGGGGTGAGGGTACGGGCGCTGCGCAAAGCAGGGACGAAAGGACGGTGTACCTTCAAAGGCTATGGATCAGTGGCCTGCATGGGTCTACCGGAAAGGTACGGTGTCGGTTGTCTGGGAAAGGAGTGGTACGCATGTACCTTATCCGGTCTGGGTGTCCGCCCAAGGGTACGCGTGGACCAAACAGTGGACGGCCGTCCTTTGGTTCTTGGGCGGCCATTGTACGGGCGCCCTAGTAAGTGTGTACGGACCAAATTTTGGGGCGGGGTACCCAAATTTGGGGCGCCCGCCTCGATTTGCGTGTCGGACCGCCCCGGGGGGCGAAAATTTTTTTTGTCCGGGAGGTTCTCCTGGTCGCAGGGGTTCAGAGCGTTCGTCAATCGGACGTGCGGTCGTGCATTTATTAAGGTTTAAAGGTCGCCGTTCTTTTAACTAAAATGATTAAAATTAGCGTATAGGCTTGATCCGGTGTCCGTTTTGGATGCTGTAAAATCCTATATTAGGGTAAAATCGCGCGCAGATTCCAAATTTGGGCTCAGAATTTGAAGATTCTAAGTGGAAATGACTCAAATAATAAAATTATTGATATTTATACCATAAAAACTCATAATTACATGGACATCTCTTTATTAGTGAAGATGGGTACGTTACAACATGAAACACATTATGAATCCTTGTAGAAGGAGGTAGGTCAAGCTTATAAGCCAAATCACCCACTTTCTTGACTATACCAAATATGGTCCATAGTATCTATGTGCCAATTTGGAATTGGAAGACCCTTTGAGAATATTGTGACGGCTCTTAGGAAGCTTGAGCAACACATAATCACCTTCCTTGAACTCCATTTTGCGTCTATGCTCATCCGCATTTGCCTTCATGACTTCTTGTGCCTTCTTCATATTATCCTTGCATAATTGAAGAAGTTGTCTCATCCTTTCCAACTCTTCCTTGGCTAAAGGATTAACCATTTTATCCTCATGGAAGGCAATAGAAAGCACATGCACTTGATACCCATAAAGTGCCTCGAAAGGTGACATCCCAATACTCAAATGCTTGCTTGAATTATGACAAAATTCAGCAAGGTAAAGCCATTCATCCCATGATGCTTGCATGTCATGAGACAATAGTGCTTCAAGTACACTTCAAGCCATTTGTTTGTGCACACCGTTTGCCCATCCGTTTGAGGGTGATAGGCTGTAGAAGGAGTGATTTGAGTCCCTAAGTTCTCATACAATGTCCTCCAAAAAGTGCCCATGACCTTGGTATCTCTATCACAAACTATGTTGAGTGGCAAACCATTATCTTGAATACATGCTCCATAAATTGCTTGGCAATATGAGAGGCTCCATAAGTAGTCTTGGAAGTAATAAAATGAGCTGATTTGGTGAGTCTATCCATCACCATAAATACTTGATCCCATCATGATGAAGTCCATGGAAATGTGAGTCCATTTTCCATCCGGAATAGGCAAAGGATGAAGTAAACCACTTGGCAATTGGTGACTATCGTTACTCCTTTGGCATGACACACATTCCAAAACAAACTTCTTGACATCCCTCCACATGCCTTTCCAATAGAAGCTTTTGCTCACTTTGTCAAATGTCTTGAAATGGATCTAGAGTAAAATATAGAATCAAACTTATCAAAGCAAGAATCTAGCATCCATTAATCATTAGATTAGTGATCAAATGGCTCATCACATGAATATGCAAGAGAGAGAGAATCTATAAGTGCATGTAGCAAGAGAAGATGCACAAATAGCCTAAGTGTGTTTAACCTCTCACCAAGAGGATGGCTTCAAGCTAGCCATGAGCTTGACCATGGAAGGCCAAATCTCCATAGATGGAGCCCAAAGGTACAAGATGACCAAAATTAGTAAGAGTGTCAAAAAGATACTACCAATGTCCCCCAAGCCCTATTTATAGTCACTTCCTCCTTTTGCCCATGGGCCCCTATGTACATGTGGAAATCAAGCTCTATGGTTCATGATGACAAACCATCCCTTCCCAAAGATTTTGTCCTCAAAATCATACAAGATATTTACAATTGAATCGCAATCTCAATGTAAACCCATGGGAAGTAGAGAGGTCTTCAAAAATGCGCCTCGAATACATTTGGAATAGGAAAACCAAAATGTAGTGAAGCCGGCAAACTCCTTCTCCAAAAATAGCATGTAGGACTGCTATGGCATCCATGTTGTCGATGAAGCTTCCCTTGAAATTCTTCATGAAACCTCCATAAAAATGAGCTGCAACAAATGATGCGTAGCCGCACCCAAAAGGGTCCTAGATATTTGTCATCGAACCAAATGATCTTCCAAGTGTGTTGGAGTAGATTGGTAACCCCAACCATAGATCCAACCAAAGCTGTCCAGAAATTACAGCACCTATAAAACCTCATGATATGCCCATTTTTCGCATAATAATCATGCCACTTGATCAAGGAATACTTCCATCAAGTAAACCATGTTGTTGAACATACTCCATTGATTGCCAAGTAGCCTCATCTATGGGCAAGCGCTTCCATTTCACAAGGGATTCATCAATGTTTCGGTTCCTCAAAACCTTTGTCCCCTTGTCCACAATCCTCTCCGGCTCATAGATAATCTCTCCTTCTTCATCCATCGGTGGTAACTCTTCAATCTCTTGAGGAAGAGAGCCCACAAACCTCTTAAGGTTGGATACATGAAACACATTATGAATCCTTGTAGAAGGAGGTAGGTCAAGCTTATAAGCCAAATCACCCACTTTCTTGACTACCAAATATGGTCCATAGTATCTATGTGCCAATTTGGAATTGGCAGACCCTTTGAGAATATTGTGACGGCTTTTAGGAAGCTTGAGCAACACATAATCACCTTCCTTGAACTCCATTTTGCGTCTATGCTCATCCGCATTTGCCTTCATGACTTCTTGTGCCTTCTTCTTATTATCCTTGCATAATTGAAGAAGCTGTCTCATCCTTTCCAACTCTTCCTTGGCTAAAGGATTAACCATTTTATCCTCATGGAAGGCAATAGACGGCACATGCACTTGATACCCATAAAGTGCCTCGAAAGGTGACATCCTAATACTCAAATGCTTGCTTGAATTATGACAAAATTCAGCAAGGTAAAGCCATTCATCCCATGATGCTTGCATGTCATGAGACAATAGTGCTTCAAGTACACTTCAAGCCATTTGTTTGTGCACTCCGTTTGCCCATCCGTTTGAGGGTGATAGGCTGTAGAAGGAGTGATTTAAGTCCCTAAAAGTTCTCATACAATGTCCTCGAAAAAGTGCCCATGACCTTGGTATCTCTATCACAAACTATGTTGAGTGACAAACCATTATCATGAATACATGCTCCATAAATTGCTTGGCAATATGAGAGGCCCCATAAGTAGTCTTGGAAGTAATAAAATGAGCTGATTTGGTGAGTCTATCCATCACCATAAATACTTGATCCCATCCATGCTTCGTCTTTGGCAAGCCCATGATGAAGTCCATGGAAATGTGAGTCCATTTTCCATCCGGAATAGGCAAAGGATGAAGTAAACCACTTGGCAATTGGTGACTATCCTTATTCCTTTGGCATGACACACATTCAAAAACAAACTTCTTGACATCCCTCCACATGCCTTTCCAATAGAAGCTTTTGCTCACTTTGTCAAATGTCTTGAAATGGATCTAGAGTAAAATATAGAATCAAACTTATCAAAGCAAGAATCTAGCATCCATTAATCATTAGATTAGTGATCAAATGGCTCATCACATGAATATGCAAGAGAGAGAGAATCTATAAGTGCATGTAGCAAGAGAAGATGCACAAATAGCCTAAGTGTGTTTAACCTCTCACCAAGAGGATGGCTTCAAGCTAGCCACGAGCTTGACCATGGAAGGCCAAATCTCCATAGATGGAGCCCAAAGGTACAAGATGACCAAAATTAGTAAGAGTGTCAAAAAGATACTACCAATGTCCCCCAAGCCCTATTCATAGTCACTTCCTCCTTTTGCCCATGGGCCCCTTTGTACATGTGGAAATCAAGCTCTATGGTTCATGATGACAAACCATCCCTTCCCAAAGATTTTGTCCTCAAAATCATACAAGATATTTACAATTGAATCGCAATCTCAATGTAAACCCATGGGAAGTAGAGAGGTCTTCAAAAATGCGCCTCGAATACATTTGGAATAGGGAAACCAAATGTAGTGAAGCCGGTAAACTTCTTCTCCAAAAATAGCATGTAGGACTGTTATGGCAGCCATGTTGTCGATGAAGCTTCCCTGGAAATTCTTCATAAAACCTCCATAAAAATGAGCTGCAACAAATGATGCGTAGCCGCACCCAAAAGGGTCCCACATATTTGTCATCGAACCAAATGATCTTCCAAGTGTGTTGGAGTAGATTGGTAACCCCAACAATAGATCCAACCAAAGCTGTCCAGAAATTACAGCACATATAAAACCTCATGATATGCCCATTCTTCACATAATAATCATGCCACTTGATCAAGGAATACTTCCATCAAGTAAACCATGTTGTTGAACATACTCCATTGATTGCCAAGTAGCCTCATCTATGGGCAAGCGCTTCCATTTCACAAGGGATTCATCAATGTTTCGGTTCCTGAAAACCTTTTTCCCCTTGTCCACAATCCTCTCCGGCTCATAGATAATCTCTCCTTCTTCATCCATCGGTGGTAACTCTTCAATCTCTTGAGGAAGAGAGCCCACAAACCTCTTAAGGTTGGATACATGAAACACATTATGAATCCTTGTAGAAGGAGGTAGGTCAAGCTTATAAGCCAAATCACCCACTTTCTTGACTATACCAAATATGGTCCATAGTATCTATGTGCCAATTTGGAATTGGAAGACCCTTTGAGAATATTGTGACGGCTCTTAGGAAGCTTGAGCAACACATAATCACCTTCCTTGAACTCCATTTTGCGTCTATGCTCATCCGCATTTGCCTTCATGACTTCTTGTGCCTTCTTCATATTATCCTTGCATAATTGAAGAAGTTGTCTCATCCTTTCCAACTCTTCCTTGGCTAAAGGATTAACCATTTTATCCTCATGGAAGGCAATAGAAAGCACATGCACTTGATACCCATAAAGTGCCTCGAAAGGTGACATCCCAATACTCAAATGCTTGCTTGAATTATGACAAAATTCAGCAAGGTAAAGCCATTCATCCCATGATGCTTGCATGTCATAAGACAATAGTGCTTCAAGTACACTTCAAGCCATTTGTTTGTGCACTCCGTTTGCCCATCCGTTTGAGGGTGATAGGCTGTAGAAGGAGTGATTTGAGTCCCTAAGTTCTCATACAATGTCCTCCAAAAAGTGCCCATGACCTTGGTATCTCTATCACAAACTATGTTGAGTGGCAAACCATTATCTTGAATACATGCTCCATAAATTGCTTGGCAATATGAGAGGCCCCATAAGTAGTCTTGGAAGTAATAAAATGAGCTGATTTGGTGAGTCTATCCATCACCATAAATACTTGATCCCATCCATGCTTCGTCTTTGGAAAGCCCATGATGAAGTCCATGGAAATGTGAGTCCATTTTCCATCCGGAATAGGCAAAGGATGAAGTAAACCACTTGGCAATTGGTGACTATCCTTATTCCTTTGGCATGACACACATTCCAAAACAAACTTCTTGACATCCCTCCACATGCCTTTCCAATAGAAGCTTTTGCTCACTTTGTCAAATGTCTTGAAATGGATCTAGAGTAAAATATAGAATCAAACTTATCAAAGCAAGAATCTAGCATCCATTAATCATTAGATTAGTGATCAAATGGCTCATCACATGAATATGCAAGAGAGAGAGAATCTATAAGTGCATGTAGCAAGAGAAGATGTACAAATAGCCTAAGTGTGTTTAACCTCTCACCAAGAGGATGGCTTCCCTTGAAATTCTTCATGAAACCTCCATAAAAATGAGCTGCAAGAAATGATGCGTAGCCGCACCCAAAAGGGTCCCACATATTTGTCATCGAACCAAATGATCTTCCAAGTGTGTTGGAGTAGATTGGTAACCCCAACAATAGATCCAACCAAAGCTGTCCAAAAATTACAGCACATATAAAACCTCATGATATGCCCATTCTTCACATAATAATCATGCCACTTGATCAAGGAATACTTTCATCAAGTAAACCATGTTGTTGAACATACTCCATTGATTGCCAAGTAGCCTCATCTATGGGCAAGCGCTTCCATTTCACAAGGGATTCATCAATGTTTCGGTTCCTCAAAACCTTTGTCCCCTTGTCCACAATCCTCTCCGGCTCATAGATAATCTCTCCTTCTTCATCCATCGGTGGTAACTCTTCAATCTCTTGAGGAAGAGAGCCCACAAACCTCTTAAGGTTGGATACATGAAACACATTATGAATCCTTGTAGAAGGAGGTAGGTCAAGCTTATAAGCCAAATCACCCACTTTCTTGACTACCAAATATGGTCCATAGTATCTATGTGCCAATTTGGAATTGGAAGACCCTTTGAGAATATTGTGACGGCTCTTAGGAAGCTTGAGCAACACATAATCACCTTCCTTGAACTCCATTTTGCGTCTATGCTCATCCGCATTTGCCTTCATGACTTCTTGTGCCTTCTTCATATTATCCTTGCATAATTGAAGAAGCTGTCTCATCCTTTCCAACTCTTCCTTGGCTAAAGGATTAACCATTTTATCCTCATGGAAGGCAATAGAAAGCACATGCACTTGATACCCATAAAGTGCCTCGAAAGGTGACATCCCAATACTCAAATGCTTGCTTGAATTATGACAAAATTCAGCAAGGTAAAGCCATTCATCCCATGATGCTTGCATGTCATGAGACAATAGTGCTTCAAGTACACTTCAAGCCATTTGTTTGTGCACTCCGTTTGCCCATCCGTTTGAGGGTGATAGGCTGTAGAAGGAGTGATTTGAGTCCCTAAGTTCTCATACAATGTCCTCCAAAATGTGCCCATGACCTTGGTATCTCTATCACAAACTATGTTGAGTGGCAAACCATTATCTTGAATACATGCTCCATAAATTGCTTGGCAATATGAGAGGCCCCATAAGTAGTCTTGGAAGTAATAAAATGCGCTGATTTGGTGAGTCTATCCATCACCATAAATACTTGATCCCATCCATGCTTTGTCTTTGGCAAGCCCATGATGAAGTCCATGGAAATGTGAGTCCATTTTCCATCCGGAATAGGCAAAGGATGAAGTAAACCACTTGGCAATTGGTGACTATCGTTACTCCTTTGGCATGACACACATTCCAAAACAAACTTCTTGACATCCCTCCACATGCTTTTCCAATAGAAGCTTTTGCTCACTTTGTCAAATGTCTTGAAATGGATCTAGAGTAAAATATAGAATCAAACTTATCAAAGCAAGAATCTAGCATCCATTAATCATTAGATTAGTGATCAAATGGCTCATCACATGAATATGCAAGAGAGAGAGAATCTATAAGTGCATGTAGCAAGAGAAGATGCACAAATAGCCTAAGTGTGTTTAACCTCTCACCAAGAGGATGGCTTCAAGCTAGCCACGAGCTTGACCATGGAAGGCCAAATCTCCATAGATGGAGCCCAAAGGTACAAGATGACCAAAATTAGTAAGAGTGTCAAAAAGATACGACCAATGTCCCCAAAGCCCTATTTATAGTCACTTTCTCCTTTTGCCCATGAGCCCCTATGTACATGTGGAAATCAAGCTCTATGGTTCATGATGACAAACCATCCCTTCCCAAAGATTTTGCCCTCAAAATCATACAAGATATTTACAATTGAATCGCAATCTCAATGTAAACCCATGGGAAGTAGAGAGGTCTTCAAAAATGCGCCTCGAATACATTTGAAATAGGGAAACCAAATGTAGTGACGCCGGCAAACTCCTTCTCCAAAAATAGCATGTAGGACTGTTATGGCAGCCATGTTGTCGATGAAGCTTCCGTTGAAGTTCTTCATGAAACCCCCATAAAAATGAGCTGCAACAAATGATGCGTAGCCGCACCCAAAAGGGTCCCACATATTTTTCATCGAACCAAATGATCTTCCAAGTGTGTTGGAGTAGATTGGTAACCCCAACAATAGATCCAACCAAAGCTGTCCAGAAATTACAGCACATATAAAACCTCATGATATGCCCATTCTTCGCATAATAATCATGCCACTTGATCAAGGAATACTTCCATCAAGTAAACCATGTTGTTGAACATACTCCATTGATTGCCAAGTAGCCTCATCTATGGGCAAGCGCTTCCATTTCACAAGGGATTCATCAATGTTTCGGTTCCTCAAAACCTTTGTCCCCTTGTCCACAATCCTCTCCGGCTCATAGATAATCTCTCCTTCTTCATCCATCGGTGGTAACTCTTCAATCTCTTGAGGAAGAGAGCCCACAAACCTCTTAAGGTTGGATACATGAAACACATTATGAATCCTTGTAGAAGGAGGTAGGTCAAGCTTATAAGCCAAATCACCCACTTTCTTGACTACCAAATATGGTCCATAGTATCTATGTGCCAATTTGGAATTGGAAGACCCTTTGAGAATATTGTGACGGCTCTTAGGAAGCTTGAGCAACACATAATCACCTTCCTTGAACTCCATTTTGCGTCTATGCTCATCCGCATTTGCCTTCATGACTTCTTGTGCCTTCTTCATATTATCCTTGCATAATTGAAGAAGCTATCTCATCCTTTCCAACTCTTCCTTGGCTAAAGGATTAACCATTTTATCCTCATGGAAGGCAATAGACGGCACATGCACTTGATACCCATAAAGTGCCTCGAAAGGTGACATCCCAATACTCAAATGCTTGCTTGAATTATGACAAAATTCAGCAAGGTAAAGCCATTCATCCCATGATGCTTGCATGTCATGAGACAATAGTGCTTCAAGTACACTTCAAGCCATTTGTTTGTGCACTCCGTTTGCCCATCCGTTTGAGGGTGATAGGCTGTAGAAGGAGTGATTTGAGTCCCTAAGTTCTCATACAATATCCTCCAAAAAGTGCCCATGACCTTGGTATCTCTATCACAAACTATGTTGAGTGGCAAACCATTATCTTGAATACATGCTCCATAAATTGCTTGGCAATATGAGAGGCCCCATAAGTAGTCTTGGAAGTAATAAAATGAGCTGATTTGGTGAGTCTATCCATCACCATAAATACTTGATCCCATCCATGCTTCGTCTTTGGCAAGCCCATGATGAAGTCCATGGAAATGTGAGTCCATTTTCCATCCGGCAAAGGATGAAGTAAACCACTTGGCAATTGGTGACTATCCTTATTCCTTTGGCATGACACACATTCCAAAACAAACTTCTTGACATCCCTCCACATACCTTTCCAATAGAAGCTTTTGCTCACTTTGTCAAATGTCTTGAAATGGATCTAGAGTAAAATATAGAATCAAACTTATCAAAGCAAGAATCTAGCATCCATTAATCATTAGATTAGTGATCAAATGGCTCATCACATGAATATGCAAGAGAGAGAGAATCTATAAGTGCATGTAGCAAGAGAAGATGTACAAATAGCCTAAGTGTGTTTAACCTCTCACCAAGAGGATGGCTTCAAGCTAGCCATGAGCTTGACCATGGAAGGCCAAATCTCCATAGATGGAGCCCAAAGGTACAAGATGACCAAAATTAGTAAGAGTGTCAAAAAGATACTACCAATGTCCCCCAATCCCTATTTATAGTCACTTCCTCCTTTTGCCCATGGGCCCCTATGTACATGTGGAAATCAAGCTCTATGGTTCATGATGACAAACCATCCCTTCCCAAAGATTTTGTCCTCAAAATCATACAAGATATTTACAATTGAATCCTAATCTCAATGTAAACCCATGGGAAGTAGAGAGGTCTTCAAAAATGCGCCTCGAATACATTTGGAATAGGGAAACCAAATGTAGTGAAGCCGGCAAACTCCTTCTCCAAAAATAGCATGTAGGACTGCTATGGCAGCCATGTTGTCGATGAAGCTTCCCTTGAAATTCTTCATGAAACCTCCATAAAAATGAGCTGCAAATGATGCGTAGCTGCACCCAAAAGGGTCCCACATATTTGTCATCGAACCAAATGATCTTCCAAGTGTGTTGGAGTAGATTGGTAACCCCAACAATAGATCCAACCAAAGCTGTCCAGAAATTACAGCACATATAAAACCTCATGATAAGCCCATTCTTCACATAATAATCATGCCACTTAATCAAGGAATACTTCCATCAAGTAAACCATGTTGTTGAACATACTCCATTGATTGCCAAGTAGCCTCATCTATGGGCAAGCGCTTCCATTTCACAAGGGATTCATCAATGTTTCGGTTCCTCAAAACCTTTGTCCCCTTGTCCACAATCCTCTCCGGCTCATAGATAATCTCTCCTTCTTCATCCATCGGTGGTAACTCTTCAATCTCTTGAGGAAGAGAGCCCACAAAACTCTTAAGGTTGGATATATGAAACACATTATGAATCCTTGTAGAAGGAGGTAGGTCAAGCTTATAAGCCAAATCACCCACTTTCTTGACTATACCAAATATGGTCCATAGTATCTATGTGCCAATTTGGAATTGGAAGACCCTTTGAGAATATTGTGACGGCTCTTAGGAAGCTTGAGCAACACATAATCACCTTCCTTGAACTCCATTTTGCGTCTATGCTCATCCGCATTTGCCTTCATGACTTCTTGTGCCTTCTTCATATTATCCTTGCATAATTGAAGAAGTTGTCTCATCCTTTCCAACTCTTCCTTGGCTAAAGGATTAACCATTTTATCCTCATGGAAGGCAATAGAAAGCACATGCACTTGATACCCATAAAGTGCCTCGAAAGGTGACATCCCAATACTCAAATGCTTGCTTGAATTATGACAAAATTCAGCAAGGTAAAGCCATTCATCCCATGATGCTTGCATGTCATGAGACAATAGTGCTTTAAGTACACTTCAAGCCATTTGTTTGTGCACACCGTTTGCCCATCCGTTTGAGGGTGATAGGCTGTAGAAGGAGTGATTTGAGTCCCTAATAAGTTCTCATACAATGTCCTCCAAAAAGTGCCCATGACCTTGGTATCTCTATTACAAACTATGTTGAGTGGCAAACCATTATCTTGAATACATGCTCCATAAATTGCTTGGCAATATGAGAGGCCCCATAAGTAGATTTGGTAGTGATAAAATGAGCTGATTTGGTGAGTCTATCCATCACCATAAATACTTGATTCCATCATGATGAAGTCCATGGAAATGTGAGTCCATTTTCCATCCGGAATAGGCAAAGGATGAAGTAAACCACTTGGTTGGTGACTATCCTTATTCCTTTGGCATGACACACATTCCAAAGCAAACTTCTTGACATCCCTCCACATGCCTTTCCAATAGAAGCTTTTGCTCACTTTGTCAAATGTCTTGAAATGGATCTAGAGTAAAATATAGAATCAAACTTATCAAAGCAAGAATCTAGCATCCATTAATCATTAGATTAGTGATCAAATGGCTCATCACATGAATATACAAGAGAGAGAGAATCTATAAGTGCATGTAGCAAGAGAAGATGTACAAATAGCCTAAGTGTGTTTAACCTCTCACCAAGAGGATGGCTTCAAGCTAGCCATGAGCTTGACCATGGAAGGCCAAATCTCCATAGATGGAGCCCAAAGGTACAAGATGACCAAAATTAGTAAGAGTGTCAAAAAGATACTACCAATGTCCCCCAAGCCCTATTTATAGTCACTTCCTCCTTTTGCCCATGGACCCCTATGTACATGTGGAAATCAAGCTCTATGGTTCATGATGACAAACCATCCCTTCCCAAAGATTTTGTCCTCAAAATCATACAAGATATTTACAATTGAATCCTAATCTCAATGTAAACCCATGGGAAGTAGAGAGGTCTTCAAAAATGCGCCTCGAATACATTTGGAATAGGGAAACCAAATGTAGTGAAGCCGGCAAACTCCTTCTCCAAAAATAGCATGTAGGACTGTTATGGCAGCCATGTTGTCGATGAAGCTTCCCTTGAAATTCTTCATGAAACCTCGATAAAAATGAGCTGCAAATGATGCGTAGCTGCACCCAAAAGGGTCCCACATATTTGTCATCGAATCAAATGATCTTCCAAGTGTGTTGGAGTAGATTGGTAACCCCAACAATAGATCCAACCAAAGCTGTCCAGAAATTACAGCACATATAAAACCTCATGATATGCCCATTCTTCACATAATAATCATGCCACTTGATCAAGGAATACTTCCATCAAGTAAACCATGTTGTTGAACATACTCCATTGATTGCCAAGTAGCCTCATCTATGGGCAAGCGCTTCCATTTCACAAGGGATTCATCAATGTTTCGGTTCCTCAAAACCTTTGTCCCCTTGTCCACAATCCTCTCCGGCTCATAGATAATCTCTCCTTCTTCATCCATCGGTGGTAACTCTTCAATGTCTTGAGGAAGAGAGCCCACAAACCTCTTAAGGTTGGATATATGAAACACATTATGAATCCTTGTAGAAGTAGGTAGGTCAAGCTTATAAGCCAAATCACCCACTTTCTTGACTATACCAAATATGGTCCATAGTATCTATGTGCCAATTTGGAATTGGAAGACCCTTTGAGAATATTGTGACGGCTCTTAGGAAGCTTGAGCAACACATAATCACCTTCCTTGAACTCCATTTTGCGTCTATTCTCATCCGCATTTGCCTTCATGACTTCTTGTGCCTTCTTCATATTATCCTTGCATAATTGAAGAAGTTGTCTCATCCTTTCCAACTCTTCCTTGGCTAAAGGATTAACCATTTTATCCTCATGGAAGGCAATAGAAAGCACATGCACTTGATACCCATAAAGTGCCTCGAAAGGTGACATCCCAATACTCAAATGCTTGCTTGAATTATGACAAAATTCAGCAAGGTAAAGCCATTCATCCCATGATGCTTGCATGTCATGAGACAATAGTGCTTCAAGTACACTTCAAGCCATTTGTTTGTGCACACCGTTTGCCCATCCGTTTGAGGGTGATAGCCTGTAGAAGGAGTGATTTGAGTCCCTAATAAGTTCTCATACAATGTCCTCCAAAAAGTGCCCATGACCTTGGTATCTCTATCACAAACTATGTTGAGTGGCAAACCATTATCTTGAATACATGCTCCATAAATGGCTTGGCAATATGAGAGGCCCCATAAGTAGATTTGGTAGTGATAAAATGAGCTGATTTGGTGAGTCTATCCATCACCATAAATACTTGATCCCATCATGATGAAGTCCATGGAAATGTGAGTCCATTTTCCATCCGGAATAGGCAAAGGATGAAGTAAACCACTTGGCAATTGGTGACTATCCTTATTCCTTTGGCATGACACACATTCCAAAACAAACTTCTTGACATCCCTCCACATGCCTTTCCAATAGAAGCTTTTGCTCACTTTGTCAAATGTCTTGAAATGGATCTAGAGTAAAATATAGAATCAAACTTATCAAAGCAAGAATCTAGCATCCATTAATCATTAGATTAGTGATCAAATGGCTCATCACATGAATATGCAAGAGAGAGAGAGAACCTATAAGTGCATGTAGCAAGAGAAGATGCACAAATAGCCTAAGTGTGTTTAACCTCTCACCAAGAGGATGGCTTCAAGCTAGCCATGAGCTTGACCATGGAAGGCCAAATCTCCATAGATGGAGCCCAAAGGTACAAGATGACCAAAATTAGTAAGAGTGTCAAAAAGATACTACCAATGTCCCCCAAGCCCTATTTATAGTCACTTCCTCCTTTTGCCCATGGGCCCCTATGTACATGTGGAAATCAAGCTCTATGGTTCATGATGACAAACCATCCCTTCCCAAAGATTTTGTCCTCAAAATCATACAAGATATTTACAATTGAATCGCAATCTCAATGTAAACCCATGGGAAGTAGAGAGGTCTTCAAAAATGCGCCTCGAATACATTTGGAATAGGGAAACCCAAATGTAGTGAAGCCGGCAAACTCCTTCTCCAAAAATAGCATGTAGGACTGCTATGGCATCCATGTTGTCGATGAAGCTTCCCTTGAAATTCTTCATGAAACCTCCATAAAAATGAGCTGCAACAAATGATGCGTAGCCGCACCCAAAAGGGTCCTAGATATTTGTCATCGAACCAAATGATCTTCCAAGTGTGTTGGAGTAGATTGGTAACCCCAACAATAGATCCAACAAAGCTGTCCAGAAATTACAGCACATATAAAACCTCATGATATGCCCATTTTTCCCATAATAATCATGCCACTTGATCAAGGAATACTTCCATCAAGTAAACCATGTTGTTGAACATACTCCATTGATTGCCAAGTAGCCTCATCTATGGGCAAGCGCTTCCATTTCACAAGGGATTCATCAATGTTTCGGTTCCTCAAAACCTTTGTCCCCTTGTCCACAATCCTCTCCGGCTCATAGATAATCTCTCCTTCTTCATCCATCGGTGGTAACTCTTCAATCTCTTGAGGAAGAGAGCCCACAAACCTCTTAAGGTTGGATACATGAAACACATTATGAATCCTTGTAGAAGGAGGTAGGTCAAGCTTATAAGCCAAATCACCCACTTTCTTGACTACCAAATATGGTCCATAGTATCTATGTGCCAATTTAGAATTGGAAGACCCTTTGAGAATATTGTGACGGCTCTTAGGAAGCTTGAGCAACACATAATCACCTTCCTTGAACTCCATTTTGCGTCTATGCTCATCCGCATTTGCCTTCATGACTTCTTGTGCCTTCTTCATATTATCCTTGCATAATTGAAGAAGCTGTCTCATCCTTTCCAACTCTTCCTTGGCTAAAGGATTAACCATTTTATCCTCATGGAAGGCAATAGACGGCACATGCACTTGATACCCATAAAGTGCCTCGAAAGGTGACATCCTAATACTCAAATGCTTGCTTGAATTATGACAAAATTCAGCAAGGTAAAGCCATTCATCCCATGATGCTTGCATGTCATGAGACAATAGTGCTTCAAGTACACTTCAAGCCATTTGTTTGTGCACTCCGTTTGCCCATCCGTTTGAGGGTGATAGGCTGTAGAAGGAGTGATTTGAGTCCCTAAAAGTTCTCATACAATGTCCTCCAAAAAGTGCCCATGACCTTGGTATCTCTATCACAAACTATGTTGAGTGGCAAACCATTATCTTGAATACATGCTCCATAAATTGCTTGGCAATATGAGAGGCCCCATAAGTAGTCTTGGAAGTAATAAAATGAGCTGATTTGGTGAGTCTATCCATCACCATAAATACTTGATCCCATCCATGCTTCGTCTTTGGCAAGCCCATGATGAAGTCCATGGAAATGTGAGTCCATTTTCCATCCGGAATAGGCAAAGGATGAAGTAAACCACTTGGCAATTGGTGACTATCCTTATTCCTTTGGCATGACACACATTCCAAAACAAACTTCTTGACATCCCTCCACATGCCTTTCCAATAGAAGCTTTTGCTCACTTTGTCAAATGTCTTGAAATGGATCTAGAGTAAAATATAGAATCAAACTTATCAAAGCAAGAATCTAGCATCCATTAATCATTAGATTAGTGATCAAATGGCTCATCACATGAATATGCAAGAGAGAGAGAATCTATAAGTGCATGTAGCAAGAGAAGATGCACAAATAGCCTAAGTGTGTTTAACCTCTCACCAAGAGGATGGCTTCAAGCTAGCCACGAGCTTGACCATGGAAGGCCAAATCTCCATAGATGGAGCCCAAAGGTACAAGATGACCAAAATTAGTAAGAGTGTCAAAAAGATACTACCAATGTCCCCCAAGCCCTATTTATAGTCACTTCCTCCTTTTGCCCATGGGCCCCTATGTACATGTGGAAATCAAGCTCTATGGTTCATGATGACAAACCATCCCTTCCCAAAGATTTTGTCCTCAAAATCATACAAGATATTTACAATTGAATCGCAATCTCAATGTAAACCCATGGGAAGTAGAGAGGTCTTCAAAAATGCGCCTCGAATATATTTGGAATAGGGAAACCAAATGTAGTGAAGCCGGCAAACTTCTTCTCCAAAAATAGCATGTAGGACTGTTATGGCAGCCATGTTGTCGATAAAGCTTCCCTTGAAATTCTTCATGAAACCTCCATAAAAATGAGCTACAACAAATGATGCGTAGCCGCACCCAAAAGGATCCCACATATTTGTCATCGAACCAAATGATCTTCCAAGTGTGTTGGAGTAGATTGGTAACCCCAACAATAGATCCAACCAAAGCTGTCCAGAAATTACAGCACATATAAGACCTCATGATATGCCCATTCTTCACATAATAATCATGCCACTTGATCAAGGAATACTTCCATCAAGTAAACCATGTTGTTGAACATACTCCATTGATTGCCAAGTAGCCTCATCTATGGGCAAGCGCTTCCATTTCACAAGGGATTCATCAATGTTTCGGTTCCTGAAAACCTTTTTCCCCTTGTCCACAATCCTCTCCGGCTCATAGATAATCTCTCCTTCTTCATCCATCGGTGGTAACTCTTCAATCTCTTGAGGAAGAGAGCCCACAAACCTCTTAAGGTTGGATACATGAAACACATTATGAATCCTTGTAGAAGGAGGTAGGTCAAGCTTATAAGCCAAATCACCCACTTTCTTGACTATACCAAATATGGTCCATAGTATCTATGTGCCAATTTGGAATTGGAAGACCCTTTGAGAATATTGTGACGGCTCTTAGGAAGCTTGAGCAACACATAATCACCTTCCTTGAACTCCATTTTGCGTCTATGCTCATCCGCATTTGCCTTCATGACTTCTTGTGCCTTCTTCTTATTATCCTTGCATAATTGAAGAAGTTGTCTCATCCTTTCCAACTCTTCCTTGGCTAAAGGATTAACCATTTTATCCTCATGGAAGGCAATAGAAAGCACATGCACTTGATACCCATAAAGTGCCTCGAAAGGTGACATCCCAATACTCAAATGCTTGCTTGAATTATGACAAAATTCAGCAAGGTAAAGCCATTCATCCCATGATGCTTGCATGTCATGAGACAATAGTGCTTCAAGTACACTTCAAGCCATTTGTTTGTGCACTCCGTTTGCCCATCCGTTTGAGGGTGATAGGCTGTAGAAGGAGTGATTTGAGTCCCTAAGTTCTCATACAATGTTCTCCAAAATGTGCCCATGACCTTGGTATCTCTATCACAAACTATGTTGAGTGGCAAACCATTATCTTGAATACATGCTCCATAAATTGCTTGGCAATATGAGAGGCCCCATAAGTAGTCTTGGAAGTAATAAAATGAGCTGATTTGGTGAGTCTATCCATCACCATAAATACTTGATCCCATCCATGCTTCGTCTTTGGCAAGCCCATGATGAAGTCCATGGAAATGTGAGTCCATTTTCCATCCGGAATAGGCAAAGGATGAAGTAAACCAATTGGCAATTGGTGACTATCCTTATTCCTTTGGCATGACACACATTCCAAAACAAACTTCTTGACATCCCTCCACATGCCTTTCCAATAGAAGCTTTTGCTCACTTTGTCAAATGTCTTGAAATGGATCTAGAGTAAAATATAGAATCAAACTTATCAAAGCAAGAATCTAGCATCCATTAATCATTAGATTAGTGATCAAATGGCTCATCACATGAATATGCAAGAGAGAGAGAATCTATAAGTGCATGTAGCAAGAGAAGATGTACAAATAGCCTAAGTGTGTTTAACCTCTCACCAAGAGGATGGCTTCCCTTGAAATTCTTCATGAAACCTCCATAAAAATGAGCTGCAAGAAATGATGCGTAGCCGCACCCAAAAGGGTCCCACATATTTTTCATCGAACCAAATGATCTTCCAAGTGTGTTGGAGTAGATTGGTAACCCCAACAATAGATCCAACCAAAGCTGTCCAGAAATTACAGCACATATAAAACCTCTTAAGGTTGGATACATGAAACACATTATGAATCCTTGTAGAAGGAGGTAGGTCAAGCTTATAAGCCAAATCACCCACTTTCTTGACTACCAAATATGGTCCATAGTATCTATTAACCAATTTGGAATTGGAAGACCCTTTGAGAATATTGTGATGGCTCTTAGGAAGCTTGAGCAACACATAATCACCTTCCTTGAACTCCATTTTGCGTCTATGCTCATCCGCATTTGCCTTCATGACTTCTTGTGCCTTCTTCATATTATCCTTGCATAATTGAAGAAGTTGTCTCATCCTTTCCAACTCTTCCTTGGCTAAAGGATTAACCATTTTATCCTCATGGAAGGCAATAGAAAGCACATGCACTTGATACCCATAAAGTGCCTCAAAAGGTGACATCCCAATACTCAAATGCTTGCTTGAATTATGACAAAATTCAGCAAGGTAAAGCCATTCATCCCATGATGCTTGCATGTCATGAGACAATAGTGCTTCAAGTACACTTCAAGCCATTTGTTTGTGCACTCCGTTTGCCCATCCGTTTGAGGGTGATAGGTTGTAGAAGGAGTGATTTGAGTCCCTAAGTTCTCATACAATGTCCTCCAAAATGTGCCCATGACCTTGGTATCTCTATCACAAACTATGTTGAGTGGCAAACCATTATCTTGAATACATGCTCCATAAATTGCTTGGCAATATGAGAGGCCCCATAAGTAGTCTTGGAAGTAATAAAATGAGCTGATTTGGTGAGTCTATCCATCACCATAAATACTTGATCCCATCCATGCTTCGTCTTTGGCAAGCCCATGATGAAGTCCATGGAAATGTGAGTCCATTTTCCATCCGGAATAGGCAAAGGATGAAGTAAACCACTTGGCAATTGGTGACTATCGTTACTCCTTTGGCATGACACACATTCCAAAACAAACTTCTTGACATCCCTCCACATGCCTTTCCAATAGAAGCTTTTGCGCACTTTGTCAAATGTCTTGAAATGGATCTAGAGTAAAATATAGAATCAAACTTATCAAAGCAAGAATCTAGCATCCATTAATCATTAGATTAGTGATCAAATGGCTCATCACATGAATATGCAAGAGAGAGAGAATCTATAAGTGCATGTAGCAAGAGAAGATGCACAAATAGCCTAAGTGTGTTTAACCTCTCACCAAGAGGATGGCTTCAAGCTAGCCACGAGCTTGACCATGGAAGGCCAAATCTCCATAGATGGAGCCCAAAGGTACAAGATGACCAAAATTAGTAAGAGTGTCAAAAAGATACCACCAATGTCCCCCAAGCCCTATTTATAGTCACTTCCTCCTTTTGCCCATGGGCCCCTATGTACATGTGGAAATCAAGCTCTATGGTTCATGATGACAAACCATCCCTTCCCAAAGATTTTGTCCTCAAAATCATACAAGATATTTACAATTGAATCGCAATCTCAATGTAAACCCATGGGAAGTAGAGAGGTCTTCAAAAATGCGCCTCGAATACATTTGGAATAGGGAAACCCAAATGTAGTGAAGCCGGCAAACTCCTTCTCCAAAAATAGCATGTAGGACTGCTATGGCATCCATGTTGTCGATGAAGCTTCCCTTGAAATTCTTCATGAAACCTCCATAAAAATGAGCTGCAACAAATGATGCATAGCCGCACCCAAAAGGGTCCTAGATATTTGTCATCGAACCAAATGATCTTCCAAGTGTGTTGGAGTAGATTGGTAACCCCAACAATAGATCCAACAAAGCTGTCCAGAAATTACAGCACATATAAAACCTCATGATATGCCCATTTTTCCCATAATAATCATGCCACTTGATCAAGGAATACTTCCATCAAGTAAACCATGTTGTTGAACATACTCCATTGATTGCCAAGTAGCCTCATCTATGGGCAAGCGCTTCCATTTCACAAGGGATTCATCAATGTTTCGGTTCCTCAAAACCTTTGTCCCCTTGTCCACAATCCTCTCCGGCTCATAGATAATCTCTCCTTCTTCATCCATCGGTGGTAACTCTTCAATCTCTTGAGGAAGAGAGCCCACAAACCTCTTAAGGTTGGATACATGAAACACATTATGAATCCTTGTAGAAGGAGGTAGGTCAAGCTTATAAGCCAAATCACCCACTTTCTTGACTACCAAATATGGTCCATAGTATCTATGTGCCAATTTAGAATTGGAAGACCCTTTGAGAATATTGTGACGGCTCTTAGGAAGCTTGAGCAACACATAATCACCTTCCTTGAACTCCATTTTGCGTCTATGCTCATCCGCATTTGCCTTCATGACTTCTTGTGCCTTCTTCATATTATCCTTGCATAATTGAAGAAGCTGTCTCATCCTTTCCAACTCTTCCTTGGCTAAAGGATTAACCATTTTATCCTCATGGAAGGCAATAGACGGCACATGCACTTGATACCCATAAAGTGCCTCGAAAGGTGACATCCTAATACTCAAATGCTTGCTTGAATTATGACAAAATTCAGCAAGGTAAAGCCATTCATCCCATGATGCTTGCATGTCATGAGACAATAGTGCTTCAAGTACACTTCAAGCCATTTGTTTGTGCACTCCGTTTGCCCATCCGTTTGAGGGTGATAGGCTGTAGAAGGAGTGATTTGAGTCCCTAAAAGTTCTCATACAATGTCCTCCAAAAAGTGCCCATGACCTTGGTATCTCTATCACAAACTATGTTGAGTGGCAAACCATTATCTTGAATACATGCTCCATAAATTGCTTGGCAATATGAGAGGCCCCATAAGTAGTCTTGGAAGTAATAAAATGAGCTGATTTGGTGAGTCTATCCATCACCATAAATACTTGATCCCATCCATGCTTCGTCTTTGGCAAGCCCATGATGAAGTCCATGGAAATGTGAGTCCATTTTCCATCCGGAATAGGCAAAGGATGAAGTAAACCACTTGGCAATTGGTGACTATCCTTATTCCTTTGGCATGACACACATTCCAAAACAAACTTCTTGACATCCCTCCACATGCCTTTCCAATAGAAGCTTTTGCTCACTTTGTCAAATGTCTTGAAATGGATCTAGAGTAAAATATAGAATCAAACTTATCAAAGCAAGAATCTAGCATCCATTAATCATTAGATTAGTGATCAAATGGCTCATCACATGAATATGCAAGAGAGAGAGAATCTATAAGTGCATGTAGCAAGAGAAGATGCACAAATAGCCTAAGTGTGTTTAACCTCTTACCAAGAGGATGGCTTCAAGCTAGCCACGAGCTTGACCATGGAAGGCCAAATCTCCATAGATGGAGCCCAAAGGTACAAGATGACCAAAATTAGTAAGAGTGTCAAAAAGATACTACCAATGTCCCCCAAGCCCTATTTATAGTCACTTCCTCCTTTTGCCCATGGGCCCCTATGTACATGTGGAAATCAAGCTCTATGGTTCATGATGACAAACCATCCCTTCCCAAAGATTTTGTCCTCAAAATCATACAAGATATTTACAATTGAATCGCAATCTCAATGTAAACCCATGGGAAGTAGAGAGGTCTTCAAAAATGCGCCTCGAATATATTTGGAATAGGGAAACCAAATGTAGTGAAGCCGGCAAACTTCTTCTCCAAAAATAGCATGTAGGACTGTTATGGCAGCCATGTTGTCGATAAAGCTTCCCTTGAAATTCTTCATGAAACCTCCATAAAAATGAGCTACAACAAATGATGCGTAGCCGCACCCAAAAGGATCCCACATATTTTTCATCGAACCAAATGATCTTCCAAGTGTGTTGGAGTAGATTGGTAACCCCGACAATAGATCCAACCAAAGCTGTCCAGAAATTACAGCACATATAAAACCTCATGATATGCCCAATCTTCACATAATAATCATGCCACTTGATCAAGGAATACTTCCATCAAGTAAACCATGTTGTTGAACATACTCCATTGATTGCCAAGTAGCCTCATCTATGGGCAAGCGCTTCCATTTCACAAGGGATTCATCAATGTTTCGGTTCCTGAAAACCTTTTTCCCCTTGTCCACAATCCTCTCCGGCTCATAGATAATCTCTCCTTCTTCATCCATCGGTGGTAACTCTTCAATCTCTTGAGGAAGAGAGCCCACAAACCTCTTAAGGTTGGATACATGAAACACATTATGAATCCTTGTAGAAGGAGGTAGGTCAAGCTTATAAGCCAAATCACCCACTTTCTTGACTATACCAAATATGGTCCATAGTATCTATATGCCAATTTGGAATTGGAAGACCCTTTGAGAATATTGTGACGGCTCTTAGGAAGCTTGAGCAACACATAATCACCTTCCTTGAACTCCATTTTGCGTCTATGCTCATCCGCATTTGCCTTCATGACTTCTTGTGCCTTCTTCTTATTATCCTTGCATAATTGAAGAAGTTGTCTCATCCTTTCCAACTCTTCCTTGGCTAAAGGATTAACCATTTTATCCTCATGGAAGGCAATAGAAAGCACATGCACTTGATACCCATAAAGTGCCTCGAAAGGTGACATCCCAATACTCAAATGCTTGCTTGAATTATGACAAAATTCAGCAAGGTAAAGCCATTCATCCCATGATGCTTGCATGTCATGAGACAATAGTACTTCAAGTACACTTCAAGCCATTTGTTTGTGCACTCCGTTTGCCCATCCGTTTGAGGGTGATAGGCTGTAGAAGGAGTGATTTGAGTCCCTAAGTTCTCATACAATGTCCTCCAAAATGTGCCCATGACCTTGGTATCTCTATCACAAACTATGTTGAGTGGCAAACCATTATCTTGAATACATGCTCCATAAATTGCTTGGCAATATGAGAGGCCCCATAAGTAGTCTTGGAAGTAATAAAATGAGCTGATTTGGTGAGTCTATCCATCACCATAAATACTTGATCCCATCCATGCTTCGTCTTTGGCAAGCCCATGATGAAGTCCATGGAAATGTGAGTCCATTTTCCATCCGGAATAGGCAAAGGATGAAGTAAACCACTTGGCAATTGGTGACTATCGTTACTCCTTTGGCATGACACACATTCCAAAACAAACTTCTTGACATCCCTCCACATGCCTTTCCAATAGAAGCTTTTGCTCACTTTGTCAAATGTCTTGAAATGGATCTAGAGTAAAATATAGAATCAAACTTATCAAAGCAAGAATCTAGCATCCATTAATCATTAGATTAGTGATCAAATGGCTCATCACATGAATATGCAAGAGAGAGAGAATCTATAAGTGCATGTAGCAAGAGAAGATGTACAAATAGCCTAAGTGTGTTTAACCTCTCACCAAGAGGATGGCTTCCCTTGAAATTCTTCATGAAACCTCCATAAAAATGAGCTGCAAGAAATGATGCGTAGCCGCACCCAAAAGGGTCCCACATATTTTTCATCGAACCAAATGATCTTCCAAGTGTGTTGGAGTAGATTGGTAACCCCAACAATAGATCCAACCAAAGCTGTCCAGAAATTACAGCACATATAAAACCTCATGATATGCCCATTCTTCACATAATAATCATGCCACTTGATCAAGGAATACTTCCATCAAGTAAACCATGTTGTTGAACATACTCCATTGATTGCCAAGTAGCCTCATCTATGGGCAAGCGCTTCCATTTCACAAGGGATTCATCAATGTTTCAGTTCCTCAAAACCTTTGTCCCCTTGTCCACAATCCTCTCCGGCTCATAGATAATCTCTCCTTCTTCATCCATCGCTGGTAACTCTTCAATCTCTTGAGGAAGAGAGCCCACAAACCTCTTAAGGTTGGATACATGAAACACATTATGAATCCTTGTAGAAGGAGGTAGGTCAAGCTTATAAGCCAAATCACCCACTTTCTTGACTACCAAATATGGTCCATAGTATCTATGTGCCAATTTGGAATTGGAAGACCCTTTGAGAATATTGTGACGGCTCTTAGGAAGCTTGAGCAACACATAATCACCTTCCTTGAACTCCATTTTGCGTCTATGCTCATCCGCATTTGCCTTCATGACTTCTTGTGCCTTCTTCATATTATCCTTGCATAATTGAAGAAGCTGTCTCATCCTTTCCAACTCTTCCTTGGCTAAAGGATTAACCATTTTATCCTCATGGAAGGCAATAGAAAGCACATGCACTTGATACCCATAAAGTGCCTCCAAAGGTGACATCCCAATACTCAAATGCTTGCTTGAATTATGACAAAATTCAGCAAGGTAAAGCCATTCATCCCATGATGCTTGCATGTCATGAGACAATAGTGCTTCAAGTACACTTCAAGCCATTTGTTTGTGCACTCCGTTTGCCCATCCGTTTGAGGGTGATAGGTTGTAGAAGGAGTGATTTGAGTCCCTAAGTTCTCATACAATGTCCTCCAAAATGTGCCCATGACCTTGGTATCTCTATCACAAACTATGTTGAGTGGCAAACCATTATCTTGAATACATGCTCCATAAATTGCTTGGCAATATGAGAGGCCCCATAAGTAGTCTTGGAAGTAATAAAATGAGCTGATTTGGTGAGTCTATCCATCACCATAAATACTTGATCCCATCCATGCTTCGTCTTTGGCAAGCCCATGATGAAGTCCATGGAAATGTGAGTCCATTTTCCATCCGGAATAGGCAAAGGATGAAGTAAACCACTTGGCAATTGGTGACTATCGTTACTCCTTTGGCATGACACACATTCCAAAACAAACTTCTTGACATCCCTCCACATGCCTTTCCAATAGAAGCTTTTGCTCACTTTGTCAAATGTCTTGAAATGGATCTAGAGTAAAATATAGAATCAAACTTATCAAAGCAAGAATCTAGCATCCATTAATCATTAGATTAGTGATCAAATGGCTCATCACATGAATATGCAAGAGAGAGAGAATCTATAAGTGCATGTAGCAAGAGAAGATGCACAAATAGCCTAAGTGTGTTTAACCTCTCACCAAGAGGATGGCTTCAAGCTAGCCACGAGCTTGACCATGGAAGGCCAAATCTCCATAGATGGAGCCCAAAGGTACAAGATGACCAAAATTAGTAAGAGTGTCAAAAAGATACTACCAATGTCCCCCAAGCCCTATTTATAGTCACTTCCTCCTTTTGCCCATGGGCCCCTATGTACATGTGGAAATCAAGCTCTATGGTTCATGATGACAAACCATCCCTTCCCAAAGATTTTGCCCTCAAAATCATACAAGATATTTACAATTGAATCGCAATCTCAATGTAAACCCATGGGAAGTAGAGAGGTCTTCAAAAATGCGCCTCGAATACATTTAAAATAGGGAATCCAAATGTAGTGACGCCGGCAAACTCCTTCTCCAAAAATAGCATGTAGGACTGTTATGGCAGCCATGTTGTCGATGAAGCTTCCGTTGAACTTCTTCATGAAACCCCCATAAAAATGAGCTGCAACAAATGATGCGTAGCCGCACCCAAAAGGGTCCCACATACTTTCCATCGAACCAAATGATCTTCCAAGTGTGTTGGAGTAGATTGGTAACCCCAACAATAGATCCAACCAAAGCTGTCCAGAAATTACAGCACATATAAAACCTCATGATATGCCCATTCTTCGCATAATAATCATGCCACTTGATCAAGGAATACTTCCATCAAGTAAACCATGTTGTTGAATACACTCCATTGATTGCCAAGTAGCCTCATCTATGGGCAAGCGCTTCCATTTCACAAGGGATTCATCAATGTTTCGGTTCCTCAAAACCTTTGTCCCCTTGTCCACAATCCTCTCTGGCTCATAGATAATCTCTCCTTCTTCGTCCATCGGTGGTAACTCTTCAATCTCTTGAGGAAGAGAGCCCACAAACCTCTTAAGGTTGGATACATGAAACACATTATGAATCCTTGTAGAAGGAGGTAGGTCAAGCTTATAAGCCAAATCACCCACTTTCTTGACTACCAAATATGGTCCATAGTATCTATGTGCCAATTTGGAATTGGAAGACCCTTTGAGAATATTGTGACGGCTCTTAGGAAGCTTGAGCAACACATAATCACCTTCCTTGAACTCCATTTTGCGTCTATGCTCATCCGCATTTGCCTTCATGACTTCTTGTGCCTTCTTCATATTATCCTTGCATAATTGAAGAAGCTGTCTCATCCTTTCCAACTCTTCCTTGGCTAAAGGATTAACCATTTTATCCTCATGGAAGGCAATAGACGGCACATGCACTTGATACCCATAAAGTGCCTCGAAAGGTGATATCCTAATACTCAAATGCTTGCTTGAAGTATGACAAAATTCAGCAAGGTAAAGCCATTCATCCCATGATGCTTGCATGTCATAAGACAATAGTGCTTCAAGTACACTTCAAGCCATTTGTTTGTGCACTCCGTTTGCCCATCCGTTTGAGGGTGATAGGCTGTAGAAGAAGTGATTTGAGTCCCTAAAAGTTCTCATACAATGTCCTCCAAAAAGTGCCCATGACCTTGGTATCTCTATCACAAACTATGTTGAGTGGCAAACCATTATCTTGAATACATGCTCCATAAATTGCTTGGCAATATGAGAGGCCCCATAAGTAGTCTTGGAAGTAATAAAATGAGCTGATTTGGTGAGTCTATCCATCACCATAAATACTTGATCCCATCCATGCTTCGTCTTTGGCAAGCCCATGATGAAGTCCATGGAAATGTGAGTCCATTTTCCATCCGGAATAGGCAAAGGATGAAGTAAACCAATTGGAAATTAGTGACTATCCTTATTCCTTTGGCATGACACACATTCCAAAACAAACTTCTTGACATCCCTCCACATGCCTTTCCAATAGAAGCTTTTGCTCACTTTGTCAAATGTCTTGAAATGGATCTAGAGTAAAATATAGAATCAAACTTATCAAAGCAAGAATCTAGCATCCATTAATCATTAGATTAGTGATCAAATGGCTCATCACATGAATATGCAAGAGAGAGAGAATCTATAAGTGCATGTAGCAAGAGAAGATGTACAAATAGCCTAAGTGTGTTTAACCTCTCACCAAGAGGATGGCTTCCCTTGAAATTCTTCATGAAACCTCCATAAAAATGAGCTGCAAGAAATGATGCGTAGCCGCACCCAAAAGGGTCCCACATATTTGTCATCGAACCAAATGATCTTCCAAGTGTGTTGGAGTAGATTGGTAACCCCAACAATAGATCCAACCAAAGCTGTCCAGAAATTACAGCACATATAAAACCTCATGATATACCCATTCTTCACATAATAATCATGCCACTTGATCAAGGAATACTTCCATCAAGTAAACCATGTTGTTGAACATACTCCATTGATTGCCAAGTAGCCTCATCTATGGGCAAGCGCTTCCATTTCACAAGGGATTCATCAATGTTTCGGTTCCTCAAAACCTTTGTCCCCTTGTCCACAATCCTCTCCGGCTCATAGATAATCTCTCCTTCTTCATCCATCGGTGGTAACTCTTCAATCTCTTGAGGAAGAGAGCCCACAAACCTCTTAAGGTTGGATACATGAAACACATTATGAATCCTTGTAGAAGGAGGTAGGTCAAGCTTATAAGCCAAATCACCCACTTTCTTGACTACCAAATATGGTCCATAGTATCTATTAACCAATTTGGAATTGGAAGACCCTTTGAGAATATTGTGACGGCTCTTAGGAAGCTTGAGCAACACATAATCACCTTCCTTGAACTCCATTTTGCGTCTATGCTCATCCGCATTTGCCTTCATGACTTCTTGTGCCTTCTTCATATTATCCTTGCATAATTGAAGAAGCTGTCTCATCCTTTCCAACTCTTCCTTGGCTAAAGGATTAACCATTTTATCCTCATGGAAGGCAATAGAAAGCACATGCACTTGATACCCATAAAGTGCCTCGAAAGGTGACATCCCAATACTCAAATGCTTGCTTGAATTATGACAAAATTCAGCAAGGTAAAGCCATTCATCCCATGATGCTTGCATGTCATGAGACAATAGTGCTTCAAGTACACTTCAAGCCATTTGTTTGTGCACTCCGTTTGCCCATCCGTTTGAGGGTGATAGGCTGTAGAAGGAGTGATTTGAGTCCCTAAGTTCTCATACAATGTCCTCCAAAATGTGCCCATGACCTTGGTATTTCTATCACAAACTATGTTGAGTGGCAAACCATTATCTTGAATACATGCTCCATAAATTGCTTGGCAATATGAGAGGCCCCATAAGTAATCTTGGAAGTAATAAAATGAGCTGATTTGGTGAGTCTATCCATCACCATAAATACTTGATCCCATCCATGCTTCGTCTTTGGCAAGCCCATGATGAAGTCCATGGAAATGTGAGTCCATTTTCCATCCGGAATAGGCAAAGGATGAAGTAAACCACTTGGCAATTGGTGACTATCGTTACTCCTTTGGCATGACACACATTCCAAAACAAACTTCTTGACATCCCTCCACATGCCTTTCCAATAGAAGCTTTTGCGCACTTTGTCAAATGTCTTGAAATGGATCTAGAGTAAAATATAGAATCAAACTTATCAAAGCAAGAATCTAGCATCCATTAATCATTAGATTAGTGATCAAATGGCTCATCACATGAATATGCAAGAGAGAGAGAATCTATAAGTGCATGTAGCAAGAGAAGATGTACAAATAGCCTAAGTGTGTTTAACCTCTCACCAAGAGGATGGCTTCAAGCTAGCCACGAGCTTGACCATGGAAGGCCAAATCTCCATAGATGGAGCCCAAAGGTACAAGATGACCAAAATTAGTAAGAGTGTCAAAAAGATACTACCAATGTCCCCCAAGCCCTATTTATAGTCACTTCCTCCTTTTGCCCATGGGCCCCTATGTACATGTGGAAATCAAGCTCTATGGTTCATGATGACAAACCATCCCTTCCCAAAGATTTTGCCCTCAAAATCATACAAGATATTTACAATTGAATCGCAATCTCAATGTAAACCCATGGGAAGTAGAGAGGTCTTCAAAAATGCGCCTCGAATACATTTGAAATAGGGAAACCAAATGTAGTGACGCCGGCAAACTCCTTCTCCAAAAATAGCATGTAGGACTGTTATGGCAGCCATGTTGTCGATGAAGCTTCCCTTGAAATTCTTCATGAAACCTCCATAAAAATGAGCTGCAACAAATGATGCGTAGCCGCACCCAAAAGGGTCCCACATATTTTTCATCGAACCAAATGATCTTCCAAGTGTGTTGGAGTAGATTGGTAACCCCAACAATAGATCCAACCAAAGCTATCCAGAAATTACAGCACATATAAAACCTCATGATATGCCCATTCTTCGCATAATAATCATGCCACTTGATCAAGGAATACTTCCATCAAGTAAACCACGTTGTTGAACACACTCCATTGATTGCCAAGTAGCCTCATCTATGGGCAAGCGCTTCCATTTCACAAGGGATTCATCAATGTTTCGGTTCCTCAAAACCTTTGTCCCCTTGTCCACAATCCTCTCCGGCTCATAGATAATCTCTCCTTCTTCATCCATCGGTGGTAACTCTTCAATCTCTTGAGGAAGAGAGCCCACAAACCTCTTAAGGTTGGATACATGAAACACATTATGAATCCTTGTAGAAGGAGGTAGGTCAAGCTTATAAGCCAAATCACCCACTTTCTTGACTACCAAATATGGTCCATAGTATCTATGTGCCAATTTGGAATTGGAAGACCCTTTGAGAATATTGTGACGGCTCTTAGGAAGCTTGAGCAACACATAATCACCTTCCTTGAACTCCATTTTGCGTCTATGCTCATCCGCATTTGCCTTCATGACTTCTTGTGCCTTCTTCATATTATCCTTGCATAATTGAAGAAGCTGTCTCATCCTTTCCAACTCTTCCTTGGCTAAAGGATTAACCATTTTATCCTCATGGAAGGCAATAGACGGCACATGCACTTGATACCCATAAAGTGCCTCGAAAGGTGACATCCTAATACTCAAATGCTTGCTTGAATTATGACAAAATTCAGCAAGGTAAAGCCATTCATCCCATGATGCTTGCATGTCATAAGACAATAGTGCTTCAAGTACACTTCAAGCCATTTGTTTGTGCACTCCGTTTGCCCATCCGTTTGAGGGTGATAGGCTGTAGAAGAAGTGATTTGAGTCCCTAAAAGTTCTCATACAATGTCCTCCAAAAAGTGCCCATGACCTTGGTATCTCTATCACAAACTATGTTGAGTGGCAAACCATTATCTTGAATACATGCTCCATAAATTGCTTGGCAATATGAGAGGCCCCATAAGTAGTCTTGGAAGTAATAAAATGAGCTGATTTGGTGAGTCTATCCATCACCATAAATACTTGATCCCATCCATGCTTCGTCTTTGGCAAGCCCATGATGAAGTCCATGGAAATGTGAGTCCATTTTCCATCCGGAATAGGCAAAGGATGAAGTAAACCACTTGGCAATTGGTGACTATCCTTATTCCTTTGGCATGACACACATTCCAACACAAACTTCTTGACATCCCTCCACATGCCTTTCCAATAGAAGCTTTTGCGCACTTTGTCAAATGTCTTGAAATGGATCTAGAGTAAAATATAGAATCAAACTTATCAAAGCAAGAATCTAGCATCCATTAATCATTAGATTAGTGATCAAATGGCTCATCACATGAATATGCAAGAGAGAGAGAATCTATAAGTGCATGTAGCAAGAGAAGATGCACAAATAGCCTAAGTGTGTTTAACCTCTCACCAAGAGGATGGCTTCAAGCTAGCCACGAGCTTGACCATGGAAGGCCAAATCTCCATAGATGGAGCCCAAAGGTACAAGATGACCAAAATTAGTAAGAGTGTCAAAAAGATACTACCAATGTCCCCCAAGCCCTATTTATAGTCACTTCCTCCTTTTGCCCATGGGCCCCTATGTACATGTGGAAATCAAGCTCTATGGTTCATGATGACAAACCATCCCTTCCCAAAGATTTTGCCCTCAAAATCATACAAGATATTTACAATTGAATCGCAATCTCAATGTAAACCCATGGGAAGTAGAGAGGTCTTCAAAAATGCGCCTCGAATACATTTGAAATAGGGAAACCAAATGTAGTGACGCCGGCAAACTCCTTCTCCAAAAATAGCATGTAGGACTGTTATGGCAGCCATGTTGTCGATGAAGCTTCCGTTGAAATTCTTCATGAAACCCCCATAAAATTGAGCTGCAACAAATGATGCGTAGCCGCACCCAAAAGGGTCCCACATACTTTTCATCGAACCAAATGATCTTCCAAGTGTGTTGGAGTAGATTGGTAACCCCAACAATAGATCCAACCAAAGCTGTCCAGAAATTACAGCACATATAAAACCTCATGATATGCCCATTCTTCGCATAATAATCATGCCACTTGATCAAGGAATACTTCCATCAAGTAAACCATGTTGTTGAACACACTCCATTGATTGCCAAGTAGCCTCATCTATGGGCAAGCGCTTCCATTTTACAAGGGATTCATCAATGTTTCGGTTCCTCAAAACCTTTGTCCCCTTGTCCACAATCCTCTCCGGCTCATAGATAATCTCTCCTTCTTCATCCATCGGTGGTAACTCTTCAATATCTTGAGGAAGAGAGCCCACAAACCTCTTAAGGTTGGATACATGAAACACATTATGAATCCTTGTAGAAGGAGGTAGGTCAAGCTTATAAGCCAAATCACCCACTTTCTTGACTACCAAATATGGTCCATAGTATCTATGTGCCAATTTGGAATTGGAAGACCCTTTGAGAATATTGTGACGGCTCTTAGGAAGCTTGAGCAACACATAATCACCTTCCTTGAACTCCATTTTGCGTCTATGCTCATCCGCATTTGCCTTCATGACTTCTTGTGCCTTCTTCATATTATCCTTGCATAATTGAAGAAGCTGTCTCATCCTTTCCAACTCTTCCTTGGCTAAAGGATTAACCATTTTATCCTCATGGAAGGCAATAAACGGCACATGCACTTGATACCCATAAAGTGCCTCGAAAGGTGACATCCTAATACTCAAATGCTTGCTTGAATTATGACAAAATTCAGCAAGGTAAAGCCATTCATCCCATGATGCTTGCATGTCATAAGACAATAGTGCTTCAAGTACACTTCAAGCCATTTGTTTGTGCACTCCGTTTGCCCATCCGTTTGAGGGTGATAGGCTGTAGAAGGAGTGATTTGAGTCCCTAAAAGTTCTCATACAATGTCCTCCAAAAAGTGCCCATGACCTTGGTATCTCTATCACAAACTATGTTGAGTGGCAAACCATTATCTTGAATACATGCTCCATAAATTGCTTGGCAATATGAGAGGCCCCATAAGTAGTCTTGGAAGTAATAAAATGAGCTGATTTGGTGAGTCTATCCATCACCATAAATACTTGATCCCATCCATGCTTCGTCTTTGGCAAGCCCATGATGAAGTCCATGGAAATGTGAGTCCATTTTCCATCCGAAATAGGCAAAGGATGAAGTAAACCACTTGGCAATTGGTGACTATCCTTATTCCTTTGGCATGACACACATTCCAAAACAAACTTCTTGACATCCCTCCACATGCCTTTCCAATAGAAGCTTTTGCTCACTTTGTCAAATGTCTTGAAATGGATCTAGAGTAAAATATAGAATCAAACTTATCAAAGCAAGAATCTAGCATCCATTAATCATTAGATTAGTGATCAAATGGCTCATCACATGAATATGCAAGAGAGAGAGAATCTATAAGTGCATGTAGCAAGAGAAGATGCACAAATAGCCTAAGTGTGTTTAACCTCTCACCAAGAGGATGGCTTCAAGCTAGCCACGAGCTTGACCATGGAAGGCCAAATCTCCATAGATGGAGCCCAAAGGTACAAGATGACCAAGATAGTAAGAGTGTCAAAAAGATACTACCAATGTCCCCCAAGCCCTATTTATAGTCACTTCCTCCTTTTGCCCATGGGCCCCTATGTACATGTGGAAATCAAGCTCTATGGTTCATGATGACAAACCATCCCTTCCCAAAGATTTTGTCCTCAAAATCATACAAGATATTTACAATTGAATCGCAATCTCAATGTAAACCCATGGGAAGTAGAGAGGTCTTCAAAAATGCGCCTCGAATACATTTGAAATAGGGAAACCAAATGTAGTGACGCCGGCAAACTCCTTCTCCAAAAATAGCATGTAGGACTGTTATGGCAGCCATGTTGTCGATGAAGCGTCCGTTGAAATTCTTCATGAAACCCCCATAAAAATGAGCTGCAACAAATGATGTGTAGCCGCACCCAAAAGGGTCCTAGATATTTGTCATCGAACCAAATGATCTTCCAAGTGTGTTGGAGTAGATTGGTAACCCCAACAATAGATCCAACCAAAGCTGTCCATAAATTACAGCACATATAAAACCTCATGATATGCCCATTTTTCGCATAATAATCATGCCACTTGATCAAGGAATACTTCCATCAAGTAAACCATGTTGTTGAACACACTCCATTGATTGCCAAGTAGCCTCATCTATGGGCAAGCGCTTCCATTTCACAAGGGATTCATCAATGTTTCGGTTCCTCAAAACCTTTGTCCCCTTGTCCACAATCCTCTCCGGCTCATAGATAATCTCTCCTTCTTCATCCATCGGTGGTAACTCTTCAATCTCTTGAGGAAGAGAGCCCACAAACCTCTTAAGGTTGGATACATGAAACACATTATGAATCCTTGTAGAAGGAGGTAGGTCAAGCTTATAAGCCAAATCACCCACTTTCTTGACTACCAAATATGCTCCATAGTATCTATGTGCCAATTTGGAATTGGAAGACCCTTTGAGAATATTGTGACGGCTCTTAGGAAGCTTGAGCAACACATAATCACCTTCCTTGAACTCCATTTTGCGTCTATGCTTATCCGCATTTGCCTTCATGACTTCTTGTGCCTTCTTCATATTATCCTTGCATAATTGAAGAAGCTGTCTCATCCTTTCCAACTCTTCCTTGGCTAAAGGACTAACCATTTTATCCTCATGGAAGGCAATAGACGGCACATGCACTTGATACCCATAAAGTGCCTCGAAAGGTGACATCCTAATACTCAAATGCTTGCTTGAATTATGACAAAATTCAGCAAGGTAAAGCCATTCATCCCATGATGCTTGCATGTCATGAGACAATAGTGCTTCAAGTACACTTCAAGCCATTTGTTTGTGCACTCCGTTTGCCCATCCGTTTGAGGGTGATAGGCTGTAGAAGGAGTGATTTGAGTCCCTAAAAGTTCTCATACAATGTCCTCCAAAAAGTGCCCATGACCTTGGTATCTCTATCACAAACTATGTTGAGTGGCAAACCATTATCTTGAATACATGCTCCATAAATTGCTTGGCAATATGAGAGGCCCCATAAGTAGTCTTGGAAGTAATAAAATGAGCTGATTTGGTGAGTCTATCCATCACCATAAATACTTGATCCCATCCATGCTTCGTCTTTGGCAAGCCCATGATGAAGTCCATGGAAATGTGAGTCCATTTTCCATCCGGAATAGGCAAAGGATGAAGTAAACCAATTGGCAATTGGTGACTATCCTTATTCCTTTGGCATGACACACATTCCAAAACAAACTTCTTGACATCCCTCCACATGCCTTTCCAATAGAAGCTTTTGCTCACTTTGTCAAATGTCTTGAAATGGATCTAGAGTAAAATATAGAATCAAACTTATCAAAGCAAGAATCTAGCATCCATTAATCATTAGATTAGTGATCAAATGGCTCATCACATGAATATGCAAGAGAGAGAGAATCTATAAGTGCATGTAGCAAGAGAAGATGCATAAATAGCCTAAGTGTGTTTAACCTCTCACCAAGAGGATGGCTTCAAGCTAGCCACGAGCTTGACCATGGAAGGCCAAATCTCCATAGATGGAGCCCAAAGGTACAAGATGACCAAAATTAGTAAGAGTGTCAAAAAGATACTACCAATGTCCCCCAAGCCCTATTTATAGTCACTTCCTCATTTTGCCCATGGGCCCCTATGTACATGTTGAAATCAAGCTCTATGGTTCATGATGACAAACCATCCCTTCCCAAAGATTTTGTCCTCAAAATCATACAAGATATTTACAATTGAATCGCAATCTCAATGTAAACCCATGGGAAGTAGAGAGGTCTTCAAAAATGCGCCTCGAATACATTTGGAATAGGGAAACCAAATGTAGTGAAGCCGGCAAACTCCTTCTCCAAAAATAGCATGTAGGACTGTTATGGCAGCCATGTTGTCGATGAAGCTTCCCTTGAAATTCTTCATGAAACCTCCATAAAAATGAGCTGCAACAAATGATGCGTAGCCGCACCCAAAAGGGTCCCAGATATTTGTCATCGAACCAAATGATCTTCCAAGTGTGTTGGTGTAGATTGGTAACCCCAACAATAGATCCAACCAAAGCTGTCCAGAAATTACAGCACATATAAAATCTCATTTTTCGCATAATAATCATGCCACTTGATCAAGGAATACTTCCATCAAGTAAACCATGTTGTTGAACATACTCCATTGATTGCCAAGTAGCCTCATCTATGGGCAAGCGCTTCCATTTCACAAGGGATTCATCAATGTTTCGGTTCCTCAAAACCTTTGTCCCCTTGTCCACAATCCTCTCCGGCTCATAGATAATCTCTCCTTCTTCATCCATCGGTGGTAACTCTTCAATCTCTTGAGGAAGAGAGCCCACAAACCTTTTAAGGTTGGATACATAAAACACATTATGAATCCTTGTAGAAGGAGGTAGGTCAAGCTTATAAGCCAAATCACCCACTTTCTTGACTACCAAATATGGTCCATAGTATCTATGTGCCAATTTGGAATTGGAAGACCCTTTGAGAATATTGTGACGGCTCTTAGGAAGCTTGAGCAACACATAATCACCTTCCTTGAACTCCATTTTGCGTCTATGCTCATCCGCATTTGCCTTCATGACTTCTTGTGCCTTCTTCATATTATCCTTGCATAATTGAAGAAGCTGTCTCATCCTTTCCAACTCTTCCTTGGCTAAAGGATTAACCATTTTATCCTCATGGAAGGCAAAAGACGGCACATGCACTTGATACCCATAAAGTGCCTCGAAAGGTGACATCCCAATACTCAAATGCTTGCTTGAATTATGACAAAATTCAGAAAGGTAAAGCCATTCATCCCATGATGCTTGCATGTCATGAGACAATAGTGCTTCAAGTACACTTCAAGCCATTTGTTTGTGCACTCCGTTTGCCCATCCGTTTGAGGGTGATAGGCTGTAGAAGGAGTGATTTGAGTCCCTAAGTTCTCATACAATGTCCTCCAAAAAGTGCCCATGACCTTGGTATCTCTATCACAAACTATGTTGAGTGGCAAACCATTATCTTGAATACATGCTCCATAAATTGCTTGGCAATATGAGAGGCCCCATAAGTAGTCTTGGAAGTTATAAAATGAGCTGATTTGGTGAGTCTATCCATCACCATAAATACTTGATCCCATCCATGCTTCGTCTTTGGCAAGCCCATGATGAAGTCCATGGAAATGTGAGTCCATTTTCCATCCGGAATAGGCAAAGGATGAAGTAAACCACTTGGCAATTGGTGACTATCCTTATTCCTTTGGCATGACACACATTCCAAAACAAACTTCTTGACATCCCTCCACATGCCTTTCCAATAGAAGCTTTTGCTCACTTTGTCAAATGTCTTGAAATGGATCTAGAGTAAAATATAGAATCAAACTTATCAAAGCAAGAATCTAGCATCCATTAATCATTAGATTAGTGATCAAATGGCTCATCACATGAATATGCAAGAGAGAGAGAATCTCTAAGTGCATGTAGCAAGAGAAGATGCACAAATAGCCTAAGTGTGTTTAACCTCTCACCAAGAGGATGGCTTCAAGCTAGCCATGAGCTTGACCATGGAAGGCCAAATCTCCATAGATGGAGCCCAAAGGTACAAGATGACCAAAATTAGTAAGAGTGTCAAAAAGATACTACCAATGTCCCCCAGTCACTTCCTCCTTTTGCCCATGGGCCCCTATGTACATGTGGAAATCAAGCTCTATGGTTCATGATGACAAACCATCCCTTCCCAAAGATTTTGTCCTCAAAATCATACAAGATATTTACAATTGAATCGCAATCTCAATGTAAACCCATGGGAAGTAGAGAGGTCTTCAAAAATGCGCCTCGAATACATTTGGAATAGGGAAACCAAATGTAGTGAAGCCGGCAAACTCCTTCTCCAAAAATAGCATGTAGGACTGTTATGGTAGCCATGTTGTCGATAAAGCTTCCCTTGAAATTCTTCATGAAACCTCCATAAAAATGAGCTGCAAATCATGCGTAGCCGACCGCACTCAAAAGGGTCCCAGATATTTGTCATCGAACCAAATGATCTTCCAAGTGTGTTGGAGTAGATTGGTAACCCCAACAATAGATCCAACCAAAGCTGTCCGGAAATTACAGCACATATAAAACCTCATGATATGCCCATTCTTCGCATAATAATCATGCCACTTGATCAAGGAATACTTCAATCAAGTAAACCATGTTGTTGAACATACTCCATTGATTGCCAAGTAGCCTCATCTATGGGCAAGCACTTCCATTTCACAAGGGATTCATCAATGTTTCGGTTCCTCAAAACCTTTGTCCCCTTGTCCACAATCCTCTCCGGCTCATAGATAATCTCTCCTTCTTCATCCATCGGTGGTAACTCTTAAATCTCTTGAGGAAGAGAGCCCACAAACCTCTTAATGTTGGATACATGAAACACATTATGAATCCTTGTAGAAGGAGGTAGGTCAAGCTTATAAACCAAATCACCCACTTTCGTGACTACCAAATATGGTCCATAGTATCTATGTGCCAATTTGGAATTGGAAGACCCTTTGAGAATATTGTGACGGCTCTTAGGAAGCTTGAGCAACACATAATCACCTTCCTTGAACTCCATTTTGCGTCTATGCTCATCCGCATTTGCCTTCATGACTTCTTGTGCCTTCTTCATATTATCCTTGCATAATTGAAGAAGCTGTCTCATCCTTTCAAACTCTTCCTTGGCTAAAGGATTAACCATTTTATCCTCATGGAAGGCAATAGACGGCACATGCACTTGATACCCATAAAGTGCCTCGAAAGGTGACATCCCAATACTCAAATGCTTGCTTGAATTATGACAAAACTCAGCAAGGTAAAGCCATTCATCCCATGATGCTTGCATGTCATGAGACAATAGTGCTTCAAGTACACTTCAAGCCATTTGTTTGTGCACTCCGTTTGCCCATCTGTTTGAGGATGATAGGCTGTAGAAGGAGTGATTTGAGTCCCTAAGTTCTCATACAATGTCCTCCACAAAAAGTGCCCATGACCTTGGTATCTCTATCACAAACTATGTTGAGTGGCAAACCATTATCTTGAATACATGCTCCATAAATTGCTTGGCAATATGAGAGGCCCCATAAGTAGTCTTGGAAGTTATAAAATGAGCTGATTTGGTGAGTATATCCATCACCATAAATACTTGATCCCATCCATGCTTCGTCTTTGGCAAGCCCATGATGAGATCCATGGAAATGTGAGTCCATTTTCCATCCGGAATAGGCAAAGGATGAAGTAAACCACTTGGCAATTGGTGACTATCCTTATTCCTTTGGCATGACACACATTCCAAAACAAACTTCTTGACATCCCTCCACATGCCTTTCCAATAGAAGCTTTTGCTCACTTTGTCAAATGTCTTGAAATGTATCTAGAGTAAAATATAGAATCAAACTTATCAAATCAAGAATCTAGCATCCATTAATCATTAGATTAGTGATCAAATGGCTCATCACATGAATATGCAAGAGAGAGAGAGAGAATCTCTAAGTGCATGTAGCAAGAGAAGATGCACAAATAGCCTAAGTGTGTCTAACCTCTCACCAAGAGGATGGCTTCAAGCTAGCCATGAGCTTGACCATGGAAGGCCAAATCTCCATAGATGGAGCCCAAAGGTACAAGATGACCAAAATTAGTAAGAGTGTCAAAAAGATACTACCAATGTCCCCCAAGCCCTATTTATAGTCACTTCCTCCTTTTGCCCATGGGCCCCTATGTACATGTGGAAATCAAGCTCTATGGTTCATGATGACAAACCATCCCTTCCCAAAGATTTTGTCCTCAAAATCATACAAGATATTTACAATTGAATCGCAATCTCAATGTAAAACCATGGGAAGTAGAGAGGTCTTCAAAAATGCGCCTCGAATACATTTGGAAAAGGGAAACCAAATGTAGTGAAGCTGGCAAACTCCTTCTCCAAAAATAGCATGTAGGACTGTTATGGCATCCATGTTGTCGATGAAGCTTCCCTTGAAATTCTTCACGAAATCTCCATAAAAATGAGCTGCAAATGATGCGTAGCCGCACCCAAAAGGGTCCCACATATTTGTCATCGAACCAAATGATCTTCCAAGTGTGTTGGAGTAGATTGGTAACCCCAACAATAGATCCAACCAAAGCTGTCCAGAAATTACAGCACATATAAAACCTCATGATATGCCCATTCTTCGCATAATAATCATGCCACTTGATCAAGGAATACTTCCATCAAGTAAACCATGTTGTTGAACATACTCCATTGATTGCCAAGTAGCCTCATCTATGGGCAAGCGCTTCCATTTCACAAGGGATTCATCAATGTTTCGGTTCCTCAAAACCTTTGTCCCCTTGTCCACAATCCTCTCCGGCTCATAGATAATCTCTCCTTCTTCATCCATCGGTGGTAACTCTTCAATCTCTTGAGGAAGAGAGCCCACAAACCTCTTAAGGTTGGATACATGAAACACATTATGAATCCTTGTAGAAGGAGGTAGGTCAAGCTTATAAGCCAAATCACCCACTTTCGTGACTACCAAATATGGTCCATAGTATCTATGTGCCAATTTGGAATTGGAAAACCCTTTGAGAATATTGTGACGGCTCTTAGGAAGCTTGAGCAACACATAATCACCTTCCTTGAACTCCATTTTGCGTCTATGCTCATCCGCATTTGCCTTCATGACTTCTTGTGCCTTCTTCATATTATCCTTGCATAATTGAAGAAGCTGTCTCATCCTTTCCAACTCTTCCTTGGCTAAAGGATTAACCATTTTATCCTCATGGAAGGCAATAGACGGCACATGCACTTGATACCCATAAAGTGCCTCGAAAGGTGACATCCCAATACTCAAATGCTTGCTTGAATTATGACAAAATTCAGCAAGGTAAAGCCATTCATCCCATGATGCTTGCATGTCATGAGACAATAGTGCTTCAAGTACACTTCAAGCCATTTCTTTGTGCACTCCATTTTCCCATCCGTTTGAGGGTGATAGGCTGTAGAAGGAGTGATTTGAGTCCCTAAGTTCTCGTACAATGTCCTCCAAAAAGTGCCCATGACCTTGGTATCTCTATCACAAACTATGTTGAGTGGCAAACCATTATCTTGAATACATGCTCCATAAATTTCTTGGCAATATGAGAGGTCCCATAAGTAGTCTTGGAAGTAATAAAATGAGCTGATTTGGTGAGTCTATCCATCACCATAAATACTTGATCCCATCCATGCTTCCTCTTTGGCAAGCCCATGATGAAGTCCATGGAAATGTGAGTCCATGTTCCATCCGGAATAGGCAAAGGATGAAGTAAACCACTTGGCAATTGGTGACTATCCTTATTCCTTTGGCATGACACACATTCCAAAACAAACTTCTTGACATCCCTCCACATGCCTTTCCAATAGAAGCTTTTGCTCACTTTGTCAAATGTCTTGAAATGGATCTAGAGTAAAATATAGAATCAAACTTATCAAAGCAAGAATCTAGCATCCATTAATCATTAGATTAGTGATCAAATGGCTCATCACATGAATATGCAAGAGAGAGAGAATCTATAAGTGCATGTAGCAAGAGAAGATGCACAAATAGCCTAAGTGTGTTTAACCTCTCACCAAGAGGATGGCTTCAAGCTAGCCATGAGCTTGACCATGGAAGGCCAAATCTCCATAGATGGAGCCCAAAGGTACAAGATGACCAAAATTAGTGAGTGTGTCAAAAAGATACTAGCAATGTCCCCGAAGCCCTATTTATAGTCACTTCCTCCTTTTGCCCATGGGCCCCTATGTACATGTGGAAATCAAGCTCTATGGTTCATGATGACAAACCATCCCTTCCCAAAGATTTTGTCCTCAAAATCATACAAGATATTTACAATTGAATCGCAATCTCAATGTAAACCCATGGGAAGTAGAGAGGTCTTCAAAAATGCGCCTCGAATACATTTGGAATAGGGAAACCAAATGTAGTGAAGCCGGCAAACTCCTTCTCCAAAAATAGCATGTAGGACTGTTATGGCATCCATGTTGTCCATGAAGCTTCCCTTGAAATTCTTCACGAAACCTCCATAAAAATGAGCTGCAAATGATGCATAGCCGCACCCAAAAGGGTCCCATATATTTGTCATCGAACCAAATGATCTTCCAAGTGTGTTGGAGTAGATTGGTAACCCCAACAATAGATCCAACCAAAGCTGTCCAGAAATTACAACACATATAAAACCTCATGATATGCCCATTCTTCACATAATAATCATGCCACTTGATCAAGGAATACTTCCATCAAGTAAACCATGTTGTTGAACATACTCCATTGATTGCCAAGTAGCCTCATCTATGGGCAAGCGCTTCCATTTCACAAGGGATTCATCAATGTTTCGGTTCCTCAAAACCTTTGTCCCCTTGTCCACAATCCTCTCCGGCTCATAGATAATCTCTCCTTCTTCATCCATCGGTGGTAACTCTTCAATCTCTTGAGGAAGAGAGCCCACAAACCTCTTAAGGTTGGATACATGAAACACATTATGAATCCTTGTAGAAGGAGGTAGGTCAAGCTTATAAGCCAAATCACCCACTTTCGTGACTACCAAATATGGTCCATAGTATCTATGTGCCAATTTGGAATTGGAAGACCCTTTGAGAATATTGTGACGGCTCTTAGGAAGCTTGAGCAACACATAATCACCTTCCTTGAACTCCATTTTGTGTCTATGCTCATCCGCATTTGCCTTCATAACTTCTTGTGCCTTCTTCATATTATCCTTGCATAATTGAAGAAGCTGTCTCATCCTTTCCAACTCTTCCTTGGCTAAAGGATTAACCATTTTATCCTCATGGAAGGCAATAGACGGCACATGCACTTGATACCCATAAAGTGCCTCGAAAGGTGACATCCCAATACTCAAATTCTTGCTTGAATTATGACAAAATTCAGCAAGGTAAAGCCATTCATCCCATGATGCTTGCATGTCATGAGACAATAGTGCTTCAAGTACACTTCAAGCCATTTGTTTGTGCACTCCGTTTGCCCATCCGTTTGAGGGTGATAGACTGTAGAAGGAGTGATTTGAGTCCCTAAGTTCTCATACAATGTCCTCCAAAAAGTGCCCATGACCTTGGTATCTCTATCACAAACTATGTTGAGTGGCAAACCATTATCTTGAATACATGCTCCATAAATTGCTTGGCAATATGAGAGGCCCCATAAGTAGTCTTGGAAGTTATAAAATGAGCTGATTTGGTGAGTCTATCCATCACCATAAATAGTTGATCCCATCCATGCTTCGTCTTTGGCAAGCCCATGATGAAGTCCATGGAAATGTGAGTCCATTTTCCATCCGGAATAGGCAAAGGATGAAGTAAACCACTTGCAATTGGTGACTATCCTTATTCCTTTGGCATGACACACATTCCAAAACAAACTTCTTGACATCCCTCCACATGCCTTATCCCATCCATGCTTCGTCTTTGGCAAGCCCATGACGAAGTCCATGGAAATGTGAGTCCATTTTCCATCCGGGATAGGCAAAGGATGAAGTAAACCACTTGCAATTGGTGACTATCCTTATTCCTTTGGCATGACACACATTCCAAAACAAACTTCTTGACATCCCTCCACATGCCTTTCCAATAGAAGCTTTTGCTCACTTTGTCAAATGTCTTGAAATGGATCTAGAGTAAAATATAGAATCAAACTTATCAAAGCAAGAATCTAGCATCCATTAATCATTAGATTAGTGATCAAATGGCTCATCACATGAATATGCAAGAGAGAGAGAATCTGTAAGTGCATGTAGCAAGAGAAGATGCACAAATAGCCTAAGTGTGTCTAACCTCTCACCAAGAGGATGGCTTCAAGCTAGCCATGAGCTTGACCATGGAAGGCCAAATCTCCATAGATGGAGCCCAAAGGTACAAGATGACCAAAATTAGTAAGAGTGTCAAAAAGATACTACCAATGTCCCCCAAGCCCTAGTTATAGTCACTTCCTCCTTTTGCCCATGGGCCCCTATGTACATGTGGAAATCAAACTATATGGTTCATGATGACAAACCATCCCTTCCCAAAGATTTTGTCCTCAAAATCATACAAGATATTTACAATTGAATCGCAATCTCAATGTAAACCCATGGGAAGTAGAGAGGTCTTCAAAAATGCGCCTCGAATACATTTGGAATAGGGAAACCAAATGTAGTGAAGCCGGCAAACTCCTTCTCCAAAAATAGCATGTAGGACTGTTATGGCATCCATGTTGTCGATGAAGCTTTGTTGAAAGAACGGTAGAGGAGGAGGAGACACACACAAAGGAGCAAACCCTAATGTATATTATAAACCCTAACCATAGAGGGAAGCCATGTACACTCTCACACAAAGCATAATGCACTAATCCATAATCCACACAACACACAATGAGTTGTGTCCACACTCTACTAACCCTAGCTAATGTCCACACACTATGACCAGCTGGACACGCGGTCATTTATGTCTCACACATGTTCCTACCTAATCTGCCAGCACATAGCATAGCTGGCTCACACTGACATCGAGCTTGAATCTCAACAGCCCCTCTCAAGCTCATGATGTACTGCCGATGAAGATGTAGATGAGCTTGGGATATCAAGACTCTCAACACTCCCCCTCAAGCTCATCCCATGTACTCCCAACATAGTCCGGAAGTACTCAAACTTCTCCCTGCTAAGTGGCTTCGTAAAGATGTCTGCCACCTGCTCATCAGTCTTCACATAGTGAAGATCAACTGTACCATCCAGCACCTTTTCTCTGACAAAGTGATAATGGACCTCTATGTGTTTGGTCCTCGCATGAAACACTGGATTCTTTGCCAACTGTATACTGCTCATGTTGTCACAATGAATGACAACTTTCCCATCAAGAGGCTCACATAAATCTACCAAGAGACTCTTTAACCATATAACCTCACAAGTAGCAATGGCTGCACCCCTGTACTCAGCCTCTGTACTGGATAAAGCAACTGTAGGTTGCTTTTTGCTACTCCAACTCACCACGGCACTTCTAAGTGTAAAAGCATATCCACTAGTAGACCTCCTGTCATATGCGCTACCTGCCCAATCAGCATCTGTGTAGCCATGTATGTCCAAGCTTTTACCACTCTCATAAAATAAACCATAATGTGCTGTGGTCTTCACATATCTCATGATGCGTCTCACTGCATCCAAATGTGGTTTCCTGGGGCTCTGCATAAACTGGCTCACTAGCCCCACTGCATAACTCAAATCTGGGCGTGTGATAGTCATGTATATGAGACTACCAACCATCTTCCTGTACATAGAAGGATCATCCAATTCCTCACCATAATCAGCCCGCAACTTCACATTTTGCTCCAATGGTGTACTCATAGGCTTACACCCTGTCATGCCATACTTTGCCAACATATCCAATGCATATTGGCGCTGTACTAACCAAGTACCTGCATGATCTTTCACCACTTCAATGCCAAGGAAGTATCTCAACTCACCAAGATCTTTCATGTCAAATTGCCCACTCAAAGCTTTCTTGACATGCATCACATCTGCACCATGATCACCTGTGATAATCAAGTCATCCACATAGATGACTAGTAAAACAATCCCATGCTGTGTCTTCTTCACATAGAGTGAAGAATCTGCTGTAGAAATCTGAAAACCAAGTGAGATAAGATATCTGCTCATCTTATCACTCCAAGCACGAGGTGCTTGCTTCAGACCATACAATGCCTTTTTCAACCTGCATACGTGAGTGGGATATCTAGGATGTACATACCCTTCTGGCTGTGCCATGTATACTTCCTCTTGTAGATCTCCATTCAGAAATGCATTCTTAACATCCATCTGATGCATTTCCCAGCCATTAGCTGCAGCCATAGCAATGACTGCTCTCACTGTGCCCATCTTAGCCACTGGACTAAACGTCTCATCATAATCCAATCCTTGGGTCTGTGCATAACCCTTTGCTACCAATCTTGCCTTATGTCTTTCAATAGAACCATCAGATTTGCACTTCACTTTGTAAACCCATTTACATCCAATAACATTCTTGTCCTTTGGTAGTGCAACCAAGTCCCATGTATCATTATGGACCAATGCGTCCATCTCAACATCCATTGCTTTCTCCCATACATGCTCTCCAATAGCCTCTGTATAGCATGTAGGTTCCACATGCTTCACCATAGATGTCATGTATGCATAGTGCATAGCAAAATCTCTATATGTCAATCTGTCAACAGGATATCTGACTCTCTGGGATCTCCGCAATGCTTGCGGGTCACTCTGTACACCTGTAACTCTAGCATGTGGTGGCACATATCTGTCCTGTCTAGCACCAGGTGTGCGTAAAACAGGTATGCCAAGCTCCTCATCCAAACTTTCAGAACTGGATGACTCATATCCTGTGATTCCAATTCCTTCGACTTTCTTTTTGCCTTTATCCATAGCACTACTCCCAGTGCTCACACTCGCATGCCTCAAACGTCCTGACCATGGACGTACACTGCTACTCTCAGCTTCTGCTGTGCTGGCCCAGACATAGTAGTAGAACTAGAACTTGCTTGTGATGGCAAGTTCACATGTACATCAGCCTCAAGTGACTCAATAACACCCTCATCTTTTGCTTTATACCAACTAGCAAGCTCATCAAACACCACATCACGTGAGATGACCACTTGTCTAGTTTGAGGGTTATAACATTTGTAGGCTTTTCGATCCTATGCATATCCCACAAATACACATTTCTCTGCCTTAGGATCCAACTTCCTTCTTCTTTCATCAGGCACATACACATAAGCTATGCATCCAAAAACTTTAAGATGTCCAATGTCTGGCCTGTAACCTGTGAGCCGCATCTCTGGCGTGCTTCCATGAATGGCTGCTGTAGGTGTTTTGTTCAATATGTATACTGCAGTAGCACATGCTTCTGCCCAATAGTAATCTGGCATGCTCTTTTCATTAAGCATTGCCCTTGCCACTTCACATATGACTCTATTCTTCCTCTCAGCCACACCATTCTGCTGAGGTGTATACCTGCAAGTCAGCTGTCTCCTTATTCCATGCTTCCTCAAGAAATGCTCAAAAGCTTTTGAGGTGTATTCACCACCTCCATCTGTCCTCAGACATTTAATCCAACAGCCATACTGCTTTTCTGCAAAAGCTTTGAAATCCATGAATTTTTCCAACACTTCACTCTTCTCTTTGAGAAAGTATATCCATGTCATCCTACTAAAATCATCTATGAATGTAACATAGTATAAACTGCCTTTGATAGATGGGTTTTGTGTAGGACCCCATACATCACTATGCACGATCTCAAGTGGCCTGTTACTCATATTTCCTTCTCTAGGGAACCTCAACCTTGCCTGCTTCCCAAACTGACAGGCTTCACAAACATGCATATGTCCATCATATTTGAACCTAGGCAAACCATTGACAATGCCTCTTGTTTGCATGTTCTTTAATCTCTGTATATTGACATGGCCAATCCTCTTGTGCCACATATCAATATCCTGTACCACATTCCTGCTCTTTGAGAACATGACTGATTTTAGCTCAGGAATTCCAGCATCCAGCTTAAACAGTCTTCCTTCTTTCTTGCCTTTAGCAATCACTCTACATCCATGTTTGAAGTCTTCAACGAAGCATCCATGCTCATTGAATGTAACCTGTAATCCCTGTTCTACCATTTGACCAACTGAGGCCAAGCTTTTAGTGATTGAAGGCACACACAGCACATCTAACATAGACTTTGTCTGACCATTATGCATGACCAATGGTACACTTCCAACATGTGTAATGACATGCTGGGTATCATCACCTGTTTCCACATAGCCTTTGACATCCATTGGCTTCATGTGCTCAAACCATTCACCATGACATGTCATATGGTTTGATGCTCTTGAGTCCATATACCATGTATCATCATTCTCAGCATTTGTTGTCATAGAACCCACAACATGCTTCATGGCAAACAAATGATTTGCAGTTCCATCATTGCTACTTGATGCATAGTTGCCACCATGTTGTGCATAGTTTCCACCATAATGACCACCACGCTGTGCTCTTCCCCCTCTCAAATCATTCTGTTTGCGAAAGCAATCTCTCGCCATATGACCATATTTCCCACAATAATGGCATTCAACATCTTGCATAGAATTTTGTTGGCCTTGCCAACGTCCTCTTCCACGGGGGGTACCTCTGCTGCCTCGCTGAGGTGCATAACCACAACCACCTCGAGCACCATAAGAAGGCTGAAAATTCTGTTGTGGAGGTCTATCCTGCCATCCACGACCATTACCACCACGTCCACGTGATGCGAATCTCCCCCTGCCTCTAAAACCTCTCTGCGAGTAGAAAGCCTGATTTCTGCCATCATCATGGCTAGTAGATGCATCCAGAAATGAATCATTGAGCTTGATTTCCTCAACCAACAAGAGTGAAACCAACTCATCAAAGTCGGGTAGACCTGTACTCCTCACTGAGATAGATGTATCAAAAGATTTATATTCCTTGCCAAGACCACGCAAGGTAATATCCACCAAATCATCATCAGGCATGGGGGCATTTATTGTGGCCAATGCATCTGCAAACTTCTTGATTTCTTGCACATAATCATGTATGCTCCTTTTATTCCTTTTCACATTGTGTATCTGCTGTCAGCATCCTGAATGTGTATGAGCATAGCATCAGATATACATATAGACAAATAATGCAGCACTTTGAATGCTCTCTCTGACCATTGCTTATGAGCAATAAGCTGCTGCTGTGTAGGTTGCCGAGGTAGCTCAAGCTCAGGCTCAGCACCTGTAATGAGATTCCAAAAACCTTTCCCTTTCAAGAAACTCTTTATCCTGTACTTCCATGCCTGGAAGTTCTTCCTATCCAGCTTTTCACCAACAATCTGAACTGGATTGTCCGACATGTTTGCTCAATGCATACACCTTCCGCACACTTCAAATCTGTAAATGAGCCTTCCTCAGCTCAACCACACTCCAATGAATGTTCCAGATACTCCAAGATAGCCAACAAACTCCAAATTTGATGTAGGAAAGCAACCTGTAATCATCCAAGATGAACTGACTCACTCAGTGCGGAATACCTTGAATTGACACGCCTTCCAAGGCTCCAAATCGCAATGTAATGGTGCAATCAAGTATGGGAAACTTGTATTGACACCTAATGAACCTCAATGTTGAGTATCAACTCCATCTGACATGTGTAATTATCAATTTTTGAAAACCCCTTTTTCTGTTTTTGGAAAAACCACAAAAACCAGAAAAACCAGTAGAAAATTTGCTCTAATTTCTTCAATATTTCACCAAATTGAGCAACCAGGCATTCATTGGCTTAGCAATAGTGTCCATCAACTCCATGTAAGAGGAATTTGTCCAATTGCAAAACACCAAAGATTAATTGCTTGATTAAAATGCTCTGTTTCTCTGCAACCAGTGGACAGCCTGTTTTAATCAGCTCATTCCCAGCTCAATTAAGCATCATTGACCAAACAAATCACATAGCCCTCTTCTCCAAGATGTAAAGCATCCAATTGCTAAGGAATTTGTGGAAGATCAAATCTCCATAGATGGAGCCCAAAGGTACAAGATGACCAAAATTAGTAAGAGTGTCAAAAAAATACTACCAATATCCCCCAACCCCATAGTCACTTCCTCCTTTTGCCCATGGTCCCCTATGTACTTGTAGAAATCAAGCTCTATGGTTCATGATGACAAACCATCCCTTCCCAAAGATTTTGTCCTCAAAATCATACAAGATATTTATAATTGAATCGCAATCTCAATGTAAACCCATGGGAAGTAGAGAGGTCTTCAAAAATGCGCCTCGAATACATTTGGAATAGGGAAACCAAATGTAGTGAAGCCGGCAAACTCCTTCTCCAAAAATAGCATGTAGGACTGTTATGGCATCCATGTTGTCGATGAAGCTTCCCTTGAAATTCTTCACAAAACCTCCATAAAAATGAGCTGCAAATGATGCGTAGCCATACCCAAAAGGGTCCCACATATTTGTCATCGAACCAAATGATCTTCCAAGTGTGTTGGAGTAGATTGGTAACCCCAACAATAGATCCAACCAAAGCTGTCCAGAAATTACAGCACATATAAAACCTCATGATATGCCCATTCTTCGCATAATAATCATACCACCCTATTAAGGAATACTTCCATCAAGTAAACCATGTTGTTGAACATACTCCATTGATTGCCAAGTAGCCTCATCTATGGGCAAGCGCTTCCATTTCACAAGGGATTCATCAATGTTTCGGTTCCTCAAAACCTTTGTCCCCTTGTCCACAATCCTCTCTGGCTCATAGATAATCTCTCCTTCTTCATCCATCGGTGGTAACTCTTCAATATCTTGAGGAAGAGAGCCCACAAACCTCTTACAGGTTGGATACATGAAACACATTATGAATCCTTGTAGAAGGAGGTAGGTCAAGCTTATAAGCCAAATCACCCACTTTTGTGACTACCAAATATGGTCCATAGTATCTATGTGCCAATTTGGAATTGGAAGACCCTTTGAGAATATTGTGACGGCTCTTAGGAAGCTTGAGCAACACATAATCACCTTCCTTGAACTCCATTTTGCGTCTATGCTCATCCGCATTTGCCTTCATGACTTCTTGTGCCTTCTTCATATTATCCTTGCATAATTGAAGAAGTTGTCTCATCCTTTCCAACTCTTCCTTGGCTAAAGGATTAACCATTTTATCCTCATGGAAGGCAATAGACGGCACATGCACTTGATACCCATAAAGTGCCTCGAAAGGTGACATCCCAATACTCAAATGCTTGCTTGAATTATGACAAAATTCAGCAAGGTAAAGCCATTCATCCCATGATGCTTGCATGTCATGAGACAATAGTGCTTCAAGTACACTTCAAGCCATTTGTTTGTGCACTCCATTTGCCCATCCGTTTGAGGGTGATAGGCTGTAGAAGGAGTGATTTGAGTCCCTAAGTTCTCATACAATGTCCTCCAAAATGTGCCCATGACCTTGGTATCTCTATCACAAACTATGTTGAGTGGCAAACCATTATCTTGAATACATGCTCCATAAATTGCTTGGCAATATGAGAGGCCCCATAAGTAGTCTTGGAAGTAATAAAATGAGCTGATTTGGTGAGTCTATCCATCACCATAAATACTTGATCCCATCCATGCTTCGTCTTTGGCAAGCCCATGATGAAGTCCATGGAAATGTAAGTCCCGGAATAGGCAAAGGATGAAGTAAACCACTTGGCAATTGGTGACTATCCTTATTCCTTTGGCATGACACACATTCCAAAACAAACTTCTTGACATCCCTCCACATGCCTTTCCAATAGAAGCTTTTGCTCACTTTGTCAAATGTCTTGAAATGGATCTAGAGTAAAATATAGAATCAAACTTATCAAAGCAAGAATCTAGCATCCATTAATCATTAGATTAGTGATCAAATGGCTCATCACATGAATATGCAAGAGAGAGAGAATCTATAAGTGCATGTAGCAAGAGAAGATGCACAAATAGCCTAAGTGTGTTTAACCTCTCACCAAGAGGATGGCTTCAAGCTAGCCATGAGCTTGACCATGGAAGGCCAAATCTCCATAGATGGAGCCCAAAGGTACAAGATGACCAAAATTAGTAAGAGTGTCAAAAAAATACTACCAATATCCCCCAACCCCATAGTCACTTCCTCCTTTTGCCCATGGTCCCCTATGTACTTGTAGAAATCAAGCTCTATGGTTCATGATGACAAACCATCCCTTCCCAAAGATTTTGTCCTCAAAGTCATACAAGATATTTATAATTGAATCGCAATCTCAATGTAAACCCATGGGAAGTAGAGAGGTCTTCAAAAATGCGCCTCGAATACATTTGGAATAGGGAAACCAAATGTAGTGAAGTCGGCAAACTCCTTCTCCAAAAATAGCATGTAGGACTGTTATGGCATCCATGTTGTCGATGAAGCTTCCCTTGAAATTCTTCACAAAACCTCCATAAAAATGAGCTACAAATCATGCGTAGCCGTACCCAAAAGGGTCCCACATATTTGTCATCGAACCAAATGATCTTCCAAGTGTGTTGGAGTAGATTGGTAACCCCAACAATAGATCCAACCAAAGCTGTCCAGAAATTACAGCACATATAAAACCTCATGATATGCCCATTCTTCGCATAATAATCATACCACCCTATTAAGGAATACTTCCATCAAGTAAACCATGTTGTTGAACATACTCCATTGATTGCCAAGTAGCCTCATCTATGGGCAAGCGCTTCCATTTCACAAGGGATTCATCAATGTTTCGGTTCCTCAAAACCTTTGTCCCCTTGTCCACAATCCTCTCTGGCTCATAGATAATCTCTCCTTCTTCATCCATCGGTGGTAACTCTTCAATATCTTGAGGAAGAGAGCCCACAAACCTCTTAAAGGTTGGATACATGAAACACATTATGAATCCTTGTAGAAGGAGGTAGGTCAAGCTTATAAGCCAAATCACCCACTTTTGTGACTACCAAATATGGTCCATAGTATCTATGTGCCAATTTGGAATTGGAAGACCCTTTGAGAATATTGTGACGGCTCTTAGGAAGCTTGAGCAACACATAATCACCTTCCTTGAACTCCATTTTGCGTCTATGCTCATCCGCATTTGCCTTCATGACTTCTTGTGCCTTCTTCATATTATCCTTGCATAATTGAAGAAGTTGTCTCATCCTTTCCAACTCTTCCTTGGCTAAAGGATTAACCATTTTATCCTCATGGAAGGCAATAGACGGCACATGCACTTGATACCCATAAAGTGCCTCGAAAGGTGACATCCCAATACTCAAATGCTTGCTTGAATTATGACAAAATTCAGCAAGGTAAAGCCATTCATCCCATGATGCTTGCATGTCATGAGACAATAGTGCTTCAAGTACACTTCAAGCCATTTGTTTGTGCACTCCATTTGCCCATCCGTTTGAGGGTGATAGGCTGTAGAAGGAGTGATTTGAGTCCCTAAGTTCTCATACAATGTCCTCCAAAAAGTGCCCATGACCTTGGTATCTCTATCACAAACTATGTTGAGTGGCAAACCATTATCTTGAATACATGCTCCATAAATTGCTTGGCAATATGAGAGGCCCCATAAGTAGTCTTGGAAGTAATAAAATGAGCTGATTTGGTGAGTCTATCCATCACCATAAATACTTGATCCCATCCATGCTTCGTCTTTGGCAAGCCCATGATGAAGTCCATGGAAATGTGAGTCCATTTTCCATCTGGAATAGGCAAAGGATGAAGTAAACCACTTGGCAATTGGTGACTATCCTTATTCCTTTGGCATGACACACATTCCAAAACAAACTTCTTGACATCCCTCCACATGCCTTTCCAATAGAAGCTTTTGCTCACTTTGTCAAATGTCTTGAAATGGATCTAGAGTAAAATATAGAATCAAACTTATCAAAGCAAGAATCTAGCATCCATTAATCATTAGATTAGTGATCAAATGGCTCATCACATGAATATGCAAGAGAGAGAGAATCTATAAGTGCATGTAGCAAGAGAAGATGCACAAATAGCCTAAGTGTGTTTAACCTCTCACCAAGAGGATGGCTTCAAGCTAGCCATGAGCTTGACCATGGAAGGCCAAATCTCCATAGATGGAGCCCAAAGGTACAAGATGACCAAAATTAGTAAGAGTGTCAAAAAGATACTACCAATGTCCCCCAAGCCCTATTTATAGTCACTTCCTCCTTTTGCCCATGGGCCCCTATGTACATGTGGAAATCAAGCTCTATGGTTCATGATGACAAACCATCCCTTCCCAAAGATTTTGTCCTCAAAATCATACAAGATATTTACAATTGAATCGCAATCTCAATGTAAACCCATGGGAAGTAGAGAGGTCTTTAAAAATACGCCTCGACGAATACATTTGGAATAGGGAAACCAAATGTAGTGAAGCCGGCAAACTCCTTCTCCAAAAATAGCATGTAGGACTGTTATGGCATCCATGTTGTCGATGAAGCTTCCCTTGAAATTCTTCCAAAACCTCCATAAAAATGAGCTGCAAATGATGCGTAGCCGCACCCAAAAGGGTCCCACATATTTTTCATCGAACCAAATGATCTTCCAAGTGTGTTGGAGTAGATTGGGAACCCCAACAATAGATCCAACCAAAGCTGTCCAGAAATTACAGCACATATAAAACCTCATGATATGCCCATTCTTCGCATAATAATCATGCCACTTGATCAAGGAATACTTCCATCAAGTAAACCATGTTGTTGAACATACTCCATTGATTGCCAAGTAGCCTCATCTATGGGCAAGCGCTTCCATTTCACAAGGGATTCATCAATGTTTCGGTTCCTCAAAACCTTTGTCCCCTTGTCCACAATCCTCTCCGGCTCATAGATAATCTCTCCTTCTTCATCCATCGGTGGTAACTCTTCAATCTCTTGAGGAAGAGAGCCCACAAACCTCTTAAGGTTGGATACATGAAACACATTATGAATCCTTGTAGAAGGAGGTAGGTCAAGCTTATAAGCCAAATCACCCACTTTCGTGACTACCAAATATGGTCCATAGTATCTATGTGCCAATTTGGAATTGGAAGACCCTTTGAGAATATTGTGACGGCTCTTAGGAAGCTTGAGCAACACATAATCACCTTCCTTGAACTCCATTTTGCGTCTATGCTCATCCGCATTTGCCTTCATGACTTCTTGTGCCTTCTTCATATTATCCTTGCATAATTGAAGAAGCTGTCTCATCCTTTCCAACTCTTCCTTGGCTAAAGGATTAACCATTTTATCCTCATGGAAGGCAATAGACGGCACATGCACTTGATACCCATAAAGTGCCTCGAAAGGTGACATCCCAATACTCAAATGCTTGCTTGAATTATGACAAAATTCAGCAAGGTAAAGCCATTCATCCCATGATGCTTGCATGTCATGAGACAATAGTGCTTCAAGTACACTTCAAGCCATTTGTTTGTGCACTCCGTTTGCCCATCCGTTTGAGGGTGATAGGCTGTAGAAGGAGTGATTTGAGTCCCTAAGTTCTCATACAATGTCCTCCAAAAAGTGCCCATGAGCTTGGTATCTCTATCACAAACTATGTTGAGTGGCAAACCATTATCTTGAATACATGCTCCATAAATTGCTTGGCAATATGAGAGGCCCCATAAGTAGTCTTGGAAGTAATAAAATGAGCTGATTTGGTGAGTCTATCCATCACCATAAATACTTGATCCCATCCATGCTTCGTCTTTGGCAAGCCCATGATGAAGTCCATGGAAATGTGAGTCCATTTTCCATCTGGAATAGGCAAAGGATGAAGTAAACCACTTGGCAATTGGTGACTATCCTTATTCCTTTGGCATGACACACATTCCAAAACAAACTTCTTGACATCCCTCCACATGCCTTTCCAATAGAAGCTTTTGCTCACTTTGTCAAATGTCTTGAAATGGATCTAGAGTAAAATATAGAATCAAACTTATCAAAGCAAGAATCTAGCATCCATTAATCATTAGATTAGTGATCAAATGGCTCATCACATGAATATGCAAGAGAGAGAGAATCTATAAGTGCATGTAGCAAGAGAAGATGCTCAAATAGCCTAAGTGTGTTTAACCTCTCACCAAGAGGATGGCTTCAAGCTAGCCATGAGCTTGACCATGGAAGGCCAAATCTCCATAGATGGAGCCCAAAGGTACAAGATGACCAAAATTAGTAAGAGTGTGAAAAAGATACTACCAATGTCCCCCAAGCCCTATTTATAGTCACTTCCTCCTTTTGCCCATTGGCCCCTATGTACATGTGGAAATCAAGCTCTATGGTTCATGATGACAAACCATCCCTTCCCAAAGAGTTTGTCCTCAAAATCATACAAGATATTTACAATTGAATCGCAATCTCAATGTAAACCCATGGGAAGTAGAGAGGTCTTTAAAAATGCGCCTTGAATACATTTGGAATAGGGAAACCAAATATAGTGAAGCCGGCAAACTCCTTCTCCAAAAATAGCATGTAGGACTGTTATGGCAGCCATGTTGTCGATGAAGCTTCCCTTGAAATTCTTCACGAAACCTCCATAAAAATGAGCTATAAATGATGCGTAGCCGCACCCAAAAGGGTCTCACATATTTGTCATCGAACCAAATGATCTTCCAAGTGTGTTGGAGTAGATTAGTAACCCCAACAATAGATCCAACCAAAGCTGTCCAGAAATTACAGCACATATAAAACCTCATGATATGCCCATTCTTCACATAATAATCAGCCACTTGATCAAGGAATACTTCCATCAAGTAAACCATGTTGTTGAACATACTCCATTGATTGCCAAGTAGCCTCATCTATAAGCAAGCGCTTCCATTTCACAAGGGATTCATCAATGTTTCGGTTCCTCAAAACCTTTGTCCCCTTGTCCACAATCCTCTCCGGCTCATAGATAATCTCTCCTTCTTCATCCATCGGTGGTAACTCTTCAATCTCTTGAGGAAGAGAGCCCACAAACCTCTTAAGGTTGGATACATGAAACACATTATGAATCCTTGTAGAAGGAGGTAGGTCAAGCTTATAAGCCAAATCACCCACTTTCTTGACTATACCAAATATGGTCCATAGTATCTATGTGCCAATTTGGAATTGGAAGACCCTTTGAGAATATTGTGACGGCTCTTAGGAAGCTTGAGCAACACATAATCACCTTCCTTGAACTCCATTTTGCGTCTATGCTTATCCGCATTTGCCTTCATGACTTCTTGTGCCTTCTTCATATTATCCTTGCATAATTGAAGAAGCTGTCTCATCCTTTCCAACTCTTCCTTGGCTAAAGGATTAACCATTTTATCCTCATGGAAGGCAATAGACGGCACATGCACTTGATACCCATAAAGTGCCTCGAAAGGTGACATCCCAATACTCAAATGCTTGCTTGAATTATGACAAAATTCAGCAAGGTAAAGCCATTCATCCCATGATGCTTGCATGTCATGAGACAATAGTGCTTCAAGTACACTTCAAGCCATTTGTTTGTGCACTCCGTTTGCCCATCCGTTTGAGGGTGATAGGCTGTAGAAGGAGTGATTTGAGTCCCTAAGTTCTCATACAATGTCCTCCAAAAAGTGCCCATGAGCTTGGTATCTCTATCACAAACTATGTTGAGTGGCAAACCATTATCTTGAATACATGCTCCATAAATTGCTTGGCAATATGAGAGGCCCCATAAGTAGTCTTGGAAGTAATAAAATGAGCTGATTTGGTGAGTCTATCCATCACCATAAATACTTGATCCCATCCATGCTTCGTCTTTGGCAAGCCCATGATGAAGTCCATGGAAATGTGAGTCCATTTTCCATCTGGAATAGGCAAAGGATGAAGTAAACCACTTGGCAATTGGTGACTATCCTTATTCCTTTGGCATGACACACATTCCAAAACAAACTTCTTGACATCCCTCCACATGCCTTTCCAATAGAAGCTTTTGCTCACTTTGTCCAATGTCTTGAAATGGATCTAGAGTAAAATATAGAATCAAACTTATCAAAGCAAGAATCTAGCACCTATTAATCATTAGATTAGTGATCAAATGGCTCATCACATGAATATGCAAGAGAGAGAGAATCTATAAGTGCATGTAGCAAGAGAAGATGCTCAAATAGCCTAAGTGTGTTTAACCTCTCACCAAGAGGATGGCTTCAAGCTAGCCATGAGCTTGACCATGGAAGGCCAAATCTCCATAGATGGAGCCCAAAGGTACAAGATGACCAAAATTAGTAAGAGTGTGAAAAAGATACTACCAATGTCCCCCAAGCCCTATTTATAGTCACTTCCTCCTTTTGCCCATTGGCCCCTATGTACATGTGGAAATCAAGCTCTATGGTTCATGATGACAAACCATCCCTTCCCAAAGAGTTTGTCCTCAAAATCATACAAGATATTTACAATTGAATCGCAATCTCAATGTAAACCCATGGGAAGTAGAGAGGTCTTTAAAAATGCGCCTTGAATACATTTGGAATAGGGAAACCAAATATAGTGAAGCCGGCAAACTCCTTCTCCAAAAATAGCATGTAGGACTGTTATGGCAGCCATGTTGTCGATGAAGCTTCCCTTGAAATTCTTCACGAAACCTCCATAAAAATGAGCTATAAATGATGCGTAGCCGCACCCAAAAGGGTCTCACATATTTGTCATCGAACCAAATGATCTTCCAAGTGTGTTGGAGTAGATTAGTAACCCCAACAATAGATCCAACCAAAACTGTCCAGAAATTACAGCACATATAAAACCTCATGATATGCCCATTCTTCACATAATAATCAGCCACTTGATCAAGGAATACTTCCATCAAGTAAACCATGTTGTTGAACATACTCCATTGATTGCCAAGTAGCCTCATCTATAAGCAAGCGCTTCCATTTCACAAGGGATTCATCAATGTTTCGGTTCCTCAAAACCTTTGTCCCCTTGTCCACAATCCTCTCCGGCTCATAGATAATCTCTCCTTCTTCATCCATCGGTGGTAACTCTTCAATCTCTTGAGGAAGAGAGCCCACAAACCTCTTAAGGTTGGATACATGAAACACATTATGAATCCTTGTAGAAGGAGGTAGGTCAAGCTTATAAGCCAAATCACCCACTTTCTTGACTATACCAAATATGGTCCATAGTATCTATGTGCCAATTTGGAATTGGAAGACCCTTTGAGAATATTGTGACGGCTCTTAGGAAGCTTGAGCAACACATAATCACCTTCCTTGAACTCCATTTTGCGTCTATGCTTATCCGCATTTGCCTTCATGACTTCTTGTGCCTTCTTCATATTATCCTTGCATAATTGAAGAAGCTGTCTCATCCTTTCCAACTCTTCCTTGGCTAAAGGATTAACCATTTTATCCTCATGGAAGGCAATAGACGGCACATGCACTTGATACCCATAAAGTGCCTCGAAAGGTGACATCCCAATACTCAAATGCTTGCTTGAATTATGACAAAATTCAGCAAGGTAAAGCCATTCATCCCATGATGCTTGCATGTCATGAGACAATAGTGCTTCAAGTACACTTCAAGCCATTTGTTTGTGCACTCCATTTGCCCATCCGTTTGAGGGTGATAGGCTGTAGAAGGAGTGATTTGAGTCCCTAAGTTCTCATACAATGTCCTCCAAAAAGTGCCCATGACCTTGGTATCTCTATCGCAAACTATGTTGAGTGGCAAACCATTATCTTGAATACATGCTCCATAAATTGCTTGGCAATATGAGAGGCCCCATAAGTAGTCTTGGAAGTAATAAAATGAGCTGATTTGGTGAGTCTATCCATCACCATAAATAGTTGATCCCATCCATGCTTCGTCTTTGGCAAGCCCATGATGAAGTCCATGGAAATGTGAGTCCATTTTCCATCCGGAATAGGCAAAGGATGAAGTAAACCACTTGGCAATTGGTGACTATCCTTATTCCTTTGGCATGACACACATTCCAAAACAAACTTCTTGACATCCCTCCACATGCCTTTCCAATAGAAGCTTTTGCTCACTTTGTCAAATGTCTTGAAATGGATCTAGAGTAAAATATAGAATCAAACTTATCAAAGCAAGAATCTAGCATCCATTAATCATTAGATTAGTGATCAAATGGCTCATCACATGAATATGCAAGAGAGAGAGAGAATCTATAAGTGCATGTAGCAAGAGAAGATGCACAAATAGCCTAAGTGTGTCTAACCTCTCACCAAGAGGATGGCTTCAAGCTAGCCATGAGCTTGACCATGAAAGGCCAAATCTCCATAGATGGAGCCCAAAGGTACAAGATGACCAAAATTAGTAAGAGTGTCAAAAAGATACTACCAATGTCCCCCAAGCCCTATTTATAGTCACTTCCTCCTTTTGGCCATGGGCCCCTATGTACATGTGGAAATCAAGCTCTACGGTTCATGATGACAAACCATCCCTTCCCAAAGATTTTGTCCTCAAAATCATACAAGATATTTACAATTGAATCGCAATCTCAATGTAAACCCATGGGAAGTAGAGAGGTCTTCAAAAATGCGCCTCGAATACATTTGGAATAGGGAAACCAAATGTAATGAAGCCGACAAACTCCTTCTCCAAAAATAGCATGTAGGACTGTTATGGCATCCATGTTGTCGATGAAGCTTCCCTTGAAATTCTTCACCAAACCTCCATAAAAATGAGCTGCAAATGATGCGTAGCCGCACCCAAAAGGGTCCCACATATTTGTCATCGAACCAAATGATCTTCCAAGTGTGTTGGAGTAGATTGGTAACCCCAACAATAGATCCAACCAAAGCTGTCCAAAAATTACAGCACATATAAAACCTCATGATATGCCCATTCTTCGCATAATAATCATGCCATTTGATCAAGGAATACTTCCATCAAGTAAACCATGTTGTTGAACATACTCCATTGATTGCCAAGTAGCCTCATCTATGGGCAAGCGCTTCCATTTCACAAGGGATTCATCAATGTTTCGGTTCCTCAAAACCTTTGTCCCCTTGTCCACAATCCTCTCCGGCTCATAGATAATCTCTCCTTCTTCATCCATCGGTGGTAACTCTTCAATCTCTTGAGGAAGAGATCCCACAAACCTCTTAAGGTTGGATACATGAAACACATTATGAATCCTTGTAGAAGGAGGTAGGTCAAGCTTATAAGGTGCCAATTTGGAATTGGAAGACCCTTTGAGAATATTGTGACGGCTCTTAGGAAGCTTGAGCAACACATAATCACCTTCCTTGAACTCCATTTTGCGTCTATGCTCATCCGCATTTGCCTTCATGACTTCTTGTGCCTTCTTCATATTATCCTTGCATAATTGAAGAAGCTGTCTCATCCTTGCCAACTCTTCCTTGGCTAAAGGATTAACCATTTTATCCTCATGGAAGGCAATAGACGGCATATGCACTTGATACCCATAAAGTGCCTCGAAAGGTGACATCCCAATACTCAAATGCTTGCTTGAATTATGACAAAATTCAGCAAGGTAAAGCCATTCATCCCATGATGCTTGCATGTCATGAGACAATAGTGCTTCAAGTACACTTCAAGCCATTTGTTTGTGCACTCCATTTTCCCATTCGTTTGAGGGTGATAGGCTGTAGAAGGAGTGATTTGAGTCCCTAAGTTCTCATACAATGTCCTCCAAAAAGTGCCCATGACCTTGGTATCTCTATCACAAACTATGTTGAGTGGCAAACCATTATCTTGAATACATGCTCCATAAATTGCTTGGCAATATGAGAGGCCTCATAAGTAGTCTTGGAAGTAATAAAATGAGCTGATTTGGTGAGTCTATCCATCACCATAAATACTTGATCCCATCCATGCTTCGTCTTTGGCAAGCCCATGATGAAGTCCATGGAAATGTGAGTCCATTTTCCATCCGGAAGAATAGGCAAAGGATGAAGTAAACCACTTGGCAATTGGTGACTATTCTTATTCCTTTGGCATGACACACATTCCAAAACGAACTTCTTGACATCCCTCCACATGCCTTTCCAATAGAAGCTTTTGCTCACTTTGTCAGATGTCTTGAAATGGATCTAGAGTAAAATATAGAATCAAACTTATCAAAGCAAGAATCTAGCATCCATTAATCATTAGATTAGTGATCAAATGGCTCATCACATGAATATGCAAGAGAGAGAGAATCTATAAGTGCATGTAGCAAGAGAAGATGCACAAATAGCCTAAGTGTGTTTAACCTCTCACCAAGAGGATGGCTTCAAGCTAGCCATGAGCTTGACCATGGAAGGCCAAATCTCCATAGATGGAGCCCAAAGGTACAAGATGACCAAAATTAGTAAGAGTGTCAAAAAGATACTACCAATGTCCCCCAAGCCCTATTTATAGTCACTTCCTCCTTTTGCCCATGGGCCCCTATGTACATGTGGAAATCAAGCTCTATGGTTCATGATGACAAACCATCCCTTCCCAAAGATTTTGTCCTCAAAATCATACAAGATATTTACAATTGAATCGCAATCTCAATGTAAACCCATGGGAAGTAGAGAGGTCTTCAAAAATGCGCCTCGAATACATTTGGAATAGGGAAACCAAATGTAGTGAAGCCGGCAAACTCCTTCTCCAAAAATAGCATGTAGGACTGTTATGGCAGCCATGTTGTCGATGAAGCTTTCCTTGAAATTCTTCACGAAACCTCCATAAAAATGAGCTGTAAATGATGCGTAGCCGCACCCAAAAGGGTCCCACATATTTGTCATCAAACCAAATGATCTTCCAAGTGTGTTGGAGTAGATTGGTAACCCCAACAATAGATCCAACCAGAGCTGTCCTGAAATTACAGCACATATAAAACCTCATGATATGCCCATTCTTCGCATAATAATCATGCCATTTGATCAAGGAATACTTCTATCAAGTAAACCATGTTGTTGAACATACTCCATTGATTGCCAAGTAGCCTCATCTATGGGCAAGCGCTTCCATTTCACAAGGGATTCATCAATGTTTCGGTTCCTCAAAACCTTTGTCCCCTTGTCCACAATCCTCTCCGGCTCATAGATAATCTCTCCTTCTTCATCCATCGCTGTGGTAACTCTTCAATCTCTTGAGGAAATGAGCCCACAAACCTCTTAAGGTTGGATACATGAAACACATTATGAATCCTTGTAGAAGGAGGTAGGTCAAGCTTATAAGCCAAATCACCCACTTTCTTGACTATACCAAATATGGTCCATAGTATCTATGTGCCAATTTGGAATTGGAAGACCCTTTGAGAATATTGTGACGGCTCTTAGGAAGCTTGAGCAACACATAATCACCTTCCTTGAACTCCATTTTGCGTCTATGCTCATCCGCATTTGCCTTCATGACTTCTTGTGCCTTCTTCATATTATCCTTGCATAATTGAAGAAGCTGTCTCATCCTTTCCAACTCTTCCTTGGCTAAAGGATTAACCATTTTATCCTCATGGAAGGCAATAGACGGCACATGCACTTGATACCCATAAAGTGCCTCGAAAGGTGACATCCCAATACTCAAATGCTTGCTTGAATTATGACAAAATTCAGCAAGGTAAAGCCATTCATCCCATGATGCTTGCATGTCATGAGACAATAGTGCTTCAAGTACACTTCAAGCCATTTGTTTGTGCACTCCGTTTGCCCATCCGTTTGAGGGTGAGAGGCTGTAGAAGGAGTGATTTGAGTCCCTAAGTTCTCATACAATGTCCTCCAAAAAGTGCCCATGACCTTGGTATCTCTATCACAAATTATGTTGAGTGGCAAACCATTATCTTGAATACATGCTCCATAAATTGCTTGGCAATATGAGAGGCCCCATAAGTAGTCTTGGAAGTAATAAAATGAGCTGATTTGGTGAGTCTATCCATCACCATAAATACTTGATCCCATCCATGCTTCGTCTTTGGCAAGCCCATGATGAAGTCCATGGAAATGTGAGTCCATTTTCCATCCGGAATAGGCAAAGGATGAAGTAAACCACTTGGCAATTGGTGACTATCGTTATTCCTTTGGCATGACACACATTCCAAAACAAACTTCTTGACATCCCTCCACATGCCTTTCCAATAGAAGCTTTTGCTCACTTTGTCAAATGTCTTGAAATGGATCTAGAGTAAAATATAGAATCAAACTTATCAAAGCAAGAATCTAGCATCCATTAATCATTAGATTAGTGATCAAATGGCTCATCACATGAATATGCAAGAGAGAGAGAATCTATAAGTGCATGTAGCAAGAGAAGATGCACAAATAGCCTAAGTGTGTTTAACCTCTCACCAAGAGGATGGCTTCAAGCTAGCCATGAGCTTGACCATGGAAGGCCAAATCTCCATAGATGGAGCCCAAAGGTACAAGATGACCAAAATTAGTAAGAGTGTCAAAAAGATACTACCAATGTCCCCCAAGCCCTATTTATAGTCACTTCCTCCTTTTGCCCATAGGCCCCTATGTACATGTGGAAATCAAGCTCTATGGTTCATGATGACAAACCATCCCTTCCCAAAGATTTTGTCCTCAAAATCATACAAGATATTTACAATTGAATCGCAATCTCAATGTAAACCCATGGGAAATAGAGAGGTCTTCAAAAATACGCCTCGAATACATTTGGAATAGGGAAACCAAATGTAGTGAAGCCGGCAAACTCCTTCTCCAAAAATAGCATGTAGGACTGTTATGGCATCCATGTTGTCGATGAAGCTTCCCTTGAAATTCTTCATGAAACCTCCATAAAAATGAGCTGCAAATGATGCGTAGCCGCACCCAAAAGGGTCCCACATATTTGTCATCGAACCAAATGATCTTCCAAGTGTGTTGGAGTAGATTGGTAACCCCAACAATAGATCCAACCAAAGCTGTCCAGAAATTACAGCACATATAAAACCTCATGATATGCCCATTCTTCGCATAATAATCATGCCATTTGATCAAGGAATACTTCCATCAAGTAAACCATGTTGTTGAACATACTCCATTGATTGCCAAGTAGCCTCATCTATGGGCAAGCGCTTCCATTTCACAAGGGATTCATCAATGTTTCGGTTCCTCAAAACTTTTGTCCCCTTGTCCACAATCCTCTCCGGCTCATAGATAATCTCTCCTTCTTCATCCATCGCTGTGGTAACTCTTCAATCTCTTGAGGAAGAGAGCCCACAAACCTCTTAAGGTTGGATACATGAAACACATTATGAATCCTTGTAGAAGGAGGTAGGTCAAGCTTATAAGCCAAATCACCCACTTTCTTGACTATACCAAATATGGTCCATAGTATCTATGTGCCAATTTGGAATTGGAAGACCCTTTGAGAATATTGTGACGGCTCTTAGGAAGCTTGAGCAACACATAATCACCTTCCTTGAACTCCATTTTGCGTCTATGCTCATCCACATTTGCCTTCATGACTTCTTGTGCCTTCTTCATATTATCCTTGCATAATTGAAGAAGCTGTCTCATCCTTTCCAACTCTTCCTTGGCTAAAGGATTAACCATTTTATCCTCATGGAAGGCAATAGACGGCACATGCACTTGATACCCATAAAGTGCCTCGAAAGGTGACATCCCAATACTCAAATGCTTGCTTGAATTATGACAAAATTCAGCAAGGTAAAGCCATTCATCCCATGATGCTTGCATGTCATGAGACAATAGCGCTTCAAGTACACTTCAAGCCAAGCCATTTGTTTGTGCACTCCGTTTGCCCATCCGTTTGAGGGTGATAGGCTGTAGAAGGAGTGATTTGAGTCCCTAAGTTCTCATACAATGTCCTCCAAAAAGTGCCCATGACCTTTGTTGAGATATCGAGCTCTAGTGAGGCGATGGACACTGATGACCCTACTGGGGGATAGGCCCCGCACTTACACCACTGGCATGGTTGGTGAGATCTTGGGTGGTATGCGGCCGGTTGGATGACAGGCTGTGTGACAGCCACTCTAGAGACTGGCATAGTTATAGCGCCAGCTCATTTAGTCGGGTTCACACTATAGAGAACCCGTGTATGTATTGGTTGAGTACCTTTCATATTATTGTGTACTCTGATTCTTGTATATGGTGTGTTGAGTGTTGAGTAGAGAAGAAGAAGATTTTCAGCCTCTCACCTTGTGTGTTCTCTATTAGGGTTTTGTGAGTGTGTGTGTGTGCTTGCAAGAGCTCAAGCTCTCCTCCCCCCTGCATCTTTTCATGGTATCAGAGCGTGGTTCGTGCTAAGGGCTGAGCTGCAAGCAAGAGTACCACAGGAAGCGGTACGAGGGTAAGAGCTTCAACTACTCTTCCCTATTGTGTTGGTGACTACACCCTTGTAGGGAGCTCTACGGGAGGCACCGGCAAACGATCTCCGATTGAGGAGCTTTCTTCGCGGGAGTGAAGCTATAGGGCAACTATATAGTCCTACGGACTGAGTCCTACGGACTGAAATTTTTGGGCCGAAAACACGTTTCAGGCGCGTCTAGACCTCCGTTTTTCAGAAAGCAGGCGATTTCGAGCACTGCGGGTAAGTCATCGATTCTCTGCAGAACTCTGTTTTAAGAACTGCAGGAAGACAGATTGACTGTGCAGACACTGTGGGTGCTGCAAAGAGGTCTACAGTTGCCATTGGGTGTATGTATGCACATTGAAGTCACTATTGGTGACATTTGAGAGTACTACAGTACCGCTGTGCAGAAAATACAGCATTTGTGCAGGAAAAACCAGAGTGCAGGTTCTGGTAAAATTGTGTGTTTGGCAAGATGTCTAATGATGGCATAACACAGATTGTGGCTGAGAAGCTGGATAAGAATAACTTCCATGCTTGGAGGTTCAGGTTGACTAATTTCCTGATGGGAAAAGGCTATTGGGACTACATAGAAGGTGAGCATGAAGAGGCACCGGAAATACCGGACATAAATCCTATTGCTGCAGATGTGAAAGAGTTTAAAGACTGGAACCAAGGAGCTAGGAAGGTTATGTATTGGCTCTCCATTAGTATACAGGACACCATGATTGGGCACATTCAGGATGCCAAGTCCCCCAAGGAGGCGTGGGACACCTTGGTAAAGCTTTATGAAACAAATACCAAGGCTCGTAAGATACAGTTGAAGAATGAACTTCATACTGTGGAGAAAAAGAGCATGTCTGTGAATGACTATGCGCTGAAGATAAAGGGTATTGTGGAATCCCTTGCATCTATTGGTGTGTCAGTAGATGATGATGACAAGGTGGAAGTCTGTCTACGTGGTCTCGGGCCACAATACAAGGCATTCAAGACGTCCATTCAGACTCGGGAAAACATTCCCAACTTTACAGATTTGGTGTCTATGCTGATTATCGAAGAGAAGAGCTTGGGTGAAGACCAATAGACTTCACAAAGCAAAAACAGTTCAGAGCAACAGGCCTTCTACACGAGTTCAGGAAGAGGACGAGGTAGAGGAGGCCGTGGACGCGGTCAAGGAGGTGGCCGAACAGGTAATCAGAATTATGGCCAGCAGCAGCAGCAGCAACAACAGTCCCAGAATCAACAACAACAACAACACGCAGGTGGAAGAGGCAAATTCAGAGGCAGGGGGAGTCAAAGAGGCCGTGGAAATTGGCAAAGGCAGTACAATGATACACGTGAATGCTATTATTGTGGTAAGCCTGGACATGTGCAGGCAGAATGTTATAAAAAGCAGGCCGACATGCAAAATGGGAAAGTGCAGCAAAACAACTATGCATCCTCAAGCAGAAATAATGAGGATAATGAGAGGTTGTTTGTTATGCAGCATGTCGTGAATGCCATGTCTGAAAATGTTGATGCAGCACAAAAAGATAATGTATGGTATGTGGATTCAGGCGCTTCAAACCACATGACGAGTCATGGGGAGTGGTTCAAGGAGATAAAAAACCCGGAAAGACCAGGTTTTGTGGAAACAGGGGATGACACTGCTCATCCAATTACCCACGTTGGAGATGTGCCATTGTCCATGCAGGATGGCAAAGTGAAGTACCTTGCAGATGTACTTCATGTACCAAACATAACAAAGAATCTGGTTTCAGTTGGCCAGATGATTGAGCAGGGTTTGCAGGTTCGGTTTAACCCTGATGGATGTTATGTTGAAGATTTTAAAGACAAGTGCAGGTTGGTTGCAAAAGGCAACAGAGTGGGCAGAATGTTTACGTTGGATGTAGACATGCCTGAAATGAGTGCTGCGATGTTTGCAAATGGTTCAGGAGTTGTTGCAGACACAGACATATGGCATAAAAGAATAGGACATGTAAATGTGCAGAGATTGAAGTCTATGCAAACAAAAGGAATTGTGACAGGGCTGCCAAAATTTAAAGTGGAAGGTATGCAGAAAATATGTGAAGCATGCCAATTTGGGAAGCAAACAAAGCATGTGTTTCCACGTAACAGATATGTGAGCAGAAATGCACTAGATGTTGTGCATTCAGATGTATGGGGTCCTACGAAGACCGTGTCTATGGGAGGCTGCAGGTACTATGTCACTTTCATTGATGACCACACAAGGAAAGTGTGGGTATATTTCATGAAGGAGAAGAGTGAGGTGTTCACCCACTTTCAGAATTTTAGAGTTTTGGTTGAAAAGCAAACAGGGAAATATGTTAAGTGCCTAAGGTCAGATGGAGGGGGAGAATACTTCTCCAATGAGTTCTCTGAATTTTTAAAGAAGAATGGTATTCGGAGACAGTTCACATGCAGATATACTCCGCAGCAAAATGGAGTTGCTAGGCAGAAAAACAGGCACATTGCTGAGATTGCGCTAGCATTGATGGAAGAGAAAAATATGCCACATTGCTATTGGGCTGAGGCTGTTTCTACAGCAGTATACATCATGAACAGGACTCCAACTGCAGCCATACATGATGTAACTCCAGAGGAGAGGTTTACTGGTAGAAAACCAGATTTGTCTCATCTGAAAGTCTTTGGATGCATTGCATATGTGCATGTGCCAGATGAGCTGAGAACCAAGCTGGATCCGAAAGCTGAAAAATGTGTGTTCATTGGATATTCCCTTGAGCAAAAGGGATACAGGTGTTATAACCCTGCTACACGTGAGTTGAGGGTAAGCAGGGATGTTGTCTTTGATGAGATGAGCAGCTGGTATGCTACTGGAAAAGAAGCTGTTGGGGCTGATGTGAGTGGAAGTGTGGTTGCACAGAATGCAGGTCAGCAATCACAGTCTTTGAGTGGACCAGGAGAGTCCTCATCTAGTGGGTCTGTTGATAGACCATGGAGTGGCAGGCTACGTCATAATACCAGTCCTGCAAATGTGATTACTACATCACATAAAGGAAAAGAGAAAGTGGTTGAGCCCCTTGGTATGCCTGACATTTATGCAGGGCATTCTCATGTTGATGGAGAGTCTAGTGGCTCAGATATGAGCCTTGATGAGGAGCTTGGGATCCCAGCTATGAGAACACCTGGTGTAAAGAAGGCTATGGAAGCCATGAATGAAAAGCTGCGAAGATCAGGGAGAGTGAAGAACCCTGTGCAGAGATTTACATATGATGGTTATGTGGCACATCATTATGCATATATGGCAAAGGTTGTGCAGGTTGTTGAGCCCACATGCATTGATGAGGCTGTTGGAAATGTGTATTGAGAGAAAGCCATGGATGAGGAGATGGATGCACTATATGGAAATGAAACTTGGGATTTAGTGCAATTGCCTGAAGGCAAGAAAGCCATTGGATGCAAGTGGGTGTACAAAGTTAAACATAATAGTGATGGAAGCATAAACAGGTACAAGGCTAGATTGGTAGCCAAAGGATATGCGTAGACATATGGGATTGATTATGAGGAAACTTTCAGCCCAGTTGCCAAGATGGCAACGGTGAGAGTTGTGATAGCAGTGGCTGCGTCAAAGCAATGGTCTTTACATCAGATGGATGTAAAGAATGCATTCTTGCATGGGGATTTGCAAGAAGAGGTGTATATGTTGCAGCCACCTGGATATAAGGATGTGGGTCACCCCGAACATGTTTGTAGGTTGAAGAAAGCCTTGTATGGCTTAAAGCAAGCACCAAGAGCATGGTCTGACAAGATTTCTAAATATCTTGTCACTATTGGCTTTCATGTAGCCAATGCAGATTTCTCATTGTATGTGAGACATGGTGATAGAGGGGTTGTGCTTGTTGTCATCTATGTAGATGACTTGATCATTACGGGGGACCATGATGCAGAGATCTTTGATGTAAAGATCTTGCTTAGACAGAAGTTCGAGATGAAGGATCTGGGGGAGCTCAGATATTTCTTGGGCATTGAGGTGATTAGGTCACCACATGGTATTGGATTACTACAGAGACAGTATGGCTTGGACATGTTGTCCAAGTATGGTATGACAGGCTGTAAGCCTATTTCTGTGCCATTGGATCAGAATGGCAAGTTGAGTGCAAATTCAGGAGAGATCTTGGAGGATCCTACTATGTACAGGAGCATAGTAGGAAGTTTGATCTACATGACGATCACCAGACCAGATTTGAGCTATGCTGTTGGGTTGGTGAGTCAGTTTATGCAGGTTCCACGGAAACCGCATTTGGATGCTGTGAGACGCATACTGAGGTATGTGAAGTCTACTTTACATTGTGGACTATTCTATGAGACTGGGACAGAGATATGTGTACATGGGTACACAGATGCTGATTGGGCTGGTAGTATCTCAGTAGAAGATCTACCAGCGGATTCATGTTTTCTTTGGGGAGTGCTGCTGTGACTTGGAGCAGCAAGAAGCAGCCTACGGTTGCTCTATCGAGTACGGAGGCCGAGTACAGAGGAGCTGCTATGGTGGCAGCATGTGAGGTAGCTTGGTTGAGAAAGCTACTTGCAGATTTGGGTCTATCATTGGATAGACAAGTTGTCATTTTCTGTGACAACATTAGTAGTATACAGTTGGCCCAGGAACCCAGTCTTTCATGCTCGTACGAAGCACATAGAGGTCCACTACCACTTCGTCAGAGAGAAGGTCTTGGCAGGAGACCTTGACCTTGTTTATGTCAGCACAGAGGATCAGGTAGCTGACATCTTCACCAAAGCATTGGGTACAGAGAAGCTCCGCAGATTCAGGGCTTCGCTTGGAGTACATGAGATGGAGTTGAGCTCGAGGGGGAGTGTTGAGATATCGAGCTCTAGTGAGGCGATGGACACTGATGACCCGCCTGGGGGATAGGCCCCGCACTTACACCACTGGCATGGTTGGTGAGATCTTGGGTGATATGCGGCCAGTGGGATGACAGGCTGTGTGACAGCCACTCTAGAGACTGGCATAGTTATAGCGCCAGCTCATTTAGTCGGGTTCACACTATAGAGAACCCGTGTATATATTGGTGGTTGAGTACCTTTCATATTATTGTGTACTCTGATTCTTGTATATGGTGTGTTGAGTGTTGAGTAGAGAAGAAGAAGATTTTCAGCCTCTCACCTTGTGTGTTCTCTATTAGGGTTTTGTGAGTGTGTGTGTGTGTGCTTGCAAGAGCTCAAGCTCTCCTCCCCCCTGCATCTTTTCAACCTTGGTATATCTATCACAAACTATGTTGAGTGGCAAACCATTATCTTGAATACATGCTCCATAAATTGCTTGGCAATATGAGAGGCCCATAAGTAGTCTTGGAAGTAATAAAATGAGCTGATTTGGTGAGTCTATCCATCACCATAAATAGTTGATCCCATCCATGCTTCGTCTTTGGCAAGCCCATGATGAAGTCCATGGAAATGTGAGTCCATTTTCCATCCGGAATAGGCAAAGGATGAAGTAAATTACTTGCCAATTGGTGACTATCCTTATTCCTTTGGCATGACACACATTCCAAAACAAACTTCTTGACATCCCTCCACATGCCTTTCCAATAGAAGCTTTTGCTCACTTTGTCAAATGTCTTGAAATGGATCTAGAGTAAAATATAGAATCAAACTTATCAAAGCAAGAATCTAGCATCCATTAATCATTAGATTAGTGATCAAATGGCTCATCACATGAATATGCAAGAGAGAGAGAGAATCTATAAGTGCATGTAGCAAGAGAAGATGCACAAATAGCCTAAGTGTGTCTAACCTCTCACCAAGAGGATGGCTTCAAGCTAGCCATGAGCTTGACCATGGAAGGCCAAATCTCCATAGATGGAGCCCAAAGGTACAAGATGACCAAAATTAGTAAGAGTGTCAAAAAGATACTACCAATGTCCCCCAAGCCCTATTTATAGTCACTTCCTCCTTTTGCCCATGGGCCCCTATGTACATGTGGAAATCAAGCTCTATGGTTCATGATGACAAACCATCCCTTCCCAAAGATTTTGTCCTCAAAATCATACAAGATATTTACAATTGAATCGCAATCTCAATGTAAACCCATGGGAAGTAGAGAGGTCTTCAAAAATGCGCCTCGAATACATTTGGAATAGGGAAACCAAATGTAGTGAAGCCGGCAAACTCCTTCTCCAAAAATAGCATGTAGGACTGTTATGGCATCCATGTTGTCGATGAAGCTTCCCTTGAAATTCTTAACGAAACCTCCATGAAAATGAGCTGCAAATGATGCGTAGCCGCACCCAAAAGGGTCCCACATATTTGTCATCGAACCAAATGATCTTCCAAGTGTGTTGGAGTAGATTGGTAACCCCAACAATAGATCCAACCAAAGCTGTCCAGAAATTACAGCACATATAAAACCTCATGATATGCCCATTCTTCGCATAATAATCATGCCACTTGATCAAGGAATACTTCCATCAAGTAAACCATGTTGTTGAACATACTCCATTGATTGCCAAGTAGCCTCATCTATGGGCAAGCGCTTCCATTTCACAAGGGATTCATCAATGTTTCGGTTCCTCAAAACCTTTGTCCATGGTCCACAATCCTCTCCGGCTCATAGATAATCTCTCCTTCTTCAGTGGTAACTCTTCAATCTCTTGAGGAAGAGAGCCCACAAACCTCTTAAGGTTGGATACATGAAACACATTAGGAATCCTTGTAGAAGGAGGTAGGTCAAGCTTATAAGCCAAATCACCCACTTTCTTGACTACCAAATATGGTCCATAGTATCTATGTGCCAATTTGGAATTGGAAGACCCTTTGAGAATATTGTGACGGCTCTTAGGAAGCTTGAGCAACACATAATCACCTTCCTTGAACTCCATTTTGCGTCTATGCTCATCCGCATTGGCCTTCATGACTTCTTGTGCCTTCTTCATATTATCCTTGCATAATTAAAGAAGCTGTCTCATCCTTTCCAACTCTTCCTTGGCTAAAGGATTAACAATTTTATCCTCATGGAAGGTAATAGACGGCACATGTACTTGATATCCATAAAGTGCCTCCCAATACTCAAATGCTTGCTTGAATTATGACAAAATTCAGCAAGGTAAAGCCATTCATCCCATGATGCTTGCATGTCATGAGACAATAGTGCTTCAAGTACACTTCAAGCCATTTGTTTGTGCACTCCGTTTGCCCATCCGTTTGAGGGTGATAGGCTGTAGAAGGAGTGATTTGAGTCCCTAAGTTCTCATACAATGTCCTCCAAAAAGTGCCCATGACCTTGGTATCTCTATCACAAACTATGTTAAGTGGCAAACCATTATCTTGAATACATGCTCCATAAATTGCTTGGCAATATGAGAGGCCCCATAAGTAGTTGGAAGTAATAAAATGAGCTGATTTGGTGAATCCATCCATCACCATAAATACTTGATCCCATCCATGCTTCGTCTTTGGCAAGCCCATGATGAAGTCCATGGAAATGTGAGTCCACTTTCCATCCGCCGGAATAGGCAAAGGATGAAGTAAACCACTTGGCAATTGGTGACTATCCTTATTCCTTTGGCATGACACACATTCCAAAACAAACTTCTTGACATCCCTCCACATGCCTTTCCAATAGAAGCTTTTGCTCACTTTGTCAAATGTCTTGAAATGGATCTAGAGTAAAATATAGAATCAAACTTATCAAAGCAAGAATCTAGCATCCATTAATCATTAGATTAGTGATCAAATGGCTCATCACATGAATATGCAAGAGAGAGAGAGAATCTAGAAGTGCATGTAGCAAGAGAAGATACACAAATAGCCTAAGTGTGTCTAACCTCTCACCAAGAGGATGGCTTCAAGCTAGCCATGAGCTTGACCATGGAAGGCCAAATCTCCATAGATGGAGCCCAAAGGTACAAGATGACCAAAATTAGTAAGAGTGTCAAAAAGATACTACCAATGTTCTCCAAGCCCTATTTATAGTCACTTCCTCCTTTTGCCCATGGTCCCCTATGTACATGTGGAAATCAAGCTCTATGGTTCATGATGACAAACCATCCCTTCCCAAAGATTTTGTCCTCAAAATCATACAAGATATTTACAATTGAATCGCAATCTCAATGTAAGCCCATGGGAAGTAGAGAGGTCTTCAAAAATGCGCCTCGAATACATTTGGAATAGGGAAACCAAACGTAGTGAAGCCGGCAAACTCCTTCTCCAAAAATAGCATGTAGGACTGTTATGGCAGCCATGTTGTCGATGAAGCTTCCCTTGAAATTCTTCATGAAACCTCCATAAAAATGAGCTGCAAATGATGCGTAGCCGCACCCACAAAAGGGTCCCACATATTTATCATCGAACCAAATGATCTTCCCAGTGTGTTGGAGTAGATTGGTAACCCCAACAATACATCCAACCAAAGCTGTCCAGAAATTACAGCACATATAAAACCTCACGATATGCCCATTCTTCGCATAATAATCATGCCACTTGATCAAGGAATACTTCCATCACGTAAACCATGTTGTTGAGCATACTCCATTGATTGCCAAGTAGCCTCATCTATGGGCAAGCGCTTCCATTTCACAAGGGATTCATCAATGTTTCGGTTCCTCAAAACCTTTGTCCCCTTGTCCACAATCCTCTCCGGCTCATAGATAATCTCTCCTTCTTCATCCATCGGTGGTAACTGTTCAATCTTTTGAGGAAGAGAGCCCACAAACCTCTTAAGGTTGGATATATGAAACACATTATGAATCCTTGTAGAAGGAGGTAGGTCAAGCTTATAAGCCAAATCACCCACTTTCTTGACTACCAAATATGGTCCATAGTATCTATGTGCCAATTTGGAATCGGAAGACCCTTTGAGAATATTGTGACGGCTCTTAGGAAGCTTGAGCAACACATAATCACCTTCCTTGAACTCCATTTTGCGTCTATGCTCATCCGCATTTGCCTTCATGACTTCTTGTGCCTTCTTCATATTATCCTTGCATAATTGAAGAAGCTGTCTCATCCTTTCCAACTCTTCCTTGGCTAAAGGATTAACCATTTTATCCTCATGGAAGGCAATAGATGGCACATGCACTTGATACCCATAAAGTGCCTCGAAAGGTGACATCCCAATACTCAAATGCTTGCTTGAATTATGACAAAATTCAGCAAGGTAAAGCCATTCATCCCATGATGCTTGCATGTCATGAGACAATAGCGCTTCAAGTACACTTCAAGCCAAGCCATTTGTTTGTGCACTCCGTTTGGCCATCCGTTTGAGGGTGATAGGCTGTAGAAGAAGTGATTTGAGTCCCTAAGTTCTCATACAATGTCCTCCAAAAAGTGCCCATGACCTTGGTATCTCTATCACAAACTATGTTGAGTGGCAAACCATTATCTTGAATACATGCTCCATAAATTGCTTGGCAATATGAGAGGCCCCATAAGTAGTCTTGGAAGTAATAAAATGAGCTGATTTGGTGAGTCTATCCATCACCATAAATACTTGATCCCATCCATGCTTCGTCTTTGGCAAGCCCATGATGAAGTCCATGGAAATGTGAGTCCATTTTCCATCCGGAATAGGCAAAGGATGAAGTAAACCACTTGGCAATTGGTGACTATCCTTATTCCTTTGGCATGACACACATTCCAAAACAAACTTCTTGACATCCCTCCACATGCCTTTCCAATAGAAGCTTTTGCTCACTTTGTCAAATGTCTTGAAATGGATCTAGAGTAAAATATAGAATCAAACTTATCAAAGCAAGAATCTAGCATCCATTAATCATTAGATTAGTGATCAAATGGCTCATCACATGAATATGCAAGAGAGAGAGAATCTATAAGTGCATGTAGCAAGAGAAGATGCACAAATAGCCTAAGTGTGTTTAACCTCTCACCAAGAGGATGGCTTCAAGCTAGCCATGAGCTTGACCATGGAAGGCCAAATCTCCATAGATGGAGCCCAAAGGTACAAGATGACCAAAATTAGTAAGAGTGTCAAAAAGATACTACCAATGTCCCCCAAGCCCTATTTATAGTCACTTCCTCCTTTTGCCCATAGGCCCCTATGTACATGTGGAAATCAAGCTCTATGGTTCATGATGACAAACCATCCCTTCCCAAAGATTTTGTCCTCAAAATCATACAAGATATTTACAATTGAATCGCAATCTCAATGTAAACCCATGGGAAATAGAGAGGTCTTCAAAAATACGCCTCGAATACATTTGGAATAGGGAAACCAAATGTAGTGAAGCCGGCAAACTCCTTCTCCAAAAATAGCATGTAGGACTGTTATGGCATCCATGTTGTCGATGAAGCTTCCCTTGAAATTCTTCATGAAACCTCCATAAAAATGAGCTGCAAATGATGCGTAGCCGCACCCAAAAGGGTCCCACATATTTGTCATCGAACCAAATGATCTTCCAAGTGTGTTGGAGTAGATTGGTAACCCCAACAATAGATCCAACCAAAGCTGTCCAGAAATTACAGCACATATAAAACCTCATGATATGCCCATTCTTTGCATAATAATCATGCCAGTTGATCAAGGAATACTTCCATCAAGTAAACCATGTTGTTGAACATACTCCATTGATTGACAAGTAGCCTCATCTATGGGCAAGCGCGTCCATTTCACAAGGGATTCATCAATGTTTTGGTTCCTCAAAACCTTTGTCCCCTTGTCCACAATCCTCTCCGGCTCATAGATAATCTCTCCTTCTTCATCCATCGGTGGTAACTCTTCAATCTCTTGAGGAAGAGAGCCCACAAACCTCTTAAGGTTGGATACATGAAACACATTATGAATCCTTGTAGAAGGAGGTAGGTCAAGCTTATAAGCCAAATCACCCACTTTCTTGACTACCAAATATAGTCCATAGTATCTATGTGCCAATTTGGAATTGGAAGACCCTTTGAGAATATTGTGACGGCTCTTAGGAAGCTTGAGCAACACATAATCACCTTCCTTGAACTCCATTTTGCGTCTATGCTCATCCGCATTTGCCTTCATGGCTTCTTGTGCCTTCTTCATATTATCCTTGCATAATTGAAGAAGCTGTCTCATCCTTTCCAACTCTTCCTTGGCTAAAGGATTAACCATTTTATCCTCATGGAAGGTAATAGACGGCACATGCACTTGATACCCATAAAGTGTCTCGAAAGGTGACATCCCAATACTCAAATGCTTGCTTGAATTATGACAAAATTCAGCAAGGTAAAGCCATTCATCCCATGATGCTTGCATGTCATGAGACAATAGCGCTTCAAGTACACTTCAAGCCAAGCCATTTGTTTGTGCACTCCGTTTGCCCATCCGTTTGAGGGTGATAGGCTGTAGAAGGAGTGATTTGAGTCCCTAAGTTCTCATACAATGTCCTCCAAAAAGTGCCCATGACCTTGGTATCTCTATCACAAACTATGTTGAGTGGCAAACCATTATCTTGAATACATGCTCCATAAATTGCTTGGCAATATGAGAGGCCCCATAAGTAGTCTTGGAAGTAATAAAATGAGCTGATTTGGTGAGTCTATCCATCACCATAAATACTTGATCCCATCCATGCTTCGTCTTTGGCAAGCCCATGATGAAGTCCATGGAAATGTGAGTCCATTTTCCATCCGGAATAGGCAAAGGATGAAGTAAACCACTTGGCAATTGGTGACTATCCTTATTCCTTTGGCATGACACACATTCCAAAACAAACTTCTTGACATCCCTCCACATGCCTTTCCAATAGAAGCTTTTGCTCACTTTGTCAAATGTCTTGAAATGGATCTAGAGGAAAATATAGAATCAAACTTATCAAAGCAAGAATCTAGCATCCATTAATCATTAGATTAGTGATCAAATGGCTCATCACATGAATATGCAAGAGAGAGAGAATCTATAAGTGCATGTGGCAAGAGAAGATGCACAAATAGCCTAAGTGTGTTTAACCTCTCACCAAGAGGATGGCTTCAAGCTAGCCATGAGCTTGACCATGGAAGGCCAAATCTCCATAGATGGAGCCCAAAGGTACAAGATGACCAAAATTAGTAAGAGTGTCAAAAAGATACTACCAATGTCCCCCAAGCCCTATTTATAGTCACTTCCTCCTTTTGCCCATGGGCCCGTATGTACATGTGGAAATCAAGCTCTATGGTTCATGATGACAAACCATCCCTTCCCAAAGATTTTATCCTCAAAATCATACAAGATATTTACAATTGAATCGCAATCTCAATGTAAACCCATGGGAAGTAGAGAGGTCTTCAAAAATGTGCCTCGAATACATTTGGAATAGGGAAACCAAATGTAGTGAAGCCGGCAAACTCCTTCTCCAAAAATAGCATGTAGGACTGTTATGGCAACCATGTTGTCGATGAAGCTTCCCTTGAAATTCTTCATGAAACCTCCATAAAAATGAGCTGCAAATGATGCGTAGCCGCACCCAAATGGGTCCCACATATTTGTCATCGAACCAAATGATCTTCCAAGTGTGTTGGAGTAGATTGGTAACCCCAACAATAGATCCAACCAAAGCTATCCAGAAATTACAGCACATATAAAACCTCATGATATGCCCATTCTTCACATAATAATCATGCCACTTGATCAAGGAATACTTCCATCAAGTAAACCATGTTGTTGAACATACTCCATTGATTGCCAAGTAGCCTCATCTATGGGCAAGCGCTTCCATTTCACAAGGGATTCATCAATGTTTCGGTTCCTCAAAACCTTTGTCCCCTTGTCCACAATCCTCTGCGGCTCATAGATAATCTCTCCTTCTTCATCCATCGGTGGTAACTCTTCAATCTCTTGAGGAAGAGAGCCCACAAACCTCTTAAGGTTGAATACATGAAACACATTATGAATCCTTGTAGAAGGAGGTAGGTCAAGCTTATAAGCCAAATCACCCACTTTCTTGACTACCAAATATGGTCCATAGTATCTATGTGTAAGATTCCTCCCCCAGCCCCCTTTTTTGATGTCTCGTATCTTCCCCTGTAATCAATCACTCTTTAGAAATATAAAGACCTTGTTTCTAACTGTTTTAACCTAGAGAGAGAAAATATTCTAGAGAGAGAATATTCAGATTTTGAATATTTTTGGATAGAAAAATGTCTCATATAATTAAGATGAATTCCCTTGAAACAGAAATTCAAAAAGAATTCTCAAATGTGCAATTAGAATTAATTGGAAATAGGTATAAAGAACCTTAGTCTAAGGGTCTAGATTTTCAGAAATCTTTAGACTATGGTCCAATTAAGGTTCCTATGGGCCAATAGCATCAATACATGTGTAGGGAGGAGATAAATCCAATTTGTAAAAAGAAGATACCCAAAAATGAGTAAATGCTCACATAAGGTGAAGAGTTGAAAATGTACAAGGTTTATTAGTAAAAAACTATGAGCAATATTAAAAATATGAGATATTTTGGGTATCCAAAAATGAGTAAATGCTCACATAAGATGAAGAGTTGAAAATGTACAAGGTTTATTAGTTTTTAAAAAAAAACTATGACACATATGTAAGGAAGAGGAGTTCCTTAAAGGAGGTGCATATTTCACATAAGATGAAGAGTTGAAAATGTACAAGGTTTATTAGTAAAAAACTATGAGCAATATTAAAAATATGAGATATTTTGGGTATCCAAAAAGGAGTAAATGCTCACATAAGATGAAGAGTTGAAAATGTACAAGGTTTATTAGTTTAAAAAAACACATATGTAAGGAAGAGGAGTTCTTTAAAGGAGGTGCATATTTCACATAAGATGAAGAGTTGAAAATGTACAAGGTTTATTAATAAAAAAACTATGACACATATGTAAGGAAGGAGAGTTCTTTAAAGGAGGTGCATATTTCACATGCTTGAATGAGTTTTAAACTCATAAAAATTGAGATATTTCATCTCTCCTCTCTCCTCATTCAAGTCTAGTTCCAAAAAGTTAACTTAACTGACCTAAAAATGGTCAAAAAGTGACCAAACTGACTTGGAAAATTCTAGAATCAGTTTGTTTGGTTAGAAGCTCAAATTTTCCTATAAATAAAAGCCTTCCCTTGTTGAAAAATATATAGTGTCTTATGCTTTGTTACTCTACTCCACCTAAGCCAAAATATATAGTGTCTTATGCTTTGTTACTCTACTCCACCTAAGCCAAAATATATAGTGTCTTATGCTTTGTTACTCTACTCCACCTAAGTCAAGAGCTGTGAATTCTTTAATAATTCACTAGTTTTTGACACTTCTCTCTTTCTTCAATCCCCATTGGTGGCTCCATCAACATACTAAACCAATTGATTGGTTGGGGCCTCTACCGTGAATAAAGAATCAAGCAAATTATAAGGTAAGTATATTGAATTTTGATCTTTTCTATAATTTCTCAATGATTGTCTCTTCTCAACCCCTCTCAAGCTTGAGAAGCTTAATTGGTGTGATTTTTTAAATGCTATTGAAGTTAATTGGTGAATAGTAGTGAAGAGTTACATAATTTAATAAATGCTATTGAAGTTAATTTCCATTTATGTTTAAATTCTAATGGTTTTTATGTAATTTCTCTCTCTCACTCAAGAAATGGTCATACTCATGACCCATTCTCAATCCAAATGAAGCTTTTCATAAAGCTTTTCCTTAATCCAAGATTAAGCTATGCAACATAATGACTTTTTTCTATACTTTTAGTTTATGCATATTGATGATTCAATCCATTATGGATTGATGATCCAATTAGAAACCATTCTAATTATTTCCTTAATGATAAGCTTTATTCCTTAGAAAAAATTGAGATTTATCAGTCATAGTAGCGGAGCTATGGCAAAATTTTTATAGAAATTACGCATAAAATAAATTCATTCAAAGCATAAAAAGAGGACTTCCTACCATATTCTAGGAACTATCATCCTAGATTAATTAAAAGAATTGTATTATGCATGGAGATGTGGATGTTTGCATGTAGATGTAGATGTATGGATGTGAGTGTGAATGTGGAGGTGGATGTATGCATGGAGATGTGGATGTATGCATGTAGAAGTAGATGTATAGATGAGGATGTAAATAGAGATGTGGATGGATGCATGTAGATGTAGATGTATAGATGTGGATGTGAATGGAGATGTAGATGTATGCATGTAGATGTAGATGTATAGATGTGGATGTGGATGTATGCATGTAGATGTAGATGTATGGATGTGGATGTGGATGTATGCATGTAGATGTAGATGTATAGATGTGGATGTGGATGTGGAGGTGGATGTATGCATGTAGATGTAGATGTGGATGTGGATGTGGAGGTGGATGTATGCATGTAGATGTAGATGTATAGATGTAGATGTGAATGTGGAGGTGGATGTATGCATGTAGATGTAGATGTATGGAGGAGAATGTGAATGTGGATGTGGATGTATACATAGAGATGTGGATGTATGCATGTAGATGTGAATGTACGCATATAGATGTGGATGTATGGATGTGAATGTGCATGTAGATGTGGATGTATGGATGTGGATGCATGAATGTACATGTAGATGTGGATGTGAAAATAGATGTATGGATGTAGATGTGGATGTATGGATGTGAATGTGGATGTGGAGGTGGAGGTGGATATATGTATGAATGTGGATGTGGATGTGGATGTATGGATGTGGATGTGGATGTGGATGTATGGATGTGAATATATGATATGTGATGTGAAGGAATCTGAAGTGATGAGATGGAAAATGATGTGATGGGATGAGTACACATATAACTGGAATGTGGGATAAGCAATGTGGATTGATGAGGGATAATGTGGAAAAATGAGAGTTAATATAGAAACTATATTTTGTGACTGTTTGTAAATGCTGTTTGTAAATGCCTGTTTTATGTCAAGATTGCTGGGAAAGCATTGTGACCATCTTGTGATTAAGGTCGTGAAGACCTAACTGATAAAGTTGCAACTGCTGTGACGGAGAGTCAATGAAGGACGTCTCGCGTAGCAAGGTCGGCCGAGGTCTTGACCAGCCTCGGTGCGATTAAAATGGTGAGCTTCCGGTACGGTGGATGAGGGGCCAAGGAAGCGGCCTATGAGTGAAGCGCTAGGTCACCTGCGAAGGATCCTAGAGGGTGCTGACCATACGGTGCTCGGGCTCTGGGTCGCCTAGGATACCCACGCGTGCGTCAAGGAAGATATTGGAATAGAGTTGGAGTTGTTTTCTGAAATCGGGCATGGATCTGGTTGATTGACCTTGCTGGTCTTCAATGGATGAGTCCATGGCTCTTTATATGGATCTGTTGGTTGATCTTGCTGATCTTCAACGAGAGTCCATCTTGATAAGTGATTATATTGCCGAGTATTATGGGCTAGGAACTATTGAAACGGCTCCTGAGCGTTCTAGTTGCCAATGATGCCATAGATACTCTGATGAAGGAATGATGGGAAATTAAGAATCAATTGGATAAATTGGAAGATGGTGATCAATGATACTATGGTTTTATTAAAGGATTGTTTTAAATTGGTTGAATCTGTGAAAAGGCAATTTCATATTGGGGTGTGAGTGGTGTGACTAGTTTTATCTTTGCATGAACATCCGGCTAGGGGGCCTTGGAACTCTTTTCCTTGGTACCCGGGACAAAACCTAACCAAATTCTTAATTGGATCCCATCACTACAGTGGTTGGGTGGTTGGCTAACCCATGGGATCGGATGGGGTTAGGCTGGACTGATGGATCCGTAAATCGAGACTCAAACTTTTGTTTTTACGATAGATAAAATAAATCCCGGACAGTAACTGTTCTATGGATAGGAATCAACGGCTGTGCCTCTTGAATGGGAAAAAAAGCGTTGATCCCAATGATCCAAGTGCAAGTTTCTTCCTTGATCTGACCAAGTATCTTATAGATGTAATTGGATCAGCTCGATCAGAAATGATCTTGACTACGTTAGAGTAAAAAGTTATCTTGGTGGAATCACCCGTGCTTTCCGGTAAAGGAAGTTTTTTCGGGTTCGGTTTTGGGACAACCGACGGATTAGTCTCTTATCCGGATATCCGTGGTGAGGCCCCGAATGTGGGACCCCTGTCCCGCGCGAGAAGTGCTACTTCCGCTGCTAATATCCCGAATCTGTTTCTCGGTGGGAACAGGGATCTCACAGTTGGTATCAGAGCATTTGGTTAATAAAGATCAACTGAGAAGACAAATATGTCAAAAATTTATCAAGAAACACAAAAAGGTTATAATTGTGTGATATAATTCATACAATTTGATATTCAAACTGAAAGTCGTAATTTAGTAATTGGGTCTTCAAATGGAAGTTTCGCAATTATATAGAACCCTCACTTGCTTGAGGCCTAGACATGATGGTATTTACCTTATAATTCCAAGGGCCGTGACTACCCGTATATACCGAGTGTATACTACAGCTCTTTACTGACAGTATATACGAGTAAATCTAAGACTTGAAATTATAAGCGTTAATGCTATCTAGGTGATGATTTCGAATGTGATTGATATGATTTTTAATTCTGTTTGAGAATGGATGAATTGATTTGGATTCTGATTGAAAATTCTGATTGAAAAACGATGATTTTTAAAAATTAGTTGAAATATAATGAAACCACAATGAGGGGGAATGGGACGAGTCCCTGTGATGATATTCATAACTAGAATGATGATAATGAATTCAGCAAATCACTATGAGGTTAGTGGGTTGTGCTGTTAGATTGCTATTGTTAATACTTGACCGGTAGATCAAGTTAAGGGATGTCAAATTGAGAACTTGCTTGACTGAAATTTCCGTGGAGGAATGTTCCGAAGGAAACTTTTCGGTCTAATGGACCATTATCATGTTAAAGATATGAATGACATGATCTGAATGAATTGTTATTTAATGATGAGTTCTATATAAGGGATATTTATCCCAGTGTTTTGTTGGGTTGACCAGAATATAAGGAACCCCAGAATAAAATTGGATCTTAAGAAAAAGAGCTGTCCTCTACCTTGCGAGATGAGGACATCTCGCACTTTTTAAGTGGGGTAGAATGTAAGATTCCTCCCCAACCTTCGAGGTATACAGGAGTAAGAATCTTCCTTTCTGATCTTATAATTATTCCCTCTCTAAAATAAAAGAAAGATTCTGTTTAAAAAAGGAAGACCCTTTCCCTAGAATACTTCTCAGGAGTCCCACCTGTTTTAAAGATTTAGAACAATGAGTTCAGAAGTGAGAATCGGTGCTTTGTATACCAAGATTTTGGTTTTCATTCGAGTACGGCCCAAAAGAAGTTCTTTATCTCTTGGGGAGTATAAGAAGTTATCTTTCTTGACTACCAAATATGGTCCATAGTATCTATGTGCCAATTTGGAATTGGAAGACCCTTTGAGAATATTGTGACGGCTCTTAGGAAGCTTGAGCAACACATAATCACCTTCCTTGAACTCCATTTTGCGTCTATGCTGATCCGCATTTGCCTTCATGACTTCTTGTGCCTTCTTCATATTATCCTTGCATAATTGAAGAAGCTGTCTCATCCTTTCCAACTCTTCCTTGGCTAAAGGATAAACCATTTTATCCTCATGGAAGGCAATAGACGGCACATGCACTTGATACCCATAAAGTGCCTCGAAAGGTGACATCCCAATACTCAAATGCTTGCTTGAATTATGACAAAATTCAGCAAGGTAAAGCCATTCATCCCATGATGCTTGCATGTCATGAGACAATAGTGCTTCAAGTACACTTCAAGCCATTTGTTTGTGCACTCCGTTTGCCCATCCGTTTGAGGGTGAGAGGCTGTAGAAGGAGTGATTTGAGTCCCTAAGTTCTCATACAATGTCCTCCAAAAAGTGCCCATGACCTTGGTATCTCTATCACAAACTATGTTGAGTGGCAAACCATTATCTTGAATACATGCTCCATAAATTGCTTGGCAATATGAGAGGCCCCATAAGTAGTCCTGGAAGTAATAAAATGAGCTGATTTGGTGAGTCTATCCATCACCATAAATACTTGATCCCATCCATGCTTCGTCTTTGGAAAGCCCATGATGAAGTCCATGGAAATGTAAGTCCATTTTCCATCCGGAATAGGCAAAGGATGAAGTAAACCACTTGGCAATTGGTGACTATCCTTATTCCTTTGGCATGACACACATTCCAAAACAAACTTCTTGACATCCCTCCACATGCCTTTCCAATAGAAGCTTTTGCTCACTTTGTCAAATGTCTTGAAATGGATCTAGAGTAAAATATAGAATCAAACTTATCAAAGCAAGAATCTAGCATCCATTAATCATTAGATTAGTGATCAAATGGCTCATCACATGAATATGCAAGAGAGAGAGAATCTATAAGTGCATGTAGCAAGAGAAGATGCACAAATAGCCTAAGTGTGTTTAACCTCTCACCAAGAGGATGGCTTCAAGCTAGCCATGAGCTTGACCATGGAAGGCCAAATCTCCATAGATGGAGCCCAAAGGTACAAGATGACCAAAATTAGTAAGAGTGTCAAAAAGATACTACCAATGTCCCCCAAGCCCTATTTATAGTCACTTCCTCCTTTTGCCCATGGGCCCCTATGTACATGTGGAAATCAAGCTCTATGGTTCATGATGACAAACCATCCCTTCCCAAAGATTTTGTCCTCAAAATCATACAAGATATATTTACAATTGAATCGCAATCTCAATGTAAACCCATGGGAAGTAGAGAGGTCTTCAAAAATGCACCTCGAATACATTTGGAATAGGGAAACCAAATGTAGTGAAGTCGGCAAACTCCTTCTCCAAAAATAGCATGTAGGACTGTTATGGCAGCCATGTTGTCGATGAAGCTTCCCTTGAAATTTTTCATGAAACCTCCATAAAAATGAGCTGCAAATGATGCGTAGCGGCACCCAAAAGGGTCCCACATATTTGTCATCGAACCAAATGATCTTCCAAGTGTGTTGGAGTAGATTGGTAATCCCAACAATAGATCCAACCAAAGCTGTCCAGAAATTACAACACATATAAAACCTCATGATATGCCCATTCTTCGCATAATAATCATGCCATTTGATCAAGGAATACTTCCATCAAGTAAACCATGTTGTTGAACATACTCCATTGATTGCCAAGTAGCCTCATCTATGGGCAAGCGCTTCCATTTCACAAGGGATTCATCAATGTTTCGGTTCCTCAAAACCTTTGTCCCCTTGTCCACAATCCTCTCCGGCTCATAGATAATCTCTCCTTCTTCATCCATCGGTGGTAACTCTTAAATCTCTTGAGCCCACAAACCTCTTAAGGTTGGATATATGAAACACATTATGAATCCTTGTAGAAGGAGGTAGGTCAAGCTTATAAGCCAAATCACCCACTTTCTTGACTACCAAATATGGTCCATAGTATCTATGTGCCAATTTGGAATTGGAAGACCCTTTGAGAATATTGTGATGGCTCTTAGGAAGCTTGAGCAACACATAATCACCTTCCTTGAACTCCATTTTGCGTCTATGCTCATCCGCATTTGCCTTCATGACTTCTTGTGCCTTCTTCATATTATCCTTGCATAATTGAAGAAGCTGTCTCATCCTTTCCAACTCTTCCTTGGCTAAAGGATTAACCATTTTATCCTCATGGAAGGCAATAGACGGCACATGCACTTGATACCCATAAAGTGCCTCGAAAGGTGACATCCCAATACTCAAATGCTTGCTTGAATTATGACAAAATTCAGCAAGGTAAAGCCATTCATCCCATGATGCTTGCATGTCATGAGACAATAGTGCTTCAAGTACACTTCAAGCCATTTGTTTGTGCACTCCGTTTGCCCATCCGTTTGAGGGTGAGAGGCTGTAGAAGGAGTGATTTGAGTCCCTAAGTTCTCATACAATGTCCTCCAAAAAGTGCCCATGACCTTGGTATCTCTATCACAAACTATGTTGAGTGGCAAACCATTATCTTGAATACATGCTCCATAAATTGCTTGGCAATATGAGAGGCCCCATAAGTAGTCTTGGAAGTAATAAAATGAGCTGATTTGGTGAGTCTATCCATCACCATAAATACTTGATCCCATCCATGCTTCGTCTTAGGCAAGCCCATGATGAAGTCCATGGAAATGTGAGTCCATTTTCCATTCGGAATAGGCAAAGGATGAAGTAAACCACTTGGCAATTGGTGACTATCCTTATTCCTTTGGCATGACACACATTCCAAAACAAACTTCTTGACATCCCTCCACATGCCTTTCCAATAGAAGCTTTTGCTCACTTTGTCAAATGTCTTGAAATGGATCTAGAGTAAAATATAGAATCAAACTTATCAAAGCAAGAATCTAGCATCCATTAATCATTAGATTAGTGATCAAATGGCTCATCACATGAATATGCAAGAGAGAGAGAATCTATAAGTGCATGTAGCAAGAGAAGATGCACAAATAGCCTAAGTGTGTTTAACCTCTCACCAAGAGGATGGCTTCAAGCTAGCCATGAGCTTGACCATGGAAGGCCAAATCTCCATAGATGGAGCCCAAAGGTACAAGATGACCAAAATTAGTAAGAGTGTCAAAAAGATACTACCAATGTCCCCCAAGCCCTATTTATAGTCACTTCCTCCTTTTGCCCATGGGCCCCTATGTACATGTGGAAATCAAGCTCTATGGTTCATGATGACAAACCATCCCTTCCCAAAGATTTTGTCCTCAAAATCATACAAGATATTTACAATTGAATCGCAATCTCAATGTAAACCCATGGGAAGTAGAGAGGTCTTCAAAAATGCGCCTCGAATACATTTGGAATAGGGAAACCAAATGTAGTGAAGCCGGCAAACTCCTTCTCCAAAAATAGCATGTAGGACTGTTATGGCAGCCATGTTGTCGATGAAGCTTCCCTTGAAATTCTTCATGAAACCTCCATAAAATTGAGCTGCAAATGATGCGTAGCCGCACCCAAAAGGGTCCCGCATATTTGTCATCGAACCAAATGATCTTCCAAGTGTGTTGGAGTAGATTGGTAACCCCAACAATAGATCCAACCAAAGCTGTCCAGAAATTACAGCACATATAAAACCTCATGATATGCCCATTCTTCACATAATAATCATGCCACTTAATTAAGGAATACTTCCATCAAGTAAACCATGTTGTTGAACATACTCCATTGATTGCCAAGTAGCCTCATCTATGGGCAAGCGCTTCCATTTCACGAGGGATTCATCAATGTTTCGGTTCCTCAAAACCTTTGTCCCCTTGTCCACAATCCTCTCCGGCTCATAGATAATCTCTCCTTCTTCATCCATCGGTGGTAACTCTTCAATCTCTTGAGGAAGAGAGCCCACAAACCTCTTAAGGTTGGATACATGAAACACATTATGAATCCTTGTAGAAGGAGGTAGGTCAAGCTTATAAGCCAAATCACTCACTTTCTTGACTACCAAATATGGTCCATAGTATCTATGTGCCAATTTGGAATTGGAAGACCCTTTGAGAATATTGTGACGGCTCTTAGGAAGCTTGAGCAACACATAATCACCTTCCTTGAACTCCATTTTGCATCTATGCTCATCCGCATTTGCCTTCATGACTTCTTGTGCCTTCTTCATATTATCCTTGCATAATTGAAGAAGCTGTCTCATCCTTTCCAACTCTTCCTTGGCTAAAGGATAAACCATTTTATCCTCATGGAAGGCAATAGACGGCACATGCACTTGATACCCATAAAGTGCCTCGAAAGGTGACATCCCAATACTCAAATGCTTGCTTGAATTATGACAAAATTCAGCAAGGTAAAGCCATTCATCCCATGATGCTTGCATGTCATGAGACAATAGTGCTTCAAGTACACTTCAAGCCATTTGTTTGTGCACTCCGTTTGCCCATCCGTTTGAGGGTGATAGGCTGTAGAAGGAGTGATTTGAGTCCCTAAGTTCTCATACAATGTCCTCCAAAAAGTGCCCATGACCTTGGTATCTCTATCACAAACTATGTTGAGTGGCAAACCATTATCTTGAATACATGCTCCATAAATTGCTGGGCAATATGAGAGGCCCCATAAGTAGTCCTGGAAGTAATAAAATGAGCTGATTTGGTGAGTCTATCCATCACCATAAATACTTGATCCCATCCATGCTTCGTCTTTGCCCATGATGAAGTCCATGGAAATGTGAGTCCATTTTCCATCCGGAATAGGCAAAGGATGAAGTAAACCACTTGGCAATTGGTGACTATCCTTATTCCTTTGGCATGACACACATTCCAAAACAAACTTCTTGACATCCCTCCACATGCCTTTCCAATAGAAGCTTTTGCTCACTTTGTCAAATGTCTTGAAATGGATCTAGAGTAAAATATAGAATCAAACTTATCAAAGCAAGAATCTAGCATCCATTAATCATTAGATTAGTGATCAAATGGCTCATCACATGAATATGCAAGAGAGAGAGAATCTATAAGTGCATGTAGCAAGAGAAGATGCACAAATAGCCTAAGTGCGTTTAACCTCTCACCAAGAGGATGGCTTCAAGCTAGCCATGAGCTTGACCATGGAAGGCCAAATCTCCATAGATGGAGCCCAAAGGTACAAGATGACCAAAATTAGTAAGAGTGTCAAAAAGATACTACCAATGTCTCCCAAGCCCTATTTATAGTCACTTCCTCCTTTTGCCCATGGGCCCCTATGTACATGTGGAAATCAAGCTCTATGGCTCATGATGACAAACCATCCCTTCCCAAAGATTTTGTCCTCAAAATCATACAAGATATTTACAATTGAATCGCAATCTCAATGTAAACCCATGGGAAGTAGAGAGGTCTTCAAAAATGCGCCTCGAATACATTTGGAATAGGGAAACCAAATGTAGTGAAGCCGGCAAACTCCTTCTCCAAAAATAGCATGTAGGACTGTTATGGCAGCCATGTTGTCGATGAAGCTTCCCTTGAAATTCTTCATGAAACCTCCATAAAAATGAGCTGCAAATGATGCGTAGCCGCACGCAAATGGGTCCCACATATTTGTCATCGAACCAAATGATCTTCCAAGTGTGTTGGAGTAGATTGGTAACCCCAACAATAGATCCAACCAAAGCTGTCCAGAAATTACAGCACATATAAAACCTCATGATATGCCCATTCTTCACATAATAATCATGCCACTTGATCAAGGAATACTTCCATCAAGTAAACCATATTGTTGAACATACTCCATTGATTGCAAGTAGCCTCATCTATGGGCAAGCGCTTCCATTTCACAAGGAATTTATCAATGTTTCGGTTCCTCAAAACCTTTGTCCCCTTGTCCACAATCCTCTCCGCTCATAGATAATCTCTCCTTCTTCATCCATCGGTGGTAACTCTTCAATCTCTTGAGGAAGAGAGCCCACAAACCTCTTAAGGTTGGATACATGAAACACATTATGAATCCTTGTAGAAGGAGGTAGGTCAAGCTTATAAGCCAAATCCCCCACTTTCTTGACTACCAAATATGGTCCATAGTATCTATGTGCCAATTTGGAATTGGAAGACCCTTTGAGAATATTGTGACGGCTCTTAGGAAGCTTGAGCAACACATAATCACCTTCCTTGAACTCCATTTTGCGTCTATGCTCATCCGCATTTGCCTTCATGACTTCTTGTGCCTTCTTCATATTATCCTTGCATAATTGAAGAAGCTGTCTCATCCTTTCCAACTCTTCCTTGGCTAAAGGATTAACCATTTTATCCTCATGGAAGGCAATAGACGGCACATGCACTTGATACCCATAAAGTGCCTCGAAAGGTGACATCCCAATACTCAAATGCTTGCTTGAATTATGACAAAATTCAGCAAGGTAAAGCCATTCATCCCATGATGCTTGCATGTCATGAGATAATAGTGCTTCAAGTACACTTCAAGCCATTTGTTTGTGCACTCCGTTTGCCCATCCGTTTGAGGGTGAGAGGCTGTAGAAGGAGTGATTTGGGTCCCTAAGTTCTCATACAATGTCCTCCAAAAAGTGCCCATGACCTTGGTATCTCTATCACAAACTATGTTGAGTGGCAAACCATTATCTTGAATACATGCTCCATAAATTGCTTGGCAATATGAGAGGCCCCATAAGTAGTCTTGGAAGTAATAAAATGAGCTGATTTGGTGAGTCTATCCATCACCATAAATACTTGATCCCATCCATGCTTCGTCTTTGGCAAGCCCATGATGAAGTCCATGGAAATGTGAGTCCAGGCAAACGATGAAGTAAACCACTTGGCAATTGGTGACTATCCTTATTCCTTTGGCATGACACACATTCCAAAACAAACTTCTTGACATCCCTCCACATGCCTTTCCAATAGAAGCTTTTGCTCACTTTGTCAAATGTCTTGAAATGGATCTAGAGTAAAATATAGAATCAAACCTATCAAAGCAAGAATCTAGCATCCATTAATCATTAGATTAGTGATCAAATGGCTCATCACATGAATATGCAAGAGAGAGAGAATCTATAAGTGCATGTAGCAAGAGAAGATGCACAAATAGCCTAAGTGTGTTTAACCTCTCACCAAGAGGATGGCTTCAAGCTAGCCATGAGCTTGACCATGGAAGGCCAAATCTCCATAGATGGAGCCCAAAGGTACAAGATGACCAAAATTAGTAAGAGTGTCAAAAAGATACTACCAATGTCCCCCAAGCCCTATTTATAGTCACTTCCTCCTTTTTCCCATGGGCCCCTATGTACATGTGGAAATCAAGCTCTATGGTTCATGATGACAAACCATCCCTTCCCAAAGATTTTGTCCTCAAAATCATACAAGATATTTACAATTGAATCACAATCTCAATGTAAACCCATGGGAAGTAGAGAGGTCTTCAAAAATGCACCTGGAATACATTTGGAATAGGGAAACCAAATGTAGTGAAGCCGGCAAACTCCTTCTCCAAAAATAGCATGTAGGACTGTTATGGCAGCCATGTTGTCGATGAAGCTTCCCTTGAAATTCTTCATGAAACCTCCATAAAAATGAGCTGCAAATGATGCGTAGCCGCACGCAAATGGGTCCCACATATTTGTCATCGAACCAAATGATCTTCCAAGTGTGTTGGAGTAGATTGGTAACCCCAACAATAGATCCAACCAAAGCTGTCCAGAAATTACAGCACATATAAAACCTCATGATATGCCCATTCTTCGCATAATAATCATGCCACTTGATCAAGGAATACTTCCATCAAGTAAACCATGTTCTTGAACATACTCCATTGATTGCCAAGTAGCCTCATCTATGGGCAAGCGCTTCCATTTCACAAGGATCTCATCAATGTTTCGGTTCCTCAAAACCTTTGTCCCCTTGTCCACAATCCTCTCGGCTCATAGATAATCTCTCCTTCTTCATCCATCGGTGGTAACTCTTAAATCTCTTGAGGAAGAGAGCCCACAAACCTCTTAAGGTTGGATACATGAAACACATTATGAATCCTTGTAGAAGGAGGTAGGTCAAGCTTATAAGCCAAATCACCCACTTTCTTGACTACCAAATATGGTCCATAGTATCTATGTGCCAATTTGAATTGGAAGACCCTTTGAGAATATTGTGATGGCTCTTAGGAAGCTTGAGCAACACATAATCACCTTCCTTGAACTCCATTTTGCGTCTATGCTCATCCGCATTTGCCTTCATGACTTCTTGTGCCTTCTTCATATTATCCTTGCATAATTGAAGAAGCTGTCTCATCCTTTCCAACTCTTCCTTGGCTAAAGGATTAACCATTTTATCCTCATGGAAGGCAATAGACGGCACATGCACTTGATACCCATAAAGTGCCTCGAAAGGTGACATCCCAATACTCAAATGCTTGCTTGAATTATGACAAAATTCAGCAAGGTAAAGCCATTCATCCCATGATGCTTGCATGTCATGAGACAATAGTGCTTCAAGTACACTTCAAGCCATTTGTTTGTGCACTCCGTTTGCCCATCCGTTTGAGGGTGATAGGCTGTAGAAGGAGTGATTTGAGTCCCTAAGTTCTCATACAATGTCCTCCAAAAAGTGCCCATGACCTTGGTATCTCTATCACAAACTATGTTGAGTGGCAAACCATTATCTTGAATACATGCTCCATAAATTGCTTGGCAATATGAGAGGCCCCATAAGTAGTCTTGGAAGTAATAAAATGAGCTGATTTGGTGAGTCTATCCATCACCATAAATACTTGATCCCATCCATGCTTCATCTTAGGCAAGCCCATGATGAAGTCCATGGAAATGTGAGTCCATTTTCCATTCGGAATAGGCAAAGGATGAAGTAAACCACTTGGCAATTGGTGACTATCCTTATTCCTTTGGCATGACACACATTCCAAAACAAACTTCTTGACATCCCTCCACATGCCTTTCCAATAGAAGCTTTTGCTCACTTTGTCAAATGTCTTGAAATGGATCTAGAGTAAAATATAGAATCAAACTTATCAAAGCAAGAATCTAGCATCCATTAATCATTAGATTAGTGATCAAATGGCTCATCACATGAATATACAAGAGAGAGAGAATCTATAAGTGCATGTAGCAAGAGAAGATGCACAAATAGCCTAAGTGTGTTTAACCTCTCACCAAGGGGATGGCTTCAAGCTAGCCATGAGCTTGACCATGGAAGGCCAAATCTCCATAGATGGAGCCCAAAGGTACAAGATGACCAAAATTAGTAAGAGTGTCAAAAAGATACTACCAATGTCCCCCAAGCCCTATTTATAGTCACTTCCTCCTTTTGCCCATGGGCCCCTATGTACATGTGGAAATCAAGCTCTATGGTTCATGATGACAAACCATCCCTTCCCAAAGATTTTGTCCTCAAAATCATACAAGATATTTACAATTGAATCGCAATCTCAATGTAAACCCATGGGAAGTAGAGAGGTCTTCAAAAATGCGCCTCGAATACATTTGGAATAGGGAAACCAAATGTAGTGAAGCCGGCAAACTCCTTCTCCAAAAATAGCATGTAGGACTGTTATGGCAGCCATGTTGTCGATGAAGCTTCCCTTGAAATTCTTCATGAAACCTCCATAAAATTGAGCTGCAAATGATGCGTAGCCGCACCCAAAAGGGTCCCGCATATTTGTCATCGAACCAAATGATCTTCCAAGTGTGTTGGAGTAGATTGGTAACCCCAACAATAGATCCAACCAAAGCTGTCCAGAAATTACAGCACATATAAAACCTCATGATATGCCCATTCTTCACATAATAATCATGCCACTTAATCAAGGAATACTTCCATCAAGTAAACCATGTTGTTGAACATACTCCATTGATTGCCAAGTAGCCTCATCTATGGGCAAGCGCTTCCATTTCACAAGGGATTCATCAATGTTTCGGTTCCTCAAAACCTTTGTCCCCTTGTCCACAATCCTCTCCGGCTCATAGATAATCTCTCCTTCTTCATCCATCGGTGGTAACTCTTCAATCTCTTGAGGAAGAGAGCCCACAAACCTCATGAGGTTGGATACATGAAACACATTATGAATCCTTGTAGAAGGAGGTAGGTCAAGCTTATAAGCCAAATCACTCACTTTCTTGACTACCAAATATGGTCCATAGTATCTATGTGCCAATTTGGAATTGGAAGACCCTTTGAGAATATTGTGACGGCTCTTAAGAAGCTTGAGCAACACATAATCACCTTCCTTGAACTCCATTTTGCATCTATGCTCATCCGCATTTGCCTTCATGACTTCTTGTGCCTTCTTCATATTATCCTTGCATAATTGAAGAAGCTGTCTCATCCTTTCCAACTCTTCCTTGGCTAAAGGATAAACCATTTTATCCTCATGGAAGGCAATAGACGGCACATGCACTTGATACCCATAAAGTGCCTCGAAAGGTGACATCCCAATACTCAAATGCTTGCTTGAATTATGACAAAATTCAGCAAGGTAAAGCCATTCATCCCATGATGCTTGCATGTCATGAGACAATAGTGCTTCAAGTACACTTCAAGCCATTTGTTTGTGCACTCCGTTTGCCCATCCGTTTGAGGGTGATAGGCTGTAGAAGGAGTGATTTGAGTCCCTAAGTTCTCATACAATGTCCTCCAAAAAGTGCCCATGACCTTGGTATCTCTATCACAAACTATGTTGAGTGGCAAACCATTATCTTGAATACATGCTCCATAAATTGCTGGGCAATATGAGAGGCCCCATAAGTAGTCCTGGAAGTAATAAAATGAGCTGATTTGGTGAGTCTATCCATCACCATAAATACTTGATCCCATCCATGCTTCGTCTTTGCCCATGATGAAGTCCATGGAAATGTGAGTCCATTTTCCATCCGGAATAGGCAAAGGATGAAGTAAACCACTTGGCAATTGGTGACTATCCTTATTCCTTTGGCATGACACACATTCCAAAACAAACTTCTTGACATCCCTCCACATGCCTTTCCAATAGAAGCTTTTGCTCACTTTGTCAAATGTCTTGAAATGGATCTAGAGTAAAATATAGAATCAAACTTATCAAAGCAAGAATCTAGCATCCATTAATCATTAGATTAGTGATCAAATGGCTCATCACATGAATATGCAAGAGAGAGAGAATCTATAAGTGCATGTAGCAAGAGAAGATGCACAAATAGCCTAAGTGCGTTTAACCTCTCACCAAGAGGATGGCTTCAAGCTAGCCATGAGCTTGACCATGGAAGGCCAAATCTCCATAGATGGAGCCCAAAGGTACAAGATGACCAAAATTAGTAAGAGTGTCAAAAAGATACTACCAATGTCTCCCAAGCCCTATTTATAGTCACTTCCTCCTTTTGCCCATGGGCCCCTATGTACATGTGGAAATCAAGCTCTATGGCTCATGATGACAAACCATCCCTTCCCAAAGATTTTGTCCTCAAAATCATACAAGATATTTACAATTGAATCGCAATCTCAATGTAAACCCATGGGAAGTAGAGAGGTCTTCAAAAATGCGCCTCGAATACATTTGGAATAGGGAAACCAAATGTAGTGAAGCCGGCAAACTCCTTCTCCAAAAATAGCATGTAGGACTGTTATGGCAGCCATGTTGTCGATGAAGCTTCCCTTGAAATTCTTCATGAAACCTCCATAAAAATGAGCTGCAAATGATGCGTAGCCGCACGCAAATGGGTCCCACATATTTGTCATCGAACCAAATGATCTTCCAAGTGTGTTGGAGTAGATTGGTAACCCCAACAATAGATCCAACCAAAGCTGTCCAGAAATTACAGCACATATAAAACCTCATGATATGCCCATTCTTCACATAATAATCATGCCACTTGATCAAGGAATACTTCCATCAAGTAAACCATATTGTTGAACATACTCCATTGATTGCAAGTAGCCTCATCTATGGGCAAGCGCTTCCATTTCACAAGGAATTTATCAATGTTTCGGTTCCTCAAAACCTTTGTCCCCTTGTCCACAATCCTCTCCGCTCATAGATAATCTCTCCTTCTTCATCCATCGGTGGTAACTCTTCAATCTCTTGAGGAAGAGAGCCCACAAACCTCTTAAGGTTGGATACATGAAACACATTATGAATCCTTGTAGAAGGAGGTAGGTCAAGCTTATAAGCCAAATCCCCCACTTTCTTGACTACCAAATATGGTCCATAGTATCTATGTGCCAATTTGGAATTGGAAGACCCTTTGAGAATATTGTGACGGCTCTTAGGAAGCTTGAGCAACACATAATCACCTTCCTTGAACTCCATTTTGCGTCTATGCTCATCCGCATTTGCCTTCATGACTTCTTGTGCCTTCTTCATATTATCCTTGCATAATTGAAGAAGCTGTCTCATCCTTTCCAACTCTTCCTTGGCTAAAGGATTAACCATTTTATCCTCATGGAAGGCAATAGACGGCACATGCACTTGATACCCATAAAGTGCCTCGAAAGGTGACATCCCAATACTCAAATGCTTGCTTGAATTATGACAAAATTCAGCAAGGTAAAGCCATTCATCCCATGATGCTTGCATGTCATGAGATAATAGTGCTTCAAGTACACTTCAAGCCATTTGTTTGTGCACTCCGTTTGCCCATCCGTTTGAGGGTGAGAGGCTGTAGAAGGAGTGATTTGGGTCCCTAAGTTCTCATACAATGTCCTCCAAAAAGTGCCCATGACCTTGGTATCTCTATCACAAACTATGTTGAGTGGCAAACCATTATCTTGAATACATGCTCCATAAATTGCTTGGCAATATGAGAGGCCCCATAAGTAGTCTTGGAAGTAATAAAATGAGCTGATTTGGTGAGTCTATCCATCACCATAAATACTTGATCCCATCCATGCTTCGTCTTTGGCAAGCCCATGATGAAGTCCATGGAAATGTGAGTCCAGGCAAACGATGAAGTAAACCACTTGGCAATTGGTGACTATCCTTATTCCTTTGGCATGACACACATTCCAAAACAAACTTCTTGACATCCCTCCACATGCCTTTCCAATAGAAGCTTTTGCTCACTTTGTCAAATGTCTTGAAATGGATCTAGAGTAAAATATAGAATCAAACCTATCAAAGCAAGAATCTAGCATCCATTAATCATTAGATTAGTGATCAAATGGCTCATCACATGAATATGCAAGAGAGAGAGAATCTATAAGTGCATGTAGCAAGAGAAGATGCACAAATAGCCTAAGTGTGTTTAACCTCTCACCAAGAGGATGGCTTCAAGCTAGCCATGAGCTTGACCATGGAAGGCCAAATCTCCATAGATGGAGCCCAAAGGTACAAGATGACCAAAATTAGTAAGAGTGTCAAAAAGATACTACCAATGTCCCCCAAGCCCTATTTATAGTCACTTCCTCCTTTTTCCCATGGGCCCCTATGTACATGTGGAAATCAAGCTCTATGGTTCATGATGACAAACCATCCCTTCCCAAAGATTTTGTCCTCAAAATCATACAAGATATTTACAATTGAATCACAATCTCAATGTAAACCCATGGGAAGTAGAGAGGTCTTCAAAAATGCACCTGGAATACATTTGGAATAGGGAAACCAAATGTAGTGAAGCCGGCAAACTCCTTCTCCAAAAATAGCATGTAGGACTGTTATGGCAGCCATGTTGTCGATGAAGCTTCCCTTGAAATTCTTCATGAAACCTCCATAAAAATGAGCTGCAAATGATGCGTAGCCGCACGCAAATGGGTCCCACATATTTGTCATCGAACCAAATGATCTTCCAAGTGTGTTGGAGTAGATTGGTAACCCCAACAATAGATCCAACCAAAGCTGTCCAGAAATTACAGCACATATAAAACCTCATGATATGCCCATTCTTCGCATAATAATCATGCCACTTGATCAAGGAATACTTCCATCAAGTAAACCATGTTCTTGAACATACTCCATTGATTGCCAAGTAGCCTCATCTATGGGCAAGCGCTTCCATTTCACAAGGATCTCATCAATGTTTCGGTTCCTCAAAACCTTTGTCCCCTTGTCCACAATCCTCTCGGCTCATAGATAATCTCTCCTTCTTCATCCATCGGTGGTAACTCTTAAATCTCTTGAGGAAGAGAGCCCACAAACCTCTTAAGGTTGGATACATGAAACACATTATGAATCCTTGTAGAAGGAGGTAGGTCAAGCTTATAAGCCAAATCACCCACTTTCTTGACTACCAAATATGGTCCATAGTATCTATGTGCCAATTTGAATTGGAAGACCCTTTGAGAATATTGTGATGGCTCTTAGGAAGCTTGAGCAACACATAATCACCTTCCTTGAACTCCATTTTGCGTCTATGCTCATCCGCATTTGCCTTCATGACTTCTTGTGCCTTCTTCATATTATCCTTGCATAATTGAAGAAGCTGTCTCATCCTTTCCAACTCTTCCTTGGCTAAAGGATTAACCATTTTATCCTCATGGAAGGCAATAGACGGCACATGCACTTGATACCCATAAAGTGCCTCGAAAGGTGACATCCCAATACTCAAATGCTTGCTTGAATTATGACAAAATTCAGCAAGGTAAAGCCATTCATCCCATGATGCTTGCATGTCATGAGACAATAGTGCTTCAAGTACACTTCAAGCCATTTGTTTGTGCACTCCGTTTGCCCATCCGTTTGAGGGTGATAGGCTGTAGAAGGAGTGATTTGAGTCCCTAAGTTCTCATACAATGTCCTCCAAAAAGTGCCCATGACCTTGGTATCTCTATCACAAACTATGTTGAGTGGCAAACCATTATCTTGAATACATGCTCCATAAATTGCTTGGCAATATGAGAGGCCCCATAAGTAGTCTTGGAAGTAATAAAATGAGCTGATTTGGTGAGTCTATCCATCACCATAAATACTTGATCCCATCCATGCTTCATCTTAGGCAAGCCCATGATGAAGTCCATGGAAATGTGAGTCCATTTTCCATTCGGAATAGGCAAAGGATGAAGTAAACCACTTGGCAATTGGTGACTATCCTTATTCCTTTGGCATGACACACATTCCAAAACAAACTTCTTGACATCCCTCCACATGCCTTTCCAATAGAAGCTTTTGCTCACTTTGTCAAATGTCTTGAAATGGATCTAGAGTAAAATATAGAATCAAACTTATCAAAGCAAGAATCTAGCATCCATTAATCATTAGATTAGTGATCAAATGGCTCATCACATGAATATACAAGAGAGAGAGAATCTATAAGTGCATGTAGCAAGAGAAGATGCACAAATAGCCTAAGTGTGTTTAACCTCTCACCAAGGGGATGGCTTCAAGCTAGCCATGAGCTTGACCATGGAAGGCCAAATCTCCATAGATGGAGCCCAAAGGTACAAGATGACCAAAATTAGTAAGAGTGTCAAAAAGATACTACCAATGTCCCCCAAGCCCTATTTATAGTCACTTCCTCCTTTTGCCCATGGGCCCCTATGTACATGTGGAAATCAAGCTCTATGGTTCATGATGACAAACCATCCCTTCCCAAAGATTTTGTCCTCAAAATCATACAAGATATTTACAATTGAATCGCAATCTCAATGTAAACCCATGGGAAGTAGAGAGGTCTTCAAAAATGCGCCTCGAATACATTTGGAATAGGGAAACCAAATGTAGTGAAGCCGGCAAACTCCTTCTCCAAAAATAGCATGTAGGACTGTTATGGCAGCCATGTTGTCGATGAAGCTTCCCTTGAAATTCTTCATGAAACCTCCATAAAATTGAGCTGCAAATGATGCGTAGCCGCACCCAAAAGGGTCCCGCATATTTGTCATCGAACCAAATGATCTTCCAAGTGTGTTGGAGTAGATTGGTAACCCCAACAATAGATCCAACCAAAGCTGTCCAGAAATTACAGCACATATAAAACCTCATGATATGCCCATTCTTCACATAATAATCATGCCACTTAATCAAGGAATACTTCCATCAAGTAAACCATGTTGTTGAACATACTCCATTGATTGCCAAGTAGCCTCATCTATGGGCAAGCGCTTCCATTTCACAAGGGATTCATCAATGTTTCGGTTCCTCAAAACCTTTGTCCCCTTGTCCACAATCCTCTCCGGCTCATAGATAATCTCTCCTTCTTCATCCATCGGTGGTAACTCTTCAATCTCTTGAGGAAGAGAGCCCACAAACCTCATGAGGTTGGATACATGAAACACATTATGAATCCTTGTAGAAGGAGGTAGGTCAAGCTTATAAGCCAAATCACTCACTTTCTTGACTACCAAATATGGTCCATAGTATCTATGTGCCAATTTGGAATTGGAAGACCCTTTGAGAATATTGTGACGGCTCTTAAGAAGCTTGAGCAACACATAATCACCTTCCTTGAACTCCATTTTGCATCTATGCTCATCCGCATTTGCCTTCATGACTTCTTGTGCCTTCTTCATATTATCCTTGCATAATTGAAGAAGCTGTCTCATCCTTTCCAACTCTTCCTTGGCTAAAGGATAAACCATTTTATCCTCATGGAAGGCAATAGACGGCACATGCACTTGATACCCATAAAGTGCCTCGAAAGGTGACATCCCAATACTCAAATGCTTGCTTGAATTATGACAAAATTCAGCAAGGTAAAGCCATTCATCCCATGATGCTTGCATGTCATGAGACAATAGTGCTTCAAGTACACTTCAAGCCATTTGTTTGTGCACTCCGTTTGCCCATCCGTTTGAGGGTGATAGGCTGTAGAAGGAGTGATTTGAGTCCCTAAGTTCTCATACAATGTCCTCCAAAAAGTGCCCATGACCTTGGTATCTCTATCACAAACTATGTTGAGTGGCAAACCATTATCTTGAATACATGCTCCATAAATTGCTGGGCAATATGAGAGGCCCCATAAGTAGTCCTGGAAGTAATAAAATGAGCTGATTTGGTGAGTCTATCCATCACCATAAATACTTGATCCCATCCATGCTTCGTCTTTGCCCATGATGAAGTCCATGGAAATGTGAGTCCATTTTCCATCCGGAATAGGCAAAGGATGAAGTAAACCACTTGGCAATTGGTGACTATCCTTATTCCTTTGGCATGACACACATTCCAAAACAAACTTCTTGACATCCCTCCACATGCCTTTCCAATAGAAGCTTTTGCTCACTTTGTCAAATGTCTTGAAATGGATCTAGAGTAAAATATAGAATCAAACTTATCAAAGCAAGAATCTAGCATCCATTAATCATTAGATTAGTGATCAAATGGCTCATCACATGAATATGCAAGAGAGAGAGAATCTATAAGTGCATGTAGCAAGAGAAGATGCACAAATAGCCTAAGTGTGTTTAACCTCTCACCAAGAGGATGGCTTCAAGCTAGCCATGAGCTTGACCATGGAAGGCCAAATCTCCATAGATGGAGCCCAAAGGTACAAGATGACCAAAATTAGTAAGAGTGTCAAAAAGATACTACCAATGTCCCCCAAGCCCTATTTATAGTCACTTCCTCCTTTTGCCCATGGGCCCCTATGTACATGTGGAAATCAAGCTCTATGGTTCATGATGACAAACCATCCCTTCCCAAAGATTTTGTCCTCAAAATCATACAAGATATTTACAATTGAATCGCAATCTCAATGTAAACCCATGGGAAGTAGAGAGGTCTTCAAAAATGCGCCTCGAATACATTTGGAATAGGGAAACCAAATGTTGTGAAGCCGGCAAACTCCTTCTCCAAAAATAGCATGTAGGACTGTTATGGCAGCCATGTTGTCGATGAAGCTTCCCTTGAAATTCTTCATGAAACCTCCATAAAATTGAGCTGCAAATGATGCGTAGCCGCACCCAAAAGGGTCCCGCATATTTGTCATCGAACCAAATGATCTTCCAAGTGTGTTGGAGTAGATTGGTAACCCCAACAATAGATCCAACCAAAGCTGTCCAGAAATTACAGCACATATAAAACCTCATGATATGCCCATTCTTCACATAATAATCATGCCACTTAATCAAGGAATACTTCCATCAAGTAAACCATGTTGTTGAACATACTCCATTGATTGCCAAGGAGCCTCATCTATGGGCAAGCGCTTCCATTTCACAAGGGATTCATCAATGTTTCGGTTCCTCAAAACCTTTGTCCCCTTGTCCACAATCCTCTCCGGCTCATAGATAATCTCTCCTTCTTCATCCATCGGTGGTAACTCTTCAATCTCTTGAGGAAGAGAGCCCACAAACCTCTTGAGGTTGGATACATGAAACACATTATGAATCCTTGTAGAAGGAGGTAGGTCAAGCTTATAAGCCAAATCACTCACTTTCTTGACTACCAAATATGGTCCATAGTATCTATGTGCCAATTTGGAATTGGAAGACCCTTTGAGAATATTGTGACGGCTCTTAAGAAGCTTGAGCAACACATAATCACCTTCCTTGAACTCCATTTTGCATCTATGCTCATCCGCATTTGCCTTCATGACTTCTTGTGCCTTCTTCATATTATCCTTGCATAATTGAAGAAGCTGTCTCATCCTTTCCAACTCTTCCTTGGCTAAAGGATAAACCATTTTATCCTCATGGAAGGCAATAGACGGCACATGCACTTGATACCCATAAAGTGCCTCGAAAGGTGACATCCCAATACTCAAATGCTTGCTTGAATTATGACAAAATTCAGCAAGGTAAAGCCATTCATCCCATGATGCTTGCGTGTCATGAGACAATAGTGCTTCAAGTACACTTCAAGCCATTTGTTTGTGCACTCCATTTGCCCATCCGTTTGAGGGTGATAGGCTGTAGGAGTGATTTGAGTCCCTAAGTTCTCATACAATGTCCTCCAAAAAGTGCCCATGACCTTGGTATCTCTATCACAAACTATGTTGAGTGGCAAACCATTATCTTGAATACATGCTCCATAAATTGCTTGGCAATATGAGAGGCCCCATAAGTAGTCTTGGAAGTAATAAAATGAGCTGATTTGGTGAGTCTATCCATCACCATAAATACTTGATCCCATCCATGCTTCGTCTTTGGCAAGCCCATGATGAAGTCCATGGAAATGTGAGTCCATTTTCCATCCGGAATAGGCAAAGGATGAAGTAAACCACTTGGCAATTGGTGACTATCCTTATTCCTTTGGCATGACACACATTCCAAAACAAACTTCTTGACATCCCTCTACATGCCTTTCCAATAGAAGCTTTTGCTTACTTTGTCAAATGTCTTGAGAACACCAAGATGACCCGAAAGCGATGAAGAATGCATCTCATGAAGCACCTTGGGAATGTAGGATGAGGTTGGAACTAAATACACCTTATCCTTGTGCCATAGTAGACCATTCTGGAGCTTATAATGAGGAAATTCTTCACCATCTCCTTGCTGTATTTTTCTATAAATATGGGCAGCACTCTCATTGACAAGATACTCCTCTTGTATCCCTTTTATCCATTCACTATACCCTTCCATAATTGATATCAAGGTGCAAGCCCATATTCTAGACAATGCGTCCGCTACTACATTGTCCTTTCCCGGAGTATAGGATATCTCAAAGTCATATCCTTGAAGCGTAGCCAACCATCTCTTTTGCTTGGGAGAAAGATTGGGTTGAGAGAGGAAAAATTTCAGCACCGTATGATCACTTCTCACCTTGAAATGAGCACCATAAAGATAGTGATGCCATTTCTTGATTGCATGGAGTATAGCCAACATCTCTTGTTCATACACATGCAATTCCATCTCCTTCTCAGAAAGCTTCCTACTCTCAAATGCAATGACACCATGCTCTTGATACAAAACTTCCCCAAGACCTCTTCCACTTGCATCCGCTCTCACATAGAATGTCTTTGAGAAATCCGGACAAATAAGAATAGGAGCCGATGTAAGTAAAGTCTTGAGCTCATTGAAACTATTGTCGACAATGGCATCCCAAAAGAAAGCTTCCCTCTTAAGTAGATCGGTAAGAGGTGCCGCAATTGATGCATAGTGCTCCATAACTCTTCTACAGAAAGAAGATAAACCCAAAAATCCTCTCAATTGAGTTGTATTAGTAGGGGTTGGCCATTCTTTGACACATGCCACCTTCTTTGGATCAGCCCTAATGCCATTTTCTCCCACCAAGTGTCCAAGGTATTCAACCTCATTCATCTCATGAAAGCGCACTTGGTCTCCTTTTTGCAAACAATCTATGCTCCCTCATGACCTCAAAACTTGCTTCACATGTACCAAATGCTCTTCTTTGCTCTTGCTATAGAAGTGTCCAAGGTATTCAACCTCATTCATCTCATGAAAGCGTACTTGGTCTCCTTTTTGCAAACAATCTATGCTCCCTCATGACCTCAAAACTTGCTTCACATGTACCAAATGCTCTTCTTTGCTCTTGCTATAGACCAATATGTCATCAAAGAATACAAGTATAAATTTGAACAAGAAAGGAGCCAACACCCTATTCATGAGTGCTTGGAAGGTGGTTGGGGCATTCGTGAGACCAAAAGGCATAACCATGAAATGAAACAATCCTCTTTCGGTCCTAAATGCCGTCTTCTCTTCATCACCCTCCTTCATCCTTATTTGATGGTATCCCGATCTCAAGTCAATCTTGGTGAAGAGCTTTGCCCCTTTTAGCTCATCAATAAGATCATCGATGTGAGGTATGGGGTATCTATTCTTGATGGTTACCTTATTCAAATCACGGTAATCTATGCACATACGAAAGGAACCATGCTTCTTCTTCACCAATAGAATGGGAGATGCAAATAGAGATTGTGAGGGTTGAATGAGACCCATGGAAAGCAATTCTTGCACTTTCTTGCCACTTCTTTCCTTTCCACCTTTGACAACAACTGGTAAGGAGGTTTGTTCACAACCTTTGCATTCATCTCAAGTACAATGGCATGGTCAATTTCCCTCTTTGGTGGAAAACTCTTTGGTACTTGAAAAATGCCCTCATAATCCTTGAGAAGAGCTGCCTTATCCTTGTCTATGTGCTGTCCATTGCTATCCATCCCTTCTTGAGTGACATGCAACACATAGACTGTACCAAGAGTTTTGAGTTCCTTCTTGAGTCTCTTTGGAGTGATCAAAGAAAGCTCTTTTGGTGTATTTCCAGCCAATACCACAAGCTGTCCATCATGTGAAAAGCTCATAACACCTTGTTGAAGGTTCATGTGAAAATCACCAAGATAAGCCAACCAATCACATCCCATAATCACATCAATGGGCCCCATGTCCAATACTACCAAGTCACCTCCCCAAGCATATGAAGAGGATAAACTCACTCTTGTTGAAGGGCAAAACAAATTGGCTTTTTCATTCACTCCATTTGCTACTTGTACTTGGAAGGTTATGGGTAGCTCCGTCGACAGTTTGAGAGTGTTGAGGGATTTGGAGTTAATAAAAGTATGAGTACTCCCTGAATCCACCAAGATGTGTGCAACTCTCTCATTAATGGTGCCCACCAACCTCAAGGTGTTCGGACTCTTGCAACCCGCCAAAAGCTCTTGTGAAATGGAACATACATGGGCTGCATTTTCTGCATTTCCTGCATCTTTTAGCATATTGTCCCTCAAAATGCATGCATGTTCGGACTCTTGCAACCCGCCAAAAGCTCTTGTGAAATGGAACATACATGGGCTGCATTTTTTGCATTTCCTGCATCTTTTAGCATATTGTCCCTCAAAATGCATGCATGATCCCTTCCACCGGGGTCGAAAGGAAACTCATCCTCTTCTTTGACAAAAGAATGACCCTCCAAGTCTTCTTCATGTGTCTCCTTGCTGCAATCTTCAAACTCTTCCACATCATGAGATGACTTGGAATCGTCATCCTCATCCATAATGATCATAGTGGCCACCACTTTCTTTGATTTGCAAATGTGCCCGGGTGACCACTTCTCTTTGCATTTAAAACATAGGCCTTTGCTCCTCAATTCCTCAATCTTAGGATCATCCATCCGTTGAGTCTTCTTGAATGGTTGAGGAGGCTTCTTGACAAACCCATTGCTCTTCTTAGCATCATTGTGAACTCCACTTGTGGATTGTCCACTTCCAAACGATGTATGGAATTTGGAAGTGTAAGTGGATGTAGAAGAAGGTAGACTTTTGCCCACATTTGAAGAAGTGTGAAATGGCTTATGAAAAGGTACATTGGGCTGAACCCTCTTATACTTTGGCTCATATAGCTCCGCCAACCTCATAGCCTCTTTGATAGTGCTTGGTCTTTGTGCCGAGACATCCGCTTTGATGTATGAATCTAGACCATGCACAAACTTCTTCAATCGCATGCCTTCATCGAGTCCATCCACAAACATAGAGAGCTTCATGAACCTCTTGATGTACTCCCTAACCGACATGCCCTTTTGTGTGAGTTCATACCATTCTTCATGGTATCGGTCAAGAACCAAAGGGGACACAAATGTCATATTCATTTCATGCTTGAGTTCTTCCCAAGTATGTGGCATAACTCCTTCCTTGAGCATATGTCTCCACCATTGATGTGCATAGTCTTCCAAATGCAAGGATGCAAAATATCTCCACCATTGATGAGCATATGTCTCCACCATTGATGTGCATAGTCTTCCAAATGCAAGGATGCAAAATGCACTTTGTCCCTTTCACTCTTCGGATAGAGTTGAAAGTATGTATCCAACTTATTCATCCATTCTTCCAACTCATGTGTGGGGCTGAACCATCACCCTTGAACTTAGAGAGTGAAATCTTGTCCTTTACATCCTTTGACACGGTTGACGATGCATTCTCATGATGGTGCGAGGGCTTGTGCTTTTGCATTTGCACAAAAGATCCAAGGAATTGTGCAAAATCCTTGTACTCCCTCTTGAGGAAATTTGGCATTTCCATCCACCTATCATGAGCTTCTCTTTGTCTCTCAATGAATGACATATGTTCCCAATCAAGCTCAACCACATCATCCATATCATACACCTCCTCTTCAAGCATGGAAGACTGATTTGCTTTGGGATGCAAAGGTACTCTCCTCGGATCCCCAAAATTTAACTCCTCATGTCTGAATGTAGGTGCATGTTGCTTTCCATCCAATTGAGAAGAACCCGCTTGGAATGTATTAGGCTTCATCTCCCGCATAGAAGGCCTCCTACTAGCATCCGCTGTGTGAATCCGAAAGTGACATTCTTGGTGAAATGCTCATGTGTTACCTTGGGAGAAACCTCTTGTACCATGGGTTGCTTGCCTTTCCTACAGCCTTCAAAAGCTATCCCAAATTACTTGCCTTCACGTAAAGAACCATGACCACTATCATAGGAAGGTTGGCTCATTGGCCGAGTGACCCTCTCTTCCAAAACTTCCATCCTTATAGCCATAGTGTTAAGCCGACCATTGACTTCCACCCTTGTAGCCATCGTGTCCATCTTAGCATTCATTTCCATCAGCATTTGCATGATCGAATCAATGGGGATGGCATGCGAAGATTGTGGGGTGTGCTTATGGGCACTTCCGACATTCAAGTCCTCATTCCCTTCTCTTGAAGTATGCCCAAAAGTATCCCCTTCTCTTGAAGTGTGCCCAAGAGTATCCTCCGGAGCATCCAAAATTCCTTGTTCTATCATTGCCTCTTCATCCTCTACCTTGTCGAAAGCCAAAGTGTTGCGCCTCGGTCACCCTTTTGGCTTCGACCCCATGGAAACCTTCGGTTTTAGAAATTTGGCTCTAAATTGAGGTAGGGATGTCCGATTGAAGTGATCTAAAGCTTGTTGGAGAGTAATGAAGTGTACTAGACCACTATGCAAAGACTTGTAAGAGATGAGGTGTGCTACTATTCTCTGTTTTAGGGTTTACAGGATTATAGGCTGAAACGATATTTTAGGTACAACTTGAGCTAGAGATATCCAAATGCAAAACTTTTTAGCTCAAATCGAAGCCTTCGATGAGTACTATAAGCCGATATAATTGGATCTAGCAAACCCCTGTGATTGAATTAGAGTTTGTTGTTTCTGCAAAAACCCTAAATTCTACCCTAAAGAGATATCAAAATGCGGAGGTTAAGGGCTCGTTGGGTAGCTCTAAGGAAGCACTAAGAGCTCATATGGTCCCTTTTAATTCAGTCCAAAAGGGTTGGGACTGAATTAGGGTTTTTGTGAATCTGCAGATTCTTGCCAAAGTGATCCTTTTTGTGCCCAATTGATCTTTGTTTACTCCCAAACCAATGTCAACACCTTCTGCACCTCATTGGCATCCAAAGGTCTACAAATTATGCTCCACAAGCTTCAATTGTCCATGTATGACCAAAAATTTTGAGAAAATTTTGACATAGTCTCCTTTGTTTTAGGAGCTAAATCTCAATTTTTCTCAAGTAGCAATGCAAAAATCCATAATCCTCTTATCAATTCCCATCCATTACATAGAATGTGCCTCAACACATACAAATTCCTTGCAATTCCAAGCATTCACCATATGTTTCCCATGGCATAATGCAAGATCAATTCCCATGAGATGTCCATATTAAGGCGCCATTGCTATGTACATAAACCAAGAGGATCGTCGGTGTAGCGCGTTGAAGCTTGCCGATCTCTCGGCCAAGCTCTTCTCACCCCCGTACCTAGTTCGAACCAAGGCACGAGTTGAGGCCTCCACATCCACCGTACCGCTTTACCACGGCACTCATCATGACGACACGGTGGATTCAAGCCATGCTCCTCCCCCGAGCCTCTCTGCCAACACCTGGGGTACCCTCACCAACATATCTAGTTTTTGGAAATTGAAGTGAGTGTAAACAATTATGAGGTGCATATAGCTTGAATATGAAAATGAGGTGGATCACTTACAAGGTTGTGGCATGACTCATGCCCATTACAATATACTCATAAACCATTATGCATGAACTCATGCTTATCCACATAGCTCCAAATGTCCACCATTCATCCAAAGATCCAACATCAATCAATAAGCACAAGTGAGGTAACACCATATACCAATGACATCAATATCCAATTGGTATCTCTCATAAGCATTGCTTATGAGTAATTAGCATCAAATGGCATTCAAGGGCATCAACTTGCATTTGAATGTAGCATTACCAATTGATTCCAATCACACATCAAGCTCTCCCAATGCTCAATAGCATCATACCAATGCATAAAAGCATCATGTCCATAGAAAAAACCTTCTCATTATTACCCAACATCCACTCCATGCATGTGGCTCAATCAATGCATCCAAGCATATGCATTCCTTCATCCATTTATGCATGGATTCATCAAAGAATCATGCATTTGTCTCACAAATGGCCACATGACATCCAAATGGGTGTGATTAAAGAAAGATGTGAGCAATAAGATGTGATTAAAGAAAGATGTGAGCAATAAGAGCATGTAGTCACTTTCCAATGGATCATGAGTTATGTAGGAATGTTAAAATGCTATAAATTAGGGTTTTCTTTCATGAATAACCCCAATTTGTCCATAGCATGAGGATTAATCACCAATGCTTGAGAAAATGGCTATAGCAACTCACCAATGGTATTCCAAAAGCTTCAATGGTTGGATTGTTGCTTGATAGAGCTTCCAATGGAACCAAATCTTGAAGATTTTTGCAATTTCTGAGGGCTGCTCAAACCTCCTCTTCTCCCTCTCCAATAGCAATGAAGAACTCCCCAAAATCCACCAAAAAGAGGCCAAACACCATAGCTAACAACCACATGGTATGGAAGGCAATTAAATGGAGCTTACTCTTATGATTTTTGGCCGTGAGGATGCGTGGAAAAACGGCACTCAACGCCTAGCTTCATGAGTAGAAAAGAGCAAAATCAACACCATGTTTAGCCCTCGTTAGCCATAGAATACACTTGCAGCCATTTAGAGTGAGTGGAGATGGACAATGGTGAGCTATGTGAGAAAGATTAGGGTTTGGAGCAAAGGGAAAGAAAAGGGAAAGAAATTTTTGAAAATTTTCAAAAAAATGCAAGTAAATTGGTACTCTATGTGTTCCTCTCCTCAAGATCAACAAAAGCCCTAGCAAATGGGAGCAAAACGGGGGAAAGATGAGAAGTAATGGCTATGGAAAGCTTGGAAAAGAAGTACAAAAGATAAACATGATTAACAGAAAGATTAACAGGTGATTAATTGAAATTTTCTCCAATTTTTGTACCCCGCTCCAAATATTTGGTCTAGGGTGCCCAAATTAGGTCCAAATGAGCTAAATCTCCATGAAATCACATGAAATGATGCCTCCCCTCCACTAATCTCCATAGATTAAGTAGAAATTAAGCAAGATTAAGCTAAAACTCCAAGAAATCAAGAGAAAATTCAAAAAATTATCAAGAAAATGACTAATCTCATGCCTAAAACCTTGATAATGGATCAAAATCAAGGCTCTGATACCAAATAAAATGGATCTAGAGTAAAATATAGAATCAAACTTATCAAAGCAAGAATCTAGCATCCATTAATCATGAGATTAGTGATCAAATGGCTCATCACATGAATATGCAAGAGAGAGAATCTATAAGTGCATGTAGCAAGAGAAGATGCACAAATAGCCTAAGTGTGTTTAACCTCTCACCAAGAGGATGGTTTCAAGCTAGCCATGAGCTTGACCATGGAAGGCCAAATCTCCATAGATGGAGCCCAAAGGTACAAGATAACCAAAATTAGTAAGAGTGTCAAAAAGATACTACCAATGTCCCATGCACCATCAATTCAAGAAAGCGCAAGGCCAAACCTAAGGAATTGGGGAAACCAAAGGAGGCAAGGCATGACTCAAAACGGCTCTACTTCCAATGTTGTAACAAGCCAAACTTGAAAGTGAGAATCAACAATTGTCTATAATGGAGACTCCTGCCATTTACCAAGGTAAGAGTTTCAAACTTTTAATTGATTCTGTAAGTACACATTCTTTTATTTCTCTGTGATGCATACACAATCTAGTTCTTAATGCATTAAAGGGAAAGAAGATACACATTCTTTTATTTCTCTGTGATGCATACACAATCTAGTTCTTAATGCATTAAGGGAAAGAAGATACAAGTAGAACTGGGCAGTGGTAAATCTCTTTACACTTCCGAGGAGTAATTCAGTTTAGCCTAGATGGGATGCAAGGTCAAAGTTCTTCCTTTAGGCTTATATGATGGGATTCTAGGGATGGATTGCCTAACTCAAGATCAAGCTGACATTCATTGCCATAAAGGGATAGTTTCCTTCTTATTTTTAGATGGGAGCAAGACCCAAGCATTGGGAAATTCAAGACATCTAGTATTACATTTGGTCAAGGCTTTTAAACTTTTAAAAGGGAGAGGACATCTATGTAGTAAAAATGAATTCAACTCACACAAGGCTAAGTCCAAGAGAGCTAGAATGGCTAAGAGAATATGTTGATCTCTTCTCGAAAGAGCTAACAAAGATACCATTTACATGTGAGGTATACCATGAGATAGAGCTAATACTGGTAGCTTAGCCAACTACTAAAATGGAAGTTTTAAAGGCAATTGAGCTTAAAATAGTTGCTTGAACAAGGGTTTTCCGACCTAGTGTTTCACCTTGGGGAGCACTTGTGCTCTATCAAAAGAAGAAAGATGGGATCGCTAGGTTATCCATTGTTTCTAGAGGGTTGAACCTATTAACCATCAAGAATAAGTACTAATACCTAGGATAGATGAGCTATTAGATCTACTGCAAAACACACACCTATTCACCAAGATCAATCTTAAATCTGAATATTATCAGATTAGGATCAAGGAATAAGACATACCCAAGGCAATATTTTTTACACTTACTATTATACCATTCAGGCAACTAGTGCCGCTACAACCTTCAATGGATTGATATAAGAGATATTTTGGGAACATCTGGATGACTTTGTCTTGGTTTATCCTAGTTTACTCCAAGCATGTAGTAGACCATGAGATGCATGTGTGTAAGGTACTAACAATCTTAAGTAAACATAAACTTTTGGCTAAGAAAAGTAAATGTACTAGACAAGGTTGAGTACTTGGGATTTATTGTGTCCAAGGTTTTCATTTTCAGAGATCCCATAAAGAGCAAGCAGATGAGTTAGAACCTAAGACAGACAAGGAAGTTCATGGATTTTCTAAGACTAACAGGATTTCTTCTCAACTACTCTCTTGAAGAAAGATTCTTCAAGAGAAGTTCACGGATTTTCTAAGACTAACAGGATTTCTTCTCAACTACTCTCTTGAAGAAAGATTCTTACTTCAAATGGATTGTTATGTGCTAGAGTGCATTTGATAATAAGTTGAAGGCCGCCTTGGTTAACAATTAATTCTTGAAGCTGCCAGATTTGAGTGAGTCGTTTGAACTAGCATTGCTGCTAGTGGATTTGCAATTGGAGGAGTATTCATGCAAGAAGGACATCGAGTAGCATATAAATCCAGGAAGCTCATGCCATATGAATAAAAGTATTGTTGAGATATCAAGCTCAACTAGTGCCATGGCAGACATTGATGACCTTCCTAGGTGATAGCTTCCACATCTACACCACTGGCATGGTTTGTGAGATTATGGGTGATATACGGCCAGTGGGATGACAGGCTGTGTGATAGCCATTTTGGATTACTAGAGACTGGCATAGTTATAGCGCCAGCTCATTTAGTTGGGTTCACATTATGGACCGACCCTTGTATGTTGTAGTAGTTGAGTATTAACCCATATAGTGTGTACTCTTATCTTTATGTTATGTTGGTTGAGCAGTTGCAACGCAGAATCTAGTTCAAATGTTCCAGACTAACACAAAGGCAAGGAAGTTGTAGTTAAAGCAAGAGTTGCATATTGTGGAAAAGAAAAGCATGTCCATCAATTAATATACCTTAAAGATCAAGGGCATTGTTGAATCCCTTAGGTCTATCAATGTATCAATGGGGGGAGGATGATGATTTGGTGAGTGTCTAGTCTAAATGGGCTTGGCAAAGAGTACAAGCCATTCAAGACCTCCATTGCAGTTAGGAAAAATATTCCCAACTTTTGGGACTTGATATCTATGCTAATCATAGAAGAAAAGGCTTTAGGTAAGGATTCTTCTTCACAAAGCAAGAACACATCGGAACAGGACTTCTACTCTAATTCAGATAGAGGCAGAGGTCAGAGGTAGAGGCCATGGTAGAGGCCAAGGTGATGGTCGATAAGGAAATCAGAATTCTGGACAACAACAGTCCAATGATTCACAACAGCAATCATACACAGGTGGAAGAGGCCAGTTTAGAGGAAGGGGGGAGCCAAAGAGGCGGAGGTGGTTGGCAAAGAAATCAAAATGCAAATAGCATAGAGTGCTATTACTGTGGCAAACCAGGACACATGGCAAATGTAAGATTCCTCCCCCAACCCCTTTTTGATGTCTAGTATCTTCCCCTGTAATCAACCCTCTTCAGAAATATAAAAACCCTGTTGCTAACTATTTTAGCCTAGAGAGAGGAAAATTATTCTAGAGAGAGAATATTCAGATTTTGAATATTTTTGGATAGAAAAATATCTCTTATAATTCAGATGAGTTCCCCTGAAACAGAAATTCAAAAAGAATTTTTCAATGTGCAATTGGAATTAATTGGAAATAGGTATAAAGAACCTTAGTCTAAGGGTCTAGATTTTCAGAAATCTTTAGACTATGGTCCAATTAAGGTTCCTATGGGCCAATAGCATCAATCCATGTGTAGGGAAGAGATAAATCCAAATTTGTAAAAAGAAGATACCCAAAAATGAGTAAATGCTCACATAAGGTGAAGAGTTGAAAATGTACAAGGTTTATTAGTAAAAAACTATGAGCAATATTAAAAATATGAGATATTTTGGGTATCCAAAAATGAGTAAATGCTCACATAAGATGAAGAGTTGAAAATACACAAGGTTTATTAGTAAAAAACTATGAGCAATATTAAAATGATTCCATTATGACACATATGTAAGGAAGGGGAATTCTTTAAAGGAGGTGCATATTTCACATAAGATGAAGAGTTGAAAATGTACAAGGTTTATTAGTAAAAAAAACTATGAGCAATATTAAAATGATTCCATTATGACACATATGTAAAGAAGGGGAATTCTTTAAAGGAGGTGCATATTTCACATAAGATGAAGAGTTGAAAATGTACAAGGTTTATTAGTAAAAAACTATGAGCAATATTAAAATGATTCCATTATGACACATATGTAAGGAAGGGGAATTCTTTAAAGGAGGTGCATATTTCACATAAGATGAAGAGTTGAAAATGTACAAGGTTTATTAGTAAAAAAACTATGAGCAATATTAAAATGATTCCATTATGACACATATGTAAGGAAGGGGAGTTCTTTAAAGGAGGTGCATATTTCACATGCTTGAATGAGTTTTAAACTCATAAAAATTGAGATATTTCATCTCTCCTCTCTCCTCATTCAAGTCTAGTTCCAAAAAGTTAGCTTAACTGACCTAAAAATGGTCAAATATTGACCAAACTGATTTAGAAAATTCTAGAATCAGTTTGTTTGGTTAGGAGCTCAATTTTTCCTATAAATAGAAGCCTCCCCCTTGTTGAAAAATAGATAGTGTTTATGCATCGTTACTCTACTCCACCTAAGCCAAGAACTGTGAATTCATTTAATAATTCACTAGTTTTTGGAGCTTCCCTCTTTCTTCAATCTCCATTAGTGGCTCCATCAACATACTTAACCAATTGATTGGTTGGGGGCCTCTACCGTGAACAAAGAATCAAGCAAGTTGTAAGGTAATTAGTGAATATTGATCTTTCTATAATTTCTCAATGTTTCTCTCTTCTCAACCCCTCTCAAGCTTGAGAAGTTTAATTGGTATGGTTTTTTAAATGCTATTGAAGTTTGAATAGTAGTGAAGAGTTACATAATTTAATAAATTCTATTGAAGTTAATTTTTATTTATGTTTAAATTCTAATGATTTTTATGTAAATTCTCTCTCTCACTCAAGAAATGGTCATACTCATGACCCGTTCTCAATCCAAATTAAGCTTTTCATAAAGCTTTTCCTTAACCCAAGATTAAGCTATGCTTGAGGTCAAATTAATGGCTTTTTTCTATGCTTTTAGTTTATGTATATTGATGATTCAATCCATTATGGATTAATAAGCCATTTAGAGATCATTTTAATTATTTCCTTAATGATAAGCATTATCCCTTAGAAAAATTGAGATTTATCAGTCATAGCAGCGGAGCTATGGCAAAATTTTTATAAAAATTATGCATAAAATAATTTCATTCAAAGCATAAAAAGAGGACTTCCTACCATATTCTAGGAATTATCATCCTAGATTAATTGAAAGAATTTCATTACAATCATGGAGAAATTGAATTTTAATATCATGCATAAAGGATAAGTTTTTATATCAAAAGTGTTATTTTTACCATTTTTATTTCATGCATAGAAGTATGCATAATGGATAAATTTTTATATCAAAAGTGTTATTTTTACCATTTTTATTTCATGCATAGAAGTATGCATAATGGATAAATTTTTATATCAAAAGTGTTATTTTTACCATTTTTATTTCATGCATAGAAGTATGCATAGTGGATAAATTTTTATATCAAAAGTGTTATTTTTATCATTTTTAATTTTCATGCATAGAAGTATGCATAAAGGAAAATTTTTTATATCAAAAGTGTTACTTTTATCATTTTTAATTTTCATGCATAGAAGTATGCATAAAAGAAAATTTTTTATATCAAAAGTGTTACTTTTATCATTTTTAATTTTCATGCATAAAAGTATGCATAAAAGAAATTTTTTATATCAAAAGTGTTACTTTTATCATTTTTAATTTTCATGCATAGAAGTATGCATAAAGGAAAATTTTTTATATCAAAAGTGTTACTTTTATCATTTTTAATTTTCATGCATAGAAGTATGCATAAAGGAAAAATTTTTATATCAAAAGTGTTACTTTTATCATATTGGATTTCATGCATATAGGTATGCATAAAAGATATTCTTTTTATACTAAAAGTGTGATTTTCCTCATAAATGGATTTTATGCTTAACTTAGATGCATAAGAGAAATTCTTTCATTCTAAAAGTGTAATTCCCTACCAAATTGAAATTATGCATAAAAGATTGATTTTAATTTCGAAAGTGTTAGTCTCCTTAAATGGAATTTATGTATAAATAAATGTGTAGAGAAATCTTATATCAAATATAAGAATTCTCTTTTAAAAAAAAGATATGAAATGTGATAAGATGTGATAAGAGGTGTATGAGATGTGATAAGAATTGATAAGATGCGTATGGAAAGTGATAGAATGTGATAAGAGGTGTATGAGATGTGATAAGAATTGATAAGATGCGTATGGAAAGTGATAGGATGTGATAAGAGGTGTATGAGATGTGATAAGAATTGATAAGATGCGTATGGAAAGTGATAGGATGTGATAAGAGGTGTATGAGATGTAAAAAGATGTGATAAGATGTGTATGAGATGTGATAAGATTTGATAAGATGCGTATGGAAAGTGATAGGATGTGATAAGAGGTGTATGAGATGTAAAAAGATGTGATAAGATGTGTATGAGATGTGATAAAATGTGTTAAGATGAGTTAGGATGTGTTAAGATGTATATGGGATGTGCTAGGACGAGAATGGATGTAATATGGTTGTATGAATGTGATGTGGATGTATACATGTAGATGTATATGTATGAATGTGAATGTTGATGTGGATGTGGATGTATGGATGTGTATGTATGTATGTGGATGTGTATGTATGAATGAGGATGTAAAAATGGACGTATGTATATAGATGCGGATGTATGGATGTATGTATGTAGATGTGGATGTATGGATGTGATTGTGAATGAAGAGGTGGATGTGAATGTATGGATGTAGATACAGATGTGGATGTATGTATGTAGATGTGGATGTATGGATGTGATTGTGAATGAAGAGGTGGATGTGAATGTATGGATGTAGATACGGATGTGGATGTATGTATGTGAATGTGGATGTATGAATGAGGATGTGAAAATGGATGTATGCATGTGAATGTGGATGTATGAATATGAATGTGGATGTGTGGATGTGGAAATGGAGGTATGGATGTATGAATGTAGATGTGGATGTATGCATGTAGATGCGTATGTATGAATGTGAAATTGGATGTATGATGTGGACGTACGAACATGGATATGTATGTAGAATAGTGAATATGAAGATGTATGTGAGATAATGTAGTCTATATGAGTGAATGGATGAGAACGAGTACACACTGAATGGAATGTGGAATAAGTAATGTGGTCCGAGAGTGGATAATATGGAAAGACAAGAGTTCGTTATAGAAACTGTATTTGTGACTGTTTGTAAATGACTGTTTTATGTCAAGAATGCTGGAGAAGCATTTTGACCGTCTTGAGGATTAAGGTCATGAAGACTGAACTGATAAAGTTGCAACTGTTGACGGAGAGTCAATGGAGGACATCTCGCGTAGCAAGGTCGATCGAGGTCTTGACCAGCCTCGGCTCGATTTAAATGGTGAGTTTCCGGTACGGTGGATGAGGGACCAAGGAAGCGGCCTATGAGTGAAGCGCTAGGTCACCTGCGAAGGATCCTAGAGGGTGCTGACCATATGGTGCTCGGGCTCTGGGTCGCCGAAGATACCCACACGTGCGTCGTGGAAGATATTGGAATAAGGAGTAAGAGTTGTTTTCTGAAACCGGGCATGGATCTGGTTGATTAATCTTGCTGGTCCTCAACAGATGAGTCCATGGCTCTTTTATATGGATCTGTGGGTTGATCTTGCTGATCTTCCACGGAGACTCCATTCTATTATATGAATATATTGTCAGTTACTATGAGCTAGGAACCATGGAAAAGGCCCCTGAGAGAACAGGTGGTGAGCGTTTTGGTTGCCAATGATGCCATAAGTATACCGATGAAAGAATGACTGGAAATGAGGATTCAACCAGAGACTTTGAGGATTGTCATCAGTGACATAATGGTTTTATTAAAGGATTGTTTTAAAGCTAGTTGATGCTAAGAAAAAGGCAATTTCATATTGGGTGTGTAAGTGGTATGACTAGTTTTATGTTTGCATGAACTTCCGGCTAGGGGGCCTTGGAACTCTTTTCCTTGGTACCCGGGACAAAACCTAACCAAATTCCAAATTGGATCCCATCACTACAGTGGTTGGGCGGTTGGCTAACCCATGGGATCGGATGGGGTTAGGCTGGACTGATGGATCCGTAAATCGAGATTTAATTTCTATTATTACGATAGATGAAGTAAATCCCGGATAGAAATTGTTCTATGGATAGGAATCAACGGCTGTGCCTCTTGATGGGGAAAAAAGCGTTGATCCCAATGATCCAAGTGCAAGTTCTTCCTTGATTTGACCAAGTACCGTTAAAGGTGCAGTCAGATCAGTTTGATCAGTAATGATCTTGACTACGTTAGAGTAAAGAGTTATCCTGGTGGAATCGCCCGTGCTTTCCGGGTAAAGGAAGTTTTTCCGGTTTCGGTTTTGGACAAACCGACGGATTAGTCTCTTGTCCGGATATCCGTGGGCGAGGCCCGAGTGTGGGACCCCTGTCCCGTGCGAGAAGTGCTACTTCCGCTGCTAGTACCCCGAATCCGTTGCTCGGTGGGAACAGGGATCTCACAGTTGGTATCAGAGCAGGTTTTGAAAGCTAATAAAGATAATTAAATTCTTATCTGAAATTGGTAATAAGAATTCAGAAACAGCATTTTCATAATGTATTTTCATTCCGTAAGCTTCTTTAATGAAAAACTTTTAATCAAAGAAATTGTTTTTATAGATGGAAGTTTCCCATTTATCTGGTATTCCCGACCTCACCCAGTCTCAAGATATGATTGCATTTGCTTTCGAGCATCTCATCTCTTCCGCTTCAACACGAACAAGCCGAGCAAGACTCGCACGCCATTTCGAGGAATTATATTTTCCTAACCCAGTGGAGAGACAACAGCATAAGTGGGTTGCAGGGCTATATATCCACGCCTCTTATAACCGGCGTGCAATGCTGAGGCAGAACCTCTCATTGGCCATGATTTTGATAAAGCTGAAAATGACGCGTGGTGTCATTCTATATCTTTCAACGCCTCAAAATTTCAGACGTGCTTGCCGAGTTTATAGACTCCTTAGTCGATTTATCCCTAAGGAGAAAATAATAGCTCCCTTCGCAGTTAGAGAACTTATGTAACAGGGCATGACTATGGCCCAGTACGGTCCTCTTATATGTCTTTCGAGGAGATTTTGAACTCAGAGCCGAGTTGCTCTATGTATATATTGCAACTTTTATATAAATAAAGAAACGTTTTCCGGTTAAAAAATTCCTGTTGAATAAATGATTGTTTATGGCGAACGATCTACTGCTGATAAAGAAAAAAAATCTGTTATCGGACATATGCCATAGATCTCCATTAAGATCTTGTCTTGTATAAGAAATTGTTTTCCGAACTCTTAAGTCTTAGGATCTCGTGAATAATATCAAAATAAAAATTTAATAATATATAAATTTTGGCAAAATCATGAGACGAGGAAACCGTGGTCGTTAGCCAGACCCTGTCTCTGAAGATGACGAGCTTGACCTTAATGTTCGCAAGGCTCTTCATAGGTCTCAGCCAGGACCCTTCAAAGGAGAAGGGGAGAACTTGGGTGAGGCTGTGGAGAAATGGGTGGAAGCCTTGGAAGAGTATTTTGATGTCACAGGATACAATCATCAGAGCAATTGGCTAATAAAGATCAACTGAGAAGCCAAATATGTCAAAAATTTATCAAGAAACACAAAAAGGTTATAATTGTGTGATATAATTCATACAATTTGATATTCAAACTGAAAAATTTGTAATTTAGTAATTGGGTTTTCAGATGCCGCAATTGTATGGAACCCTGACTTGCTTGAGGCCTAGACATGATGGTATCTATCTTATAGTTCCAAGTATCATGACTACCCGTATATACCGAGAGTATAACTGCAGCTCTTTACTGACAGTATATACGAGTAAATCTAAGACTTGAAATTATAAGCGTTAATGCTATCCAGATGATGATTTCGAATGTGGTTGATATGATTTTTAATTCTGTTTGAGAATTGATGAATTGAATTGGATTCTGATTGAAAAATGACGATTTCTGAAATTTAGTTGAAATGTAATAAGCTGAGCGAAACCACAATGAGGATGAATGGGACGAGTCCCAGTGATGATATTCATAACTGGAATGATGATAATGATTTCACCAAATCACTATGAGATTAGTGGATTGTGCTGTCAGATTGCTACTGTTAACACTTGAGACGGTAGATTAAGTTAAGGGATGACAAATTGAGAACTTGCTTAACTAAAATTCCTGTGGAGGAATGTTCAGAAGGAAAATTTTCAGTCTAATGGACCATTATCGTGTTAAAGATATGAATGATATGATCTGAATGAATTGTTATTTAATGATGAGTTCTATATAAGGGATAATTATCCCCGTATTCTGTTGGGTTGACCAGAATATAAGGAACCCCAGAATATATTGGATCTTAAGAAAAAGAGTTGTCCTCTACCTTGCAAGATGAGGACATCTCGCACTTTTCAAGTGGGGTAGAATGTAAGATTCTCCCCCAGCCTTCGAGGTATACAGGAGTAAGAATCTCCCTTTCTGATCTTATAATTATTCTCTCTCTAAAATAAAAGAAAGATTCTGTTTAAAAAAGGAAGAACCTTTTCCCTGAATACTTCTCAAGAGTCCCACCTGTTTTAAGATTCAGAACAATGAGTTCAGAAGTGAGAATCGATGTTTTGGATATCAAGGTTTTGGTCTTCATTCGAGTACGGCCCAAAAGAAGTTCTTTATCTCTTGGGAAGTATAAGAAGTTATCTCCCAGATATTGTGGACCAAAGAAAGTAGGTGATTTAGCTTACGAACTTCTTTTATCTCCTCATCTCAAAGTTCTAAATGCCTTCTATAGAAAAATATGCCAAACCCAAATCATGGAAAGACGGTAAAACTTCAGTGGCAAGTTACCGTTGGCTTCTAAGTTACGCTAGCTCCTTCCTTTATATAAGTCGTAACTTTTACTTGTCGTTCACAGTAATCTTACTCCCATCGATCTCCTTTCTTTCTTAATCTCCTTCATGGCTTGGCAACAAGAATTAGTTTTATCCATAATGATTCCTCACCTTCAAGACGCAAGTGAGTCTGTGAAGAAGGATTTTATAGAACAGTATGAGCGCTCACTTTTTCCTCACCTAGGAACTTCTGTAGCGCAGACCAAATGGCGGACCTATCAAGACATAACTAGGGTAACACCCTGGGGTCAGCAGCACTTTCGTAACAATGTCCGCTTGGCCATGGTTATCGAAGCCTTGGGTTTGGGTCCTCGATACTACTGCGTCATGAGATCAAGACATCTTGGGTTTTCTGAGCGGGTCTTCTTACTGGCGTGTTTTCTTCCTCATGAGAAGATATGCCTTTACCCCGTTTTTGGCTTGCCTCTTAGAGGTCCTTTTGTTAGAACACCTCATACCACTGAGATAGGCGCAGCAATAACCCACAGAATCATTCCCATAGATGAGTTACCTTATACTTGTGCAGCTTGTGAGGACTGCTTTTGTAACCATATGATGGACGGGCTTATGGAAGTGTAAAGAGTTCCTCTATCTTTACTGTATAAGTTCCGAGAATGAATAAAGTTTAAATCTTGTTCGTATTTTGAATCTTGCTCTCTTTAAGACTTATCTTGGTGGTTAATCTTGATTAAAATTTTTCTCTATCTCATATTCGTGAATCTTGCGAAATTATCACAAGTTGCGAGATAAGGACATCTCGCGTTTTTTAAGTGGGGTAGAATGTAAGATTCCTCCCCCAACCCCTTTTTGATGTCTAGTATCTTCCCCTGTAATCAACCCTCTTCAGAAATATAAAGACCCTGTTGCTAACTATTTTAGCCTAGAGAGAGGAAAATTATTCTAGAGAGAGAATATTCAAATTTTGAATATTTTTGGATAGAAAAATATCTCTTATAATTCAGATGAGTTCCCCTGAAACAGAAATTCAAAAAGAATTTTCCAATGTGCAATTGGAATTAATTGGAAATAGGTATAAAGAACCTTAGTCTAAGGGTCTAGATTTTCAGAACCTTAGTCTAAGGGTCTAGATTTTCAGAAATCTTTAGACTATGGTCCAATTAAGGTTCCTATGGGCCAATAGCATCAATCCATGTGTAGGGAAGAGATAAATCCAAATTTGTAAAAAGAAGATACCCAAAAATGAGTAAATGCTCACATAAGGTGAAGAGTTGAAAATGTACAAGGTTTATTAGTAAAAAAACTATGAGCAATATTAAAATGATTCCATTATGACACATATGTAAGGAAGGGGAGTTCTTTAAAGGAGGTGCATATTTCACATGCTTGAATGAGTTTTAAACTCATAAAAATTGAGATATTTCATCTCTCCTCTCTCCTCATTCAAGTCTAGTTCCAAAAAGTTAGCTTAACTGACCTAAAAATGGTCAAATATTGACCAAACTGATTTAGAAAATTCTAGAATCAGTTTGTTTGGTTAGGAGCTCAATTTTTCCTATAAATAGAAGCCTCCCCCTTGTTGAAAAATAGATAGTGTTTATGCATCGTTACTCTACTCCACCTAAGCCAAGAACTGTGAATTCATTTAATAATTCACTAGTTTTTGGAGCTTCCCTCTTTCTTCAATCCCCATTAGTGGCTCCATCAACATACTTAACCAATTGATTGGTTGGGGGCCTCTACCGTGAACAAAGAATCAAGCAAGTTGTAAGGTAATTAGTGAATATTGATCTTTCTATAATTTCTCAATGTTTCTCTCTTCTCAACCCCTCTCAAGCTTGAGAAGTTTAATTGGTATGGTTTTTTAAATGCTATTGAAGTTTGAATAGTAGTGAAGAGTTACATAATTTAATAAATGCTATTGAAGTTAATTTTCATTTATGTTTAAATTCTAATGATTTTTATGTAAATTCTCTCTCTCACTCAAGAAATGGTCATACTCATGACCCGTTCTCAATCCAAATCAAGCTTTTCATAAAGCTTTTCCTTAACCCAAGATTAAGCTATGCTTGAGGTCAAATTAATGGCTTTTTTCTATGCTTTTAGTTTATGTATATTGATGATTCAATCCATTATGGATTAATAAGCCATTTAGAGATCATTTTAATTATTTCCTTAATGATAAGCATTATCCCTTAGAAAAATTGAGATTTATCAGTCATAGCAGCGGAGCTATGGCAAAATTTTTATAAAAATTATGCATAAAATAATTTCATTCAAAGCATAAAAAGAGGACTTCCTACCATATTCTAGGAATTATCATCCTAGATTAATTGAAAGAATTTCATTACAATCATGGAGAAATTGAATTTTAATATCATGCATAAAGGATAAGTTTTTATATCAAAAGTATTATTTTTACCATTTTTATTTCATGCATAGAAGTATGCATAATGGATAAATTTTTATATCAAAAGTGTTATTTTTACCATTTTTATTTCATGCATAGAAGTATGCATAATGGATAAATTTTTATATCAAAAGTGTTATTTTTACCATTTTTATTTCATGCATAGAAGTATGCATAGTGGATAAATTTTTATATCAAAAGTGTTATTTTTATCATTTTTAATTTTCATGCATAGAAGTATGCATAAAGGAAAATTTTTTATATCAAAAGTGTTACTTTTATCATTTTTAATTTTCATGCATAGAAGTATGCATAAAAGAAAATTTTTTATATCAAAAGTGTTACTTTTATCATTTTTAATTTTCATGCATAAAAGTATGCATAAAAGAAATTTTTTATATCAAAAGTGTTACTTTTATCATTTTTAATTTTCATGCATAGAAGTATGCATAAAGGAAAATTTTTTATATCAAAAGTGTTACTTTTATCATTTTTAATTTTCATGCATAGAAGTATGCATAAAGGAAAAATTTTTATATCAAAAGTGTTACTTTTATCATATTGGATTTCATGCATATAGGTATGCATAAAAGATATTATTTTTATACTAAAAGTGTGATTTTCCTCATAAATGGATTTTATGCTTAACTTAGATGCATAAGAGAAATTCTTTTATTCTAAAAGTGTAATTCCCTACCAAATTGAAATTATGCATAAAAGATTGATTTTAATTTCGAAAGTGTTAGTCTCCTTAAATGGAATTGATGGGGAAAAAGCGTTGATCCCAATGATCCAAGTGCAAGTTCTTCCTTGATTTGACCAAGTACCGTTAAAGGTGCAGTCAGATCAGTTTGATCAGTAATGATCTTGACTACGTTAGAGTAAAGAGTTATCCTGGTGGAATCACCCGTGCTTTTCGGGTAAAGGAAGTTTTTCCGGTTTCGGTTTTGGATAAACCGACGGATTAGTCTCTTGTCCGGATATCCGTGGGTGAGGCCCCGAGTGTGGGACCCCTGTCCCGCGCGAGAAGTGCTACTTCCGCTGCTAGTACCCCGAATCCGTTGCTCGGTGGGAACAGGGATCTCACAGCAAAGGACTGCTACAAAAAGCAGAATGACATTAAAAGTGGGAAGTTGTAGCAAGGCAACTTGCATCATCTAGCAAAACATGGAGGTGATGATAACAGAAGTGAGCAGCTATTTGTGATGCAGTTCATGATAACAGGGGATGTGTCAAGATCTCAAGATATATGGTATGTGGATTCTGGCATCTCTAACCACATGACCAGTCATGCTGAGTGGTTTGGAGATATGCAAAAAATAGAAAAACCAGGTTATGTAGAAAGAGGTGATGATACTGCACATCCTATTGTGCATGTTGGTAAAGTGCCATTGTCTATGCAGTGTGGCAAAATGAAGTACTTGGCAACTTGCATCATCTAGCAAAACATGGAGGTGATGATGACAGAAGTGAGCAGCTATTTGTGATGCAGTTCATGCTTAGTTCCATAACATGGGATGTGTCAAGATCTCAAGATATATGGTATGTGGATTCTGGCATCTCTAACCACATGACCAGTCATGCTGAGTGGTTTGGAGATATGCAAAAAATAGAAAAACCAGGTTATGTAGAAAGAGGTGATGATACTGCACATCCCATTGTGCATATTGGTAAAGTGCCATTGTCTATGCAGGATGGCAAAATGAAGTACTTGGCTGATATACTTCATGTTTCGAATATTACAAAGAGCCAGGTTTCTGTTGGACAGATGGTTGAGCATGGCCTAAAAGTGAGGTTTAATCATCGAGAATGTTTTGTGAAAGTTTTTAAAAATAAGTATCGCTTGGTTGTAAAGGGTAACAGAAATGGCAAGATGTTTACTTTGGATGTGAACATGCGTGAGATAAAGGTAGCCATGTTTGCGCATGGAACAGGTGTCATTTACAAATATTGACATATGGCACAAGCGCATTGGTCATGTGAATGTACAGCCACTGAAGTCTATGCAACCCCAAAATATTGTTGCAAGTTTGCCAAAGTTTAAGGTTAATGGTATGCATAAGGTATGTGAAGCATGACAACTTGGTAAGCAGGCCAAACATGCTTTCCCACATGAAAAGCATGTCAATGCAAAGCCATTAGATGTCATACATTCAGATGTATGGGGACCGACCAAGATTGCAACAATTGTAGGTTGCAGGTACTATGTTACATTCATTGATGATTACGACACTAGGAAAGTGTGGGTTTATTTCATGAAGGAGAAAAGTGAGGCGTTTGCTCACTTTTAGATATTTAAATCCTTGGTCGAGAAGGAAAAAGGAATGCAAATAAAATGCCTAAGATCAAATGGTGGGGGAGAATATTTCTCCAATGAGTTCAGTGATTTCCTGAGAAAGCATGGAATCAAGAGGCAGTTTACGTGCAGGTACACTCCGCAACAAAATGGTGTTGCATAAAGGAAAAACAGGCACATGGCAGAAGTGGCAAGTGCCTTGATGGGGCTGAAAAGAATATGCCACATTACTTTTGGGTAGAAGCAGTAGCAACTGCTGTGTACATTATGAACAGGACACCCACTGCAGCTATTCATGGTATGACTCCTGTGAACAGAAGTTTATAGGCATAAGACTGCATGTGTCTCACTTGAAAGTGTTTGGGTGTATTGCATATGTGCATGTTCCTGATGAAGTGAGAACAAAGTTGGATCCAAAAGCAGAGAAATGCATCTTCATTGGTTATGCTATGGAGCAAAAAGGTTATAGATGCTATAACCCTACCACTCGTGAGATGCGAGTAAGCAGAGATGTTGTCTTCAATGAGATGAGTAGATAGTATGCACCAATATAGTGAAGGCAAAAGGAGATGCGGATGTATAAGAAGTGTTGATGTTGCACCACATGTAGAGCAGTAATCATAGGTGTTGAGTGGACCCGGGGAGTCCTCGAGCAGTGGATCCAATGTTAGCCCATGGTCAGGTAGGTTGAGGAATGATATAGGTGCACATGTATCATGAAAAGGGAAGGAAAAGGTAGATCAACCTTTTGTGCCTGATCTGTCAGCAGGTCACTCATATGTGGATGGTGACTCTAGTGGCTTTGAGTAGAGCCTTGATGAGGAGCTTGGCATTCCGTCTATGGTTACTCCTTGCAAGGAGAACCAGGATTGTTTTGAGGACAGCTGGCAGTGATCCAAGTGTACGTAGGTCTACGAGGGTTAGATACCTTATTGACAGGTTGAGATATGATGGATGTATAGCCCATCATTATGCTTACATGGTAAAAGCAATATAGGAGGTTGAGCCCACTTGCTTTGAGCATGCAATTGGAAATAAGAAATGGAAAGATGCCATGGATGAGGAGATGGCAGCATTGGATGCAAATACAACATGGGAGTTAGTGCCTTTGCCTAAGGAAAAGAAGGCAATTGGATGTAAGTGGGTGTATAAAGTCAAGCACAATGCTGATTGTTCAGTGAGGAGGTACAAGGCAAGATTAGTTCCCAAGGGCTATGCACGAACTTATGGCATAGACTATGAGGAGACATTCAGCCCGGTTGCAAGAATGGCAACCGTGAGAGCTATCATTGCTATGGCTCCACGAAGGGTTGGTCTTTACATCAAATGGATGTAAAGAATGCTTTCTTGCTACATGGTGATTTGTTAGAAGTGTACATGATGCAGCCACCAGGTTATGAGAGTGATGCACATCCTTATTTTGTGTGCAGGTTATGCAAAGCCTTATATGCCTTAAAGCAGGCACCCAGAGCATGGTCAAACAAGATCGGGGAGTATCTTGTTACCATTGGATTTTCGATATTCAATGCAAATTTTTCACTATATGTGAAAAAGACAGATAGGGGGATCATGCTATTAGTTATCTATGTGGATGACTTGATTATCACTGGTGATAGTGATGTAGACATATATGATGTCAGGATGCTTTTGAAGCAAAAGTTTGAGATGAAGGATTTGGGTAAGCTACGGTATTTCTTGGGCATAGAGGTGGTGAGATCACCTCATGGCATTTTGCTATTTCAGAGGTAGTACGGCTTGGACATGTTGTCCAAGTATGGTATGATAGGCTGTAAGCCTATTTTAGTGCCATTGGAGCAGAACACAAAGCTTTCTGCAGATATAGGAGAGCTTTTGGAGGACCCCACTACATACAAGCGCATAGTGGGTAGTTTGATCTACATGACCATTACAAGGCCAGACTTGAGCTATGTTGTTGGACATGTGAGTTAGTTTATACAGGCCCCTAGGAAGCCACACTTGGATGCGGCTAGACGGATCCTCAGGTATATAAAGTCCATAATTGATTATGGACTTTTCAATGAGGCTAGTATAGAGATACAGTGTCATGGGTACACATATGCTGATTGGACTGGTAGTATTGCAGACAGGAGATCTACCAGTGGTTTTATGTTCTCATTCGGGAGTGCTGCTGTGAGTTGGAGCAGTAAGAAGCAGCCAACAGTTGCCTTGTTGAGTATAGAGGCAGAGTATAGGGGTGCTGCTATGGCAGCTTGTGAGGTAACTTGGTTTCATAAGCTACTTGGTGACATGGGAGAGCCCATGGATAGGGCAGTTGTCATATATTGTGACAACATGAGCAGCATGTAACCCAATATATCATGCTAGAATGAAGCACATTGAGGTGCATTATCACTTTGGCCAGTAACCCAATATATCATGCTAGAACGAAGCACATTGAGGTGCATTATCACTTTGTGAGGGAGAAAGTTATAGCAGGAGATGTAAATATGGTATATGTCAGCACAGAGGATCAGGTGGCTGACATCTTCACGAAGGCATTGGGCACAGAGAAGCTCCACAGGTTTAGGAGCTTACTTGGAGTGCAGTGTGTGGAGTTAAGCTCGAGGGGGAGTGTTGAGATATTGAGCTCAACTAGTGCTATGGCAGACATTGATGACCCGCCTGGCTTTCGCATCTACACCACTGGCATGGTTGGTGAGATTATGGGTGATATGTGGCCAGTGGGATGATAGGCTGTGTGACAGCCATTTTGGATTACTAGAGACTGGCATAGTTATAGTGCCAGCTCATTTAGTCAGGTTCACATTATGGACCGTCAAACCTTGTATGTTGTAGTAGTCGAGTACTAACCCATATAGTGTGTACTCTTATCTTTATGTTATGTTGGTTGAGTAGAGAAGAAGAAGATATAAGAAAATTCAACTATCCATCTCTCTCTTGTGTAGTCTTGCTCTCTTTTGTGTGTGTGTGTTTGTTTGCTAGGGTTTGAAGCTCTCCCTCTCCCCCACATTCACTTTAAATATACAACCCACCATGATCTAGAATTACTTACAGTAGAGCATGCCTTAAGAATGTGGCGATACTATCTTTTGGGCCATAACTTCACTTTGGTAATAGACCACCAGAGCTTTAAATGGATATTCAGGTAGGGCAGACCTCAATATGGGGCAAAGGAGGTGGCTGGAGACATTGTAAGAATTTGAATTTGAGATTAAATACCGGTCAAGCAAGGAATAGCAACAGATGCTCTTAGCAAAAAAGCTTTGCTACTTGCAATCACCACCATCTTGAATCCATTATTTGGTAAAAGTAAAAGAGAAGATTAGTGTGGATTCATTCTATGCACCAGTAAACTACCTTGCTTAATTTGCAAAATAGGATTGATCTTGAAAGGAGAAAGGTTTACAAGTTAGAAGATGTATACGTCTATTATAATAATGGGGCTATGTATTAATGATGATGCTATAAAAGGGAAAATCTTGACTGAGGCCCATAGCAACCTTATTATTGCTGATGAACACCTCGGATATGTAAAGACATACATGTCAGTTAAGAGGAGTTTCTTTTGGCCCATACTTAAGAAGGGTGTATTATAACATGTGCAACAATGCCTAACTTGCTATAGGAGGATCAAAGCAGAGAGGTTAAAGCTACCATGAAAATTACATCCCTTAGGCATTATTGGAATTAGGGTTAGGGTTGCAACAATGCACACACACAAGATAGAGAAGCTCGAAAGCACACAAACTCACTAGATTAGAATGAACAAATGTGTGCCAAATACAAAAGATAAGTACACATCCCAAAATGAGTAGATAAGAGAGTATATACGCACGGGGGAAAAAACCTCCTAGTGAGGGAAAAAGTGCCATAGTGTGTTCACACACATCACTGCCATATAATGCTACAAATCCTCCCTAGAGTGATGATGTGAACATGTACAGGGTATGGCCGATCAATCCTAAAAAGGTAATAAGCCCAAGGCTTTACAAAAAGCTTCAAACTTTTCACGAGGAAGAGCCTTCTTGAATAAATTTGCCATGTTAGACATATAATGGTAGTCATACGAGATGTGGGTGCAAAGGTCTCATCATAATCAATGTCCTTTTGTTGGGCATACCCAACAAGTCTGGCCTTGTAGCGATCAACGTTACCATCTGCTTTGTGTTTTAACTTATAAACCCACTTAGTACAAATGGCCTTCTTGCCATGAGGTAGATTTGTCAAATACCAAGTGTCATTCTTGAGTATAGAGTTATACTCGTCCTGCATAGCATGCATCCACGGATCATCATCATGTGCTTCCTTAAAGGAAATAGGTTCCTCCTCATTATATAAAGTAGAAATGAGAACATGATCCACATGAGAATAATCTGCATGATAAGAACCAATGAATTCTGCTAGGTAAAGGAACTACCAACTTGCTATCCCTCATCAATGTCTATACAAGCCATTTTGGCATATGCCTAGATTCTTCTATGGCTGCTCTCTCCTCATCCACTACATCCTCAATAATTGCCTCATCAAAAGGTTGATTTGTAGGCTGATTTTGCACCTGCAAAGGCTGAATTTCAGCACTTGGTTGAGCATTCAATTTCTCTACATAAGGTTGCCCTCCATTGAACAAAGGTAGGAGCAAATCAAACATGTCCTGTGAGCATACATTCTGTTGTTTTTTGCATGAAAGCATGGGTTGAACTGAGTTTTTGACAAAAACAACATCTCTACTTACCAAAATCCACTTTGAGGTCGGATGGTAGAGTATATATCCCTTGCTTTCTGAACTGTATCCCATAAATATACATTTAATTGCCATATCATCAAGCTTACTACGTTGTTGCTCAGGCACAAGAGCATAAGCAAGACAGCCAAAAACACACAAATGAGCCACAAAAGGCTTACTGCCATGTCAAGCTTCATAAGGAGTTCTAGACTGCAAGGTCTTGGTAGGACATTTGTTCAACACATAGTTTGCGCACATAGTTGCCTCTAACCAAAAACCATGAGGTAAATCTTGGGCTTTCACCATACATTGTACAATCTCCATAAGAGACCTGTTCTTCCTCTCAGCCACACCATTTTGTTGAGGTACGTATGGCATATACATTGATGCCCTAGCCTTTTTCAGCCATATATGTATGAAATTCCTTGGACATATACTCCCCCCCTCGATCTAAACAAAGGGTGCCAACTTTACATTCACATGCATTTTCAGCCCTGGATACAAAGTTCCTAAAGCACATAAAAACCTTTGGCTTCTACTTTAATGGATACACCCAACTATATCTAGAGTAATCATCAATAAAAGTGACAAAGTAGAGATATCCCCCAATAGATGGTGCCCTCATAGGACCACATACATCACTATGTATAAACTATAATTTCTTAACAGCTCTCATAGATCCATCCTTTGAAAATGATGCCCGATGCATTTTACCAAGAATACACCCCTCACATACATGTCTAGTAGGGGTCTCAAGAGTTGGCAACTCAGACACCATATCATGCCTTTGAAGACATAACAAACTACTATAATTCAAATGGCCAAATCGTGCATGCCATAATTCTGCAGCATCACTCATAGTACGAGTCATAGAGACTGAGCAAGCATCATGATGCAACTTCTCAAATACATCCATCTTGTATAGGCCATGAAACAAGCTACCTCAGGTAATGATAGAATAACCAACTCAGACACCATATCATGCCTTTGAAGACATAACAAACTACTATAATTCAGATGGCCAAATCGTGCATGCCATAATTCTGCATAGTACGAGTCATAGAGACTGAGCAAGCATCATGTTGCAACTTCTCAAATACATCCATCTTGTATAGGCCATGAAACAAGCTACCTCAGGTAATGATAGAATAACCATCATTTCTATCCTGAACTGTACAACTATCATCCACAAATTTCACCATCAAGCTTGACAAGGCTAAGGCTTAAACTGACAGCAAGTTCTTCTTAATGCCTGGCACATATAAAACTTTAGAAAGAGTAAATACGCCCCCATTTGCAGAGCAATGAGCACAACTCTACCAACTCCTTTGACAGGATATGAGGAGCCATTTGCACATATGACAGTTCCTGCACTTGGGACAGATTCCAAAGATGAGAACAATTTTTTTTTTTGAAGTAATGTGATTACTAGCATCATTGTCAAAGTACCAAGCATTCGATTCTACCACTGACATGCATACATCATGAACAGAAGGATCATAACTGCAATGTAGAGTCCATGCCTAATCATCTTGAGTAAAACTTGCAGATTCCTTCTTCTTTGCACTTGGTGCAGATGCATTAGCCACATCCATGCCCGATTCTTTCTTTTTCTCCTTCTCTTGTCTTTTCTTGCACTCATTTATATAGTGCCCTGGTTTCCTACAATAGTGACACTTGCCCTTCTTTTTAGGCTTATCACCTTCTTTCTCAGCATCCTTACCTAAGGATTATGATTTTGGCTTATAGCCACCATGCGAAGAAGCTTTACCTTTGCCTTTCTGACTGGCAACAAAAGCTTGGTCACCAACTCGCATAATAGATCTGTTTTACCTAGATTGCTCTTCTTTGCAAGAGAACTGAAACTAGCTCATCAAATGTAAGGACATTTGGATTTCCCTTCATCTCATGAGTCTAAGGGAAGAGGCAAAACTCTAATAAGAATTCGACAATGCATTGAGAACAGTGGGCACCAATGTACTATCAGGATATATCTCATCCACACTAGTAAATAAGCTACTTCTTAAAGTCTTTGATCTTGGTCAAGAAGTTGTCCATTGAGTCTCCCTCATTCATGTGCTTAGACTCCAACTGTTTGCACAGATATGTAACATGTGCTTCATTGCGTACATGGTTTAATGCAGCAAGTGCATCCCATGCTTGTTTTAAAGTCTTACATAACCAAATATAAGGAATAATGCTTCGCTTCACAGAAAGTGCAAGCAATGCGTATGCTTGTGCATCTCTTCCATCCCATCTCGTTTGAGCAATAGTGGGAGGTACTGGTGGTGCATGTGGAGGAGCCACATCTGTATCAAATTCTACTTCAGATGTACTTGTAGCACCTGGTTGCACTGGTAGTTATGAAACAGGACGAGTCTCACTACCACTGACCACATTCCAAAGGCCTTTAGCAACCAGTACATGCCTCATCATATAGGACCACAATGGGTAGTTAGTCTCATCAAGTTTGTCCTCAGCAGACAACATGTTGAATACACTATTGCCAGCCACCATGACTATCTACCAAATGCGAAATCTTTCAACACATTGCAAGTACTTCAGTATTCACTGAATGCAACCCTGGATGGCTGCCAACTGACTGAATCACTTGCAAGGCGTATGAAAAATAACACAGAGTAGAGCTGGCCCAAAAGTATGATGGTCGATGTTGTTGAAGACACTGTAGATGTTGTTGCACACCAAATCTTTGCTGCTGCACAGCCCAAACACCCAAAATCGAGTAGAACCAGTCCAAAACTAGGCCTCTCCAAAACGTCTACAGAAACCTTGCAGTGCCCAAAATGCGCCCGAATCGTGCCGACGGATCCCGAAAATGACGTATACTTTGTGTACATCACACTACAGTATATACCTTCTTCTCCTAAGAGGGTATCTCAATCAGAGACATAAAAATAGGGTCATGAGGAAGGAGACAGACTATTAGATCAAGTGTCAAGAAAGCGAGCTCTGATACCAATTGTTGAAATTAGGATTAGGGTTACAGCAATGCACACACACAAGATAGAGAAGCTTGAGAGCACACAAACTCACTACATTGGAATGAACAAATGTGTGCCAGATACAAAAGATAAGTACACATCCCAAAAGGAGTAGATAAGAGGTGTACATATGCATGGGAAAAAAAATCTCCTACTGAGGGAAAAAGTACCTCGACAGTCCTAAGTGTGTTCACACACATCACTACCATATACCCTACAAGAAATCTTAATAAAGTGGAAGTTTTATTTGGTAGAGGATACTACTTTGGAGAAAGAGGATGAATTCATCAGAGATTATCTCCAGTCCTTAACTGGGGGGAGGATATAAGGTACCTACCTATATCCCAGCTATATAAAAAATATGTATTTTCTCCATGATCGAATTCTAGAGAGAGAAATTTTACATTTTAAAAATATATTTAAATGAAAATTTTTCTTTTTATATAAGAAACTCATGTGCAAAAACATATCTCAAATCTGATCTCCCTTCTAAGATATTTTTAAGTTGCAATTTAATGACAAGAATCGTAAACAAGATTCAAGTTGACCAAAAGTACAGAAAGTGAGCTAGATAAATGCAATGGGGTTATAAAATAGCTCAAAATTTACCATCTTTATTTTTAAATCCCAACCAAAGTGACAATTAAAATTCAAGTACTCCCTAAGGGTGGTCAATTAGGCACGTATCCACCTTAGACAAAATCCTTAAACTAGGTTTACAAATTAAGATAGTATAAATAAATGGTTTTAAACATTATAGACTTGCTATAAAAGATAATTGCCAAGGGATTTATTAAATGCAAAGGTTATAGTGAAATAGAGTAAAGTAATTTAAAAATATCAAAATTAAGCATCAGCCCTTGAGATAAGGGAATTTCATGGGCTAGAAACAATGGTGGGCCTTCATTTTTCAAGAGTGATTTTAAGAAAAGGAAAGATGGGTGCCGTGCACCCCTACGAAAAAACAAATTGTCTAAAAATTCGCTAAAGACATGCACCCTCCTCACCTACATAAGGAGGTGTACTCCCCTAGCTCTAGACACAATCTTTTAGAGAAGAGTCGACATTATTTGGGAATTTTTAAATTTAGGAAGAGCATAAATTTGAGGTATGCTCAAGTACTTCATGAATTTTTAAAAATGATCAATTCTTAGGGAGTAGTATGAAATAGCTTGATATATATATATAGTTAAATAAATTCCATGAAGAAAGAAGTTATTTTCTTGAATAGGGAATTAATTTTTCTTGAGATTTTTGATTTTAGAATTAATCTAGAATCCAATCAATGTGTCTACGATAGAGGACAAGGTCTTTTGTCTCATGGGTAATAGAGATTGATGTAGAACCATTGGGTAATAGAGGACAAGGTCTTTTGTCTCATGGGTAATAGAGATTGATGTAGAACCATTGGGTAATAGAGAAAATAAGTTTTTAACCCTCAAAACTACTTTTGAGCAAAAATGGTTCTTTGTAATCTTAATCTTGAACATAATCCAACCGGATCTCATTTGTAATCTAGTTGAGGGCATTAGCATGCTATTTTTAATTGTTAGAGTGATTAATCATGCTAGATCTCTATAATGGATGGTTGTTAGAGCTTACCAATCATTATAATGTATTTTTAGATTAAAAAATGTCCCTCTTACATGTGCCTACAACCCATATACTGTAATTTGCAATTTTGAATATTTGGGCCCAAAAATGCTTGCAAATAGCAAACAATATACTTTTTTAACTATAAAATTGGTTTATAAATTTTTTTGGCTATAAGAAAATTCTCAACTGATTTTTGATATTCTTGAGTGTTTTCCATACCCAAAAGTAGTTTTTAGTAATTATATGAAATTTTAAGCTCCCAAAAGGCTTAAAAACTAGTTTAAAAAATCCCATTCTTGCTCTTAAAATTAGTTTTATAATTTTCTAAGCTCCTAAAAATTACCCAAACATGGATCAGATATTTATCATAAGAAAGAGTTTCAATCAAGATCTTACAAAGGAATAGATCGATTGAAAAATAGTTATGATTTACATAACTTTGAATAGATTCTAAAAGAATTCCTTTTTAAAAAATTAGCATTGATGAAAAGTATTTGGAGAAACAATTGGCTTAAAGGCTTGTTTGGTTTACCAACAGGCCCACAATATAGAAATACTTACTGCAAGGCACTAACCCAATAACAAATCAATCTATAATACATGCTAACCACAAAATGATCTACTCATGGTGAAAGTACTTCAAGAGGAAGCCCATAAATTCCTTTTTGATCAATTTTCTAAAGCTTCCCCTCTCCGTGGGGTGAAGCCATAACCAAATAATGGATGGTCGAGGTGATGAGCATGTTCATGGGTGAGCACAAAGATTTCTAAGACATGCATGTCCAAGCCACCTCCAAGATCTTCCACACATTGGTTACCTGCCTTGGGGGTGGTGGCACATTATCACAAAAGTGCAGTGCAATAATTTGCCTTCGATTTCGCCATCAGCCCAACTATGAGGGCAAATATAAGGCTACTACGAGTATATCTAGAATTTATTATTCTATCATCAAGGACGTTTGAAGAGTGTTTTATTACATAATTTTTCCAATGTGGCACGTCAAAGATTTCTCAACCATTTTTTGTAAATCCTCTACTTTGACATGATGCCATCAGGAACTTTTTACTCACACTACTTGCTGTATAATAACACTCTGAGGATGGAATCTAGACTATGTAGGGGGTTGTTACTCCTTTTTTGTACACTTTTTGTAATCCCCACCCTAGCTTAGGTGATTTGCATTGCATATGGGGTCCACCTTTGTAATAGAAGTTGGCTATATAAGGCTTGTACATGTAAAGATAACATGTTTTGGGCACCCCATAAAGTGTGGGCGGCCATGAAAAGCCCACATATATATAAGTGGTGTGAAAGGTAATTTTTGATAATACAATCTACTATTGAGCTCAAGCTTGGGAGCTCCTCAAATCTTGCTTGTCTTGATCTCTTCTAGATTCTTGCATGCTTCCATGTCTATGTATGTTTTTTTGGCTATGGAATCTTAAAAAGTTCACTTGCTTGCATGTGTGAGTGCTTGTGTGTGTGTGTGTGTGTGTGTGACGTGACCTTACTTGCATGTATGAGTGCTTATCTGTGTGTGTGTGTGTGTGTGCATAACATGAGCTTGCTTGCTTAATTATTGCCTAAGAATAGATAGGTGTGGAGAGAGAGAGAGAGAGAGAGAGAGAGAGAGAGAGAGTGAGTAGATAGAAATCGTGTTAGCTTCTCTCTTGTGTGATTGGATTACTGAGGTCCAAGCATCTTGAGGGCTTGACCACCCTTGAGGTTTCCATTCTTGTGAGCAATGCGTTCTCACAACTCTAGACGGGTTTGTACTCCTTGGTGTTAACATGCTTGTTGTGAGATTACTTCTCTACACAAATTCCTTCTTATGTTTCACACTTGTAACAACTAGTTAGTCCCTAAAGCAAAAGAAGTGACTAGCTAACTAAGCAAAGATTGATGGAAAATTTAAGCATAAATTAACTCAACCAAGCTCTACCAGTGATAGGGTTAGAAATTAACTAGCCCAAATGCAAACACCTAGTCATCGCTCTACAAGTAAAGATTATTTAAGCCCCTTACAAAGAGAATTTCACTCTCTCCAAACACTCTATTATAGAGTAACAAAGTGAAAAATCTTCAATTAGACCTAATTAAACATAGCTAAAACTAAATTCTACGTTAAATATGTGAAGCAAAAGCTAATGCACGCTGGATTACAATGCTTAACTTTCTTAATTCTAATTAGTGGCTAAAAATGCTAAAAATACTAAAAATTATAGTACAAATTAGGTTAAACTGAAGTTATAAGCTTATAGAGCTCGATCTCCTAGTTCCAACATTGGTCTCGAATTTCAAATTTGAGCCCAAGAACTTGAGATATGACCAAAATAGGTTTAGTTGAAAATCAGTTAAAATTTGATAACTACTAATTATTCTTTAATATTACTTAATTAACACTAATTTCATTAATATAATACCCTTCTTCCTAGACTTAGATAGCTTGTGTGGGTATAATGCATTCTTGTGTGTTTTGTTGAGTTTGGGAAGAAGGGCTTAACATTGGGGGGATGTAGGTGCTACTCGGCTTCCCAATTGCTTTGTTGTAACTAGCAAATGGTGTAACCTCCATTGTTTATCATAGATGGGCAAGCAGTTTTTTCCTTCACTTCATTGATCTCACACGTCATATTTATGGATAGGGGGACTGTGGTGGGAAAAAGCTTGGTCCATGGTACGAGCCATCACTTTGGATTCCCTTGAATGGTGCATGCACAAGTGGTTTGTTCTCTACCATTCTTTTGGACAATACATTCTTGTCTACAACCAACCCCTCAAATGACGACAAACCTTGGCATGAAAATGGCCCGCATGTTTTTTTCTCAACCAATGTGAAAAATGTTGAAGAAAGTAGAAATAAGTATCAAAGGAAGCAGAGAGTTGGAGCTTTCACATGGAGAACATGCAAGCACACCTTCACCCCTCATAACCCATGCATGACACTTGCATTTCTCACAATTGCTTCACACTTAGCAACAAGAATGTCTTGTATAAACAGGCACTCATAAAGCCTCATCCTCTACATCCATCAAATGTCTCTATAGATGGGGAGGACCTTGGTGGGCGAAATCTTGTTGGTCTATAAACAAGGCATTCTAGTTTGACAATGGAGTGAGGAATTGATGAATGAGCTAGCGCACCCATATTGAGAAGTTACATTTGTAGCTCTAAGGCAAGGTCAAATATGGCACTAGTTTTAGAAAAGGCTAAGGTAATATCTTGACTTGAACACACCCTTAGAGTCCCCTATTAGTCCTAAGGTAATATTCTCTCTCTCCTAATGTTCATACCAAATAATCCCAAAGCTTTCTCTAGCAAGTTACTTGAGGTAGTTGTAAGAGGTGGAATAATTTGCTTTATGATTCCTTATGTGACCACATATCCCAAGTTCATACCATCACTATCACCTCTTTAATTTGTAGGTACTTATTGATGTATCTAAGGATTCCTATTATCTTATGTCAATGGAACTCCCTTGCATCTCTATAGAAGAGCGATGAGAACCTAAGCTTGGGTGGCATAAGAACCTATCACTAATGCATTGTCATTCGAATGGACACAAGATGGACACACGTTTTCAAAATTTGATCGGACCATAAGTACATTAATTGGTTGGGTTTAGAAGGGATTCATCCCTTATCAGAGTTTATTAATTTAAAACTCTCAAATTTGCAATTTAGCCTATGTTTTAACAATTTATCAGAATTTAGGAATTAAAAACTCTCAAATTTTTAATTTAGCCCATGTTAATTGAAATGGTATGTGGTGGAAGCTTCTTCACCACGTTACCCATTCCCCATTCACACTCTCCATTTGGACAAGGACGTGGGGAAAGATAAAGAGCCAATTACTTCCACCAACCTAGGTGTTCCACAATGACAATCACCACATAATGTGTCCTCAACCACTTGTTAACCCCATTTTTGGTGGTTAACTACGGGAAAACTCTAGTGGGTCCCGTCAAAATTTTTTAAATTACTAGAATTGTTGAATGTACCCCATTTTTGGTGGTTAGCGAGGCGCACGACTCTGGTGGGCCCCATTAAAATTTATTTTGATTGCTAGTGCCAACATTAAACTTGGCTTAGTCATCCATTATTTAGAGCAGAAAAAATCATGAGAGATGTGCATTAAGTGCAAAAAACCACTAGGGCAAGAAAAACATTATTATAAAGCACCATAAATTTGTATATTTTAAACCTCGATAACTTTGTACACACACTAGATTAGAGATTTACACTATGGCCACTTGTGCTTAAGTGCCTGGTCATTTACTAAATTTGTATAAAAGATAACTCAACTAATAAGAATGGACACTTTCCTTGTGCGAGATTAAGAGCTTTTTTGTGCTTCAATATATTTTACAAAGTCATAATTATGAGTGATCGATATTATCAACAAATCTATTCATTTGGGTCACTTTGTAATTTTGCACGCCCAAGTGTTTTTTTGGTATGCAATGCGCACGCGATGTAAATAAGGGATGACTAAGCCAAGTTTAATCCTAGCATCAAATTGCACATGCATAATAATAGTTTAGCACACACTAGATTATAGATTTACACTATGGCTGCTTGTACTTGGTCATTTTCTAAATTTGTACAAAGATAACTCGACTAATAAGAATAGACACTTCCCTTCTTTGAGATTGAGAGCTCTTTTGTGCTGCTTCTTCTCCTTTTCCCCTTGTCTTCTTATGTGAGTGAAGAGTTTGCCCTTGCAGGTTATCTATCTCCACCACCACGGCTACTATGTTGTGAGGGGTTTATCTAAGGAGTTCTACATCAAAACCACGAGTGACAAATAGGGGGTGTGGTGGGACCGTGGTGATCCCTTTGAGCATGGGGTTACTTAGTTGTGCCAACGAACTATGTGCACGGCTCTCTTGGGGGCTTGGCATCATGAGGCTTTTCTTTGATGATGATAAAGGAGTTAGATATATCCATTGCACATAGGCTTGGTCATGCCCCTTGTTGCTTAGTTTCCATGGACTCTGATGGTGCCAACACACGAGTTGACATGGATCCACTACTCTCCATTCTCGCTTAAGCCTTGGATGGAGAGTAGAGTAGGAGGCATACCTTTAGGTCTTGCTACTCCATCTTTGATTTGGAATTGGATGACATGGTTACAAAGGTTTATAGTGTCGATTTATTTAACCTTGGAACCAAAATGTAGCGGTTCCCTCATAGTGTGGATTTCTTTAACATTGGAACCAAAATGTAGGGCTTATAGTATGGTTTTCTTTAACCTTGGAACCAAAATTTAGGGGTTCCCTTGGCCTTAAGCTTCTAGCAACCTTATCGTTGGGATCCATTAAGCTATTGGTGGTTGTGTTAGGCTTGAACTATGGACCACAAAGTATTTAGGATGACTAGATGACTAGATGAAAGGGTTTCCCTCATAGAAGCATTTAGCTTCTAACACCCTAACAAGGATCTAACATAGTTCAGGTTATAGGTGAAACTCCTTTGCTCGAGGCTCCTGCTTGGCATATCTCTACTCATGGGTAGGCTTCTAGCTAAATGGTCTTTTCTTGGGCTAGGGTACTCTTATACCCACTCATTCTTGGTGGTGACTTCAATTAGGCCATCACCTTAGGTAATAACCCCTAACACTTATTGAATCTTATTACTCCCTGTGCAACTTCTTCAAGCCCTATTTTTGTATCGTGCAATGCCCTTCAATATAAAAGATTATGGGAAATCTTCAAGCTTACAACTTATGTAATGCCAGAAGATAGTCAAAGTAATGCCAGAAGATAGTCAAACACCAAGATTATGACTTGTGTAATGCTAGTGATGTACCTTTAGGCTAGAAAATTAGCCTAGACTAGCTTACTCAGCCCTCGAACATTAGTTGGGCAGTGGGGCATTGTACAAATGAGTATTGTATATAAGACATTTTGACTAATGAGAAAATACATAATCCCACTATCTCACAATTGAGTTTGAGTCTTCCTTCTCTTGTGATTGAGTTGTTTGTATGCTTTTCTCTTCTTCTTTATTGCACATGCATGCTTAGGGATCGTGTGGGTGAGTGATGGTGTTGATGCATGCTCTCTCTCTCTCTCTCTCTCTCTCTCTCTCTCTCTCTCTCTCTCTCTCTCTCTCTCTCTCTCTCGTTTATTTTCTTATGCTCTCACTTGGGGGATTTTTTTGGCAAGAATTTTCTAGCAAGCACTTTTTGGGAATCAGGTGAGTGGATTCCAAAAAAGTACCCTCCCCCCTCCATGAAGAGAGAGAGAGGAGTGAAGACAGTTGGAGAGAGTAACATAACATAATTATTTAAGAGGGAGAGAGTGATAGAGAGCCAGAGGGAGTGAAAACAAAAAAAACATGACAACATCACATCCTCTACATCAAGGTTACTGCTTCAAACTGAAAATAAACCAAGTTCATTCACGTACAACTTCCAAATACAGAAATGTGAAACCCATCATCTTTACTACTATGGGCCTTACTTATCCTCCAGGGTGTAAGGCACAAAGTAAGCGAACGGTGTTCGTACCCTTCTGCACTTCCTCTAGCAAGACACGTTTAGACGATTCATCAATAAAACCGTGGGCGTGCCATCACAATTAAGCCCACCACTTTGGCCTTCACTTGATAAATAGCATCATCATTACCAGCAGTAAGTGGAAAGGATGTGAGACCTTTCCATGCTTGTGTGCCATCTATGATCTTCTACTTAACCTCCACATTGGTGGCCTCCTTTTGGATACGTGTAGCAACAACTTCAATGCTAATACTTGATGAGGCCATCTATGGTCTTCTACTCGATCTCCACATTGGTGGCCTTTCTCTAGATATATGCAAACAACAACTTCAATGCTAATATTTGATGAGGCCATCACAAACAAAATGAAGGGGGGTTTAGGGTGGTGTACTCTATTAAAAAGGCTTGGTAGCAATGGTGATTAACAAAGTGCTTTGGAGCTTACCTCTATATTTATAGTAGTGGAAGAGGTGCACTCTGGATACGTGCAGCAACAAATTCAATGCTAATACTTGATGAGGCCATCTATGGTCTTCTACTCGACCTCCACATTGGTGGCCTCCATTTAGATACATGCAACAACAGCTTTAATGTTAATATTTGATGAGGCCATCACAAACAAAACGAAGGAGGGTGTAGGATGGTGTACTCTATTAAAAAGGCTTGGTTGCAATGGTGATTAACAAAGTGCTTTGGAGCTTACCTCTATATTTACAGTAGTGGGAGAGGTGCACTCTACTTTTACAACAAACAAAATAAAAAACAATCTTTGTCTTTTTTAATGTTAATAATAAAGGCATCTTTCCTTGAATTTCTACACCACAATAATAAAGGCATCTTTTGAACTTTTTTGGGAAAGAGCGACTATGTATCGGAGCACCTTCACCCTCTCTATTCTCTCTTGTTCTCGCTATTCCCTTGTCATTTTTGTATGATTTCGATAAATGCTCGTAACACGAATACCATTCATCAATACATGACAACGTTCTACAATACTAGACCTGCTTGAAAATGCACAATCCATAGTGAGAGGGGGGAGAGGGAGGAAGGGGGGGGAGAAAGATATTACACAATTGAACCCTCTATAATGAGGTTGCTTCCATGGAGGTTACATAGGTCCCAAAATACTATAGGTCAACTGATTATCCATGTATTCAATTGTCTAAATTAGGGTAGGTTCTCCTATGAGACAAGGCATTGTAAAGCTCAAGGTCTGATAAGATAGGTTGGTAGATGAACATATTTTCGCTCTAGCTTAAGCCTAGCACACGCAAATAAATAAAATACAAGTGCTTGCATGCAAGATATGGCTTCTTCTTGTATTCTCTATCTGTAAAATCTGGACATGTACAACATGGTTCATCTTTCACATGCACATCATATTTTCCCACGTGTACATCATCCCCATGCAGCGATTCAATCTTAAAAACTTCATACTTGTGCTCCACTCTTTGCACTTCTTCTACCACCATAGCTTTTATTTTCAAAGCGGCCTTTATTTTTTTGGCCACTTTCTCTGATATTAGCATGCAGTAATTGACTCTTATGTCATTTTACATGTCTGAGCCACCAGGTTCTGTGTTAGTAGTGGACCTATATGGTAGTTCTTTTGAAGTTGCAATTGTAAAGAACCTTAAAGCCCCACTCCTATGTGGTGGGGTGGGCATAACACCTTCTACAGTCTTGCTCTCCACCTGGTATCCACCTTTCCATAATGAGCATACCTCCTTGTCTATGAGGTTAGTTCCTATAGCAACTCACCATAACTTGGGTGGTGGATTAGGCTTTGGGTCTATGTTGATGTCCACAATATAGCAATGAAGCACGTAGTCAGGGTTGAACCACATCCATTGTCTAATGAGACCATTAGGGTGCTTGCGATAACCTTTAAAAGATGGTGTAGGCATACTCTTCGCAGATCCGGCTGTGTCTTACCCCCACGAGGCATTTTGCTGCATGTGACCTTGCTACCAATGCGTGTCCTTCGGATTGCCCACATTGCTTGCACTCAATGGCACTGTCCTCTGTGACTTCTGCTATTCTTTTTGGAGTATTGCTTGTATCATGCTCCTAAACAATGATCTTTTGTGGCCTTCCAACATACTTGTGGTCTCTTACTACATGTGTGTTGTACTCTGGTTGATGCGTGGCCTCATATTTAGGTAATTAAATTGAAAATTTAGAGAGATGGGCCAATTGCAAAGAGATCTCAACAACATGAGAGAGAAATGAAATGAAATGATATATTAACGTCTCTAAGAGGCCATAATGGCCTATGAGACCAAAACTGAGTGTACATCTGAAGTTGGTGTCTCGTCAAAGAGAACGACTAAATGAGACTAAAAAGTACAATAAACTGATTGTCCTACAGTTATAAGAACAGAACTGTAAGACTCCGAGATGATACTGAGTAGAAAATATTGGAAAATACTGAAAAATGTATATCAGGAAGATCCATGTATGCTAATCAGTTGAAGTGTTGCCCTCTCCTTAGATCAGGTATCTCCGTCCACCATGGGGTTGTCTAGAATGGAAAGGTCGTAGAAGCAAGGTAGGCGCCTCCAATGCCAAGCAATAATGGCTCTAATTTGGCGATGGTGAGGATGCCGTGGTCAGGATCTTGGTGGGCGTGGCCAACAAGCATGACATAAGATAACTGCTCTATCAGTGGTGGTGACTCCCTGGGAGCGTGGCTGTTGCCCTGATGGCCCAATGGAGGAGGTATCAGGAGGTGTGTGGGTTGGGTTGCTAGTGCTGGTGCTGGTGCCGAAGAAATCTGTCAGGGTTCTCTGTCTAGGTACATCATGGCTCGGCTTCCTGTCTGCCAAGAGGGTCTCTCTATGTCTCCTGAGCTCAAGTAGAAACAATCCCAAGCATCTCTGATCCTCAAACTCCATGACCCTGCGTAACGGCCCAAAACCCTCTTGGAGGAGGCAGTGATATCTCCCTCGGATCTCATTATAGACTGTACATTGGCAAATGTAGTGCTCCTCTGTCGCTACCTCCTGGTAGAGCATAGCTAACAAATGCAGTCATCCAAGATCTGATGCACATATTGCCCTGTCTCAATCCGCAGAGCTGGTGTGATGAGGTCCGGATTTGTCCAATGGCACAACGTATCCCATGTGATAGGTGTACATCCATGTAAGCTGGGCAGGTGATAAAATCATTTGGTGCTCAAGAGGTGTAGAAAATGGCTCTTGTAATGAGCCATTTTCATGCCTAAGGATTCAAGGGGCTAGTCCATGTCCTCTCTGTGTCCACTCTGATGATATTCATCCTGATCACATGATTTTGCTCTGAGTGGGTGAGATCCAAAAATGGACAATCTAGACTGTACTGAAAGGGTGGTAGTGCCTCTATCCGCAAACCATGTAGGTCAAACCATGATCTCATCTGAGCGTACTAGTAATGAGTATCTCAATCCTCTGCCAACTGTATAGATGAGGTCAATGCCAATCGGGAGTACCTCTGTTGTTGAGGGAGCTCCCATAGCCGGATGAGAGTAACTGCCTGGAATAGGGCCTCGATTACTACAAGCTCAGCCCGAAAATAATCTCATGTGATACTGATGATTTGCTCCGAATCATGCGGGAAATCATCATAATCAGTGGTCTCTCCATTTGCCTCCATCCCTCATCTATCCCTCTCCGAGATATGTGATGTATACGTATGTGATGTATACTGGTGATGTATACTGGGTGGGTCCCCAAATTGGAGCTCCCTACAGGAGGGTCGGTGTGACAAGCGTATCAAATAGCCACAATTTGGTGCGTGGCTCCTAAAACTGTATGTGTGCACACTGCCTCTCAAGTGCCCCCCCAAGGTTGCATGCCGTCGAGCTAATCTAGCTGCTACTGCCTCCTTTAGGGAGAAACGCGGTCCTGTGAAAGTAACTCCCAAGTAGACATATGACCTAACGTACTCTACCAGCTCCCCTCGGAAAGTGAACTGAGGCTTTGATCTCGTCACCCATGCCTGTGTGGTGTTAAACACCATAACCTTGATTTTCCTAGGTTCACTGTTAGATCTCTATCTGCACAGAAAGCCTATAATATGCATCTAGGTGTCTCTGTAATCCCTCCAGAGAGTCTGAGATTAGAACAATATCATCAGCATATAACAAGATGGGTATCAACACCCTTGCCATGCATGCCCATGGGCCTCCCAATCTGTCTACATAATCAGAGACCACATCAATGTACAGTCTAAAGAGGGTGGGCGATAGCGGGCATCCCTGCTTCACCCCTATCGTGCTGGTCACCCTATCAGATAGTGCGCCTGGAGCTCGGACTCTACCTGTCTCACTGACTCATACAAAGCATATATTCCCCACTGCATATCCTCGGGTACCTCAATGTCATGCAATCTGTGCATAAGCCTGGCACGTGGTACGGTATCAAAGGCTTTGCGAAAGTCCACAAAGCAGCAGTATATCCTTCTCTTCTGTGCCCTGCCCTCTTCAATAAGTTCTCGAAGTGTCAGTATGTGATCCAAGGTAGTAAATCCTCTTCTGAAGCCAGCAGCTTGTCCATGTGCTCGATGACCATGCCTCTCTGCCCATCGGCTTAGCTCTGATATAGAGCCATATAGTTTGGCCAAATAATGACCAATCATGATTGTCCTGTAGTTGCCTGGTATCGTGGGTCCCCACTCTCAAAGAGTGGTGCAATGGTATGCTCTGTCTAAATTGTCGGGAAACCCTCACAAATGGCACGATTAAACACATGTACGATGAGCGGAGCCAAAGTGTCTCATGCATATGAGAAGTGCTCTCCAACTAGCCCATCATGATCCTATGCCTTTCCGTTCTATGACGTGTCTATTGCATCTAGCACCATCTGTATAGTAAAAAAGGTACTGCTAACCGATCTAGCTCCCAGTGGAGGGGGGTGGGGGGCTGTCCTGGTGCATCATATAGCGCCATGCCTCAGGTGCAATAATCGGAGTACCAAGTTGTCTCTCCTTCCATGCCCTCTTTGCTGTCCTTCCCCAGGAAGAGTTGGTAGATGTCCTCCTCTAGCTTAGCCAGATAGTCTCGTTTCTTCCTCCGCACAAGGCGCCAAAAGATCATCTTGGCCTATCTATGCATGTGAGACCCAATGGCAATCCCACGCTGTAGTAGCTGTGCTCATGTCTTATGACACTCATCATCATACCAACTGTTCTGTGGGGTAGTGCTATGGGGGGTGGGTGGAAGGGATCATAGTGCAGGGAAACGCATATAAGGTGGATGCATGTAGTACACCTGCCAATCCTCTCGTGATCTCATCCCAGGGCTATGCGGGTCTAAAGCGAACAAGCCATCAGATACTGCATCTCGACAAACCCCAACTGTCTCACGTGTAAACTGATATCTCGAGTACATAGATAGACGAGTGGCTGGCCCACCTCTCGGGGATCTACCTACTAGTGTGAAACTCGAGTATGCATGATCGGTTGCTATGCCAATGGGCCTATTGGAAATCGTGAAACCTCGCACATCAAGTATCAATGAAGGAGATCCCATCAAGTAATCCACTGTGCTCACTCCCCCTTTAGAGTTCCAGTGTGAGAGAGCATCTGATCCTTGCCATCTTGATAAGCCATTGTATATGACCAACCCATGTGCACTCCCGAGTGTGAGAAAATGCCTACCATAATCTGTAATCTCCCCCTCATCCTATGCTAATCTCTGCAACACTACATCCTCTACCGTGATCTCCTGGTACATAGCCTCTTGAGTATCATACAGCTTTGTCTGCTCTGTGCCTGTACGTGCATACCGCCACATATAGCTCACAGAGCCCCTCTCTGCATATTCGAACCCACATGTACCTTGCATCTGCATCTCTATGTACCACATGTATTTTGTCACGAAGCTCCTCCCTGTAAAGTATTACCACTCCTCCAGATCCTCTGGTACCTCCCATTGTGCATGGCGGCTGAGGGCGGAATACTGATTCCTATCTATAACCCCGTACGTGAGGAAGCCTCTTGTTTGTGCACTGATGGGTCTCCGTATACATAGCAATATCACTGTGTCTGGAAGTATCCTCAAAGTATCCTGCATCTATTATAAGGGCTCCGTTGCAATTCCACACCATGAATCGCAAGGTCTCATAGGCCGCGCACTGTCAAGCGGGCCTCCTCTCCGTAATGATGACTCGGACATCTTTGTATATGCCCATATCCCCTCTTTCCTTACCTAAAGCACATGTGGCATGTTGTGTTCCTTCCAGTGTGCTATTTGTGCCGGTGTAAGGTCCTCATCCAAATAAATCTTTTCCCCCTTAAGGGCCATCCTTTTGGATAGGAAGGCCTTCTTCTTCTCCAAGTCACCAAACCTAATGATCAGTATCTTCGCCATGGTTTCATCTCTGCCTACTCGCCATGCTCTGGTAATGGGTACATCAGTGGTTCCAATTTTTGTTGCAAGAGCTTTTGCATCCTCTTGGGGATTTCCCTTATCTTCCCACCCAACTACACGTACATGTCCGTCTCTTGGCTTCCTCTTCCAATGTAGCATTCATCACCTCTACTTTATTGACTGGTGTATCCTTCTGTTTTTTTACTACTTCAATCCATGGGTTGACTTCCTCAATTTGTTTCTTTGTGGCACTAGCAATTTCAGCTCATGAATGCATTTCCTTCTCACCTACAGCCACTTTTGCCTTACATGATTCCAAAGTGTTTTGCATTTCTGTGATGTAGCCATACATCTCAGCAAGGTGGCCTGCGCACACGGCAGCGAGGCAGCCTACAGCGGTGGGCAGAGCAGAGCAACGAGCAAGGGTGGGTGGGAAAAAGGGCCGGCGACCTATAGCGGTGGGTAGAGCAGAGCAGCGGCAAGGGTGGGTGGGAAAAGGGCCGGTGACCTGCATTTGCACAGGGCAGCAAGGTAGCCTACAGCGCACAGAGCAGGGAGGTGGCCTGCGCATAGGGCATCGAGGCAGCCTACAGAGGTGCACATGGAGGCGGGCAGAGGCATGCAGGTGGGTGCACATAGAGCAGAGGTGCATATGTCATCTCAGCACAGGTGCACCTTTATCATTAAACAAAGAGAGAGAGAGAGAGAGAGAGAGAGAGAGAGAGAGAGAGAGAGAGAGAGAGAAAAGTTATATTACATTTGTGCTTAAAATAGTAATTTTTATTTTTGAGAAGTTATAAATATAGTGGAGATTGCCATGTTCCAATACTCTTCCTCTAGGCACACATCCCACCCCACCCCACTCTCCCCTTATATCTTCATATTGTAATAGGCTCTTTGTAAACTCTTTTATCATGGATTCATCTAGCAATCCCTATAATACTACTACGTTTGCAAGCATCTTAAGCCTTACTCTTCAATCTTTCATGCACCTCAAAGAAAAGGAACCTAGATCGGATGCCCTTATAGAAGCATGGACAACATCTGAAGTGCAGAAGCTCTACAAGAAGCTCACAATAGAGAAAGCGATAGAACTTTATATAGCAAGAACATGCTAGAGTTGAAAGCAGTAGCAACAACCATTAGGATTTGGAGAGCTTTTGGCATCATTGAAGAGGCAAAGGAGACTCCTCTTCGAGCTGAAGTTGCAACATTCATTGGGGTAGATGGAGAAGGCAAAGATGATAGTTGAGGCCCAAAATTCTTTCATATAGTGTTGCATGTGTTTAACATAATCGTCGCAGGCGTTTTTCATAATATGCTATAGTATTGCTATTTTTATTTGAAATATAATGGAAGTTGCATCTCACGATGCTGTCTTTGTGAGAAGTAGCAATGATAGTATGTGTTCAACATCTTGCCCAAAGTTTACCATGTAATGCTGTGATCTGTAAATAAGCTTTGGAATACAATGCAAGTTTTAGATTATATTATGGTGTTGTTTAAATGAGTTGCAATGATAGTGGCCCATGGAAGTAAAGAACATTGTGTACACACATGCTTTTATGTATTGTTGTGTGTGTTCAAGTACTCGTTAGGTGTTCATCATGTAATGCTGTGGTCTTGTAAAATTTAATTTAAAATGCAGTGGAAGTTTTAGATCATAATACGGTGTCTTTATAATAGGTGTCACAATAGAGGGAGAGGAGTAGATAAGAAGTGTAGACAAGAAGTGTAGAAAGAGAAACCGCTCGCCTGAACATGAAAAAGCACTCACTAAAAAATGCTCGCCAAAAAAATACACCCCTCTCACTTGTTGTGGCATAGAAGTAGAGGTTGAGCTTTCCATAGCTCTCTTTTTCTTTTCTCCCCACCTATTTGCAAAGCTCCTTTGTGGGTGACAACAAAGGTGGCAAGGTTGAGGTCCCGAGCTCTCCATAAGAGAGAGTTACTCTATCTAGAGTGGCTTGAGGTGCACACCAGTATGACCCCTACATTCTCCTCTCTCCTTCTCTCTATCTTACAAGGTTTGTGTGTTCTTTATCGTGAAAATATTTAGTGTTATTATCGATGAGGAAGTGCCTTTGCTTAGATCTCCCTTAATATACTTTACATTTAAAGTATTGGCATAGCCTAGTTAAAGTGTAAATCTACTGGTTTAACCTTTGTTTGTTGATGTTTTGTGGTTTACTTTGCTTTCATTGATGCAATGGAGCATAGAGTAATCCCTTGGTCTTAAGTTGCATGGCTACAATTAAGTTTCTAACTCGGTTTCCCTCAATTTTAGTTGATTTCTTCTTGCATTAGCAATTTTCTATGTTTTTTGTTCATTTTAGAAATTAATCACACCATTAATCTTTGTATAAGCATTATCAAGACACATTATGCACATCATTAGGTAGGTTAAGAAAAGTTAAAGCATGTTATCAAATAAAAACCCTAAAATATGCACTATTAAGAAGTAATTAGAGAGTAAAAACTAGATTTTTAGACAAAACACAAAAAATTGCTCTCTGGTTTATGTGTGTACGTGGTCAATTGGGCCTAGATATGCACGTTTGCAAGTCTAAACACACATTCATAAGTATGGCAGAGAAAATCTATACAATATTCTCATTAAGGAAGGGGTCAAAAAATATTCCTAACATAATGCCTATAATGATAAAAAGAATTGAAAATTGACCACCATTACGTGGCCCTGATTTCCACCGATGTAAGTGGTAGTCCTATGAGAATTCTATACGTACATGTCAAAGTGAGAACACACACGTTCTTACTTACCAATGCATGTTCACAAGCCCTAGCCATGCACGTATTTAATTGGCCACACACGTTGCTAACTCGGAACACACGTTCTCATTTCCCTATGCACACTCAACTTGTGAACGTACGTTCATAAGTCCAATAGAGGCACAAAATTTAAAAATTCAGCTGAATCTAGAATATCTAGGACCACTGCTCAACTTGTGCTAGTTGGAGGGGTGCTCTTAGCTAATCACCCTTACATGAACACGAGGTCAAGTAGGATTTTTGGACTCAATCCCATGCCAAAGGAGAGCACCTTGAATGACGTCAGATCAAGAGCACCCTCTCAAGAGGCATATTTGCACACTTCATAATCCCTGAACCCCACAGGAGCCAAGCAACCCTAGAAACCAAGCATTCAAGAGATAGCCGAGGATGTAAGCTTGAGTGAGGCCTATTCATGGGAACCTGTTTCTTTAGAGAGGCATATGGACCAAGAAGTTGGAGCACCTAACTTCCTTATGAGGCCTATTCATGGGAACCTATTTCTTTAGAGAGGCATATGGACCAAGAAGTTGGAGCACCTGACTTCCTTATGACTACTCAAAGGAGTTTTGTAGATGTCATTAGAAATATCATTAGAGGTGGTCCAACTGAGGAGTGGGAGTTTAAGACTCATTAAACTAACCAACAAGTGAGATACCACCCGCCGCAAGAAAGACTAAGCACGGAGGCACCCGCACTTGATATGGACCCTAACCATTCTGGCTTAGGAATGAGAAGATTCAACCCTATAGAGGAAGGAGTAATCCTTCCTAGAACCACAATGGGAATGGTTGTTAAAAAACTGTAACTACTTTCATAGCTTTTGGCTTGGCCAGCTAACAGAACACGAACCTTGGTGTGTTCGAGCTTAGAGCACCCTCTCAAGAGGAAACTCTACACACTTCACAACCCCTAGACCCCCACAGGAGCCAATTGACCATAGAAACTGAGCATTCGAGAAATATCAAGGACGCAAGCTTGAGTGAGGCCTATTCTTGGGAACCTATTTCTTTAGAGAGGCATATGGACCAAGAAGTTAGAGCGCCTGACTCCCTACGACTACTTTAAGGAGCTTTATAGATGTCATTAGAAATATCATCACAGGTGGTTCAACTAAGGAGTGGGAGTCTAAGACTTATCAAATCGACTAATAAGTAAGAGGCTGCACACAAGAAAGACCAAGCACAGAGGCACCTGCACCTGATATGGACCCTAACCAATATGGCTAAGGAAGAACAAGAAGCATCAACCTTATAGAGGAAGGAGTAATCCTTCCTCTATAGGAGTAATCCTTCCTCTATAGAAGTAATCCTTCCTCTATAGGAGTAATCCTTCCTATAACCACAATGAGAATAGTCGTTGAGACTACAACTACTTTGGCAGCTCTTTTGGCTTGGCCAGCTCATAAAACAAGAACCTTGTGTGCTTGGAACAACTTAGACTCTACCCACTGTCTCATCTGGCTTCACTGCATCTGACCCTAGTATGAGTAGTGTAGGGGGATGGGAACACATCCTCTCAAGCTATTTTTTTTGTGTTTGATATGGAGCTCTAAAAAATAGGTACCTTGTGACATAGAGCAAGATTGACTCCAAGATTAAAAACACTCCTACAACATAAATGATAAATCTAACTATTGAAGAAAGTCTAGTGTCGAAACAAAAAACTCTACATTATGAGAAGGATGAGAATAGTATAATTGAAATCACAGTGAATGACACTAGAGTAATCTAAAGCTTCTAAAAAATGGTAATAGGTTGCAGTAGCATATAAAGAATTGAAGAAATTCTAGTTGTATATGTTAATGTGTCATTTGAACTTCCATGCATTGGCAATGACTTGATTTCACCTATGATAGGCGTGGATATACGATGGTCATTGTGGATAAGACCAATGGAGACCCTTGTGAAGTTTCCAAGGGTGGTGCAAAAGAGCTATTATGGTGGAGTGTTTGAGTGCCAATATGCTCTTTGTTATGGCAATTTTATTGTAATTGCACAACAAAATCGTTTATCTCTTGGCTAGGTAAATGAACATAAGTGAACCTTATGCCATCATTTGAATATTCATAGAGTTTCTTAACATATTGTCTTGTTTTATAGACCAGTTGTCACGGCACAAAGAGTTCCTATCATAGGGATTTGAATAATTGAAATTTCTTATGGGGTTTTTATTGTAAAACAACCCACCCATGAGCATATGTACACACTCTTATGCATGTGTGTAACTTCACTTACTTCACTCATTCTTATCAGTCTACTTTTAGGGTTGTACTTTCATCTATCCCTTCTTGCTTTTTGCATCTATGTTTGGGTTGCTACCTTGATATCTATTGCAACACTCTTTATTTGGTTCCTGCTATGAGACTTTGTAAAGATGCAAGCCTAATTTTATGTAGCTAGAAAGTATACCATGTCCATCTCTCCAAACATGATGAGTGTGCACACAAAATAATACTGAATTTCAATGTGTTTATGAAAGCATGAAAAACAAGAAGATTATGAGCAATGGCCATGAAACTTTGGTTATCACATTGTAGTATTATAGGGTACTTTTGTACCACTATAAGCATTCTCAACTATAATGCCTCACATGAAGCAAAGCAAGCAAATTTATAATGTGCCTCTATGGATGAGACTGTGATTGTGGGATGCTTTTTTGACCCGAGAAATACATCTCAAACCAAGAGAAAATCAACACCTAGTGTGTCCAAATCATAAAGCCACTACGGATTTATTTCAACACCCACATGTTTGCTTTGTAATGTTCTCTCATGAGGCTGGTTAGAGACTCAAAATACCAACAAGAAAACTATGATCTAGCTCAATATTATATAAGAAGATTAAACTACTAGTATAAGATCTTATCCACCATATCTAAAGTGTCTTCTACGAACAACTTCAAGTAAACCTTTATCCACCATATCTAAAGTGTCTTCTACGAACAACTTCAAGTAAACCTTTATCAAGGTACAAGCCACCTTGCATTTGTTCATCCTAAATGCTTTTAAGTATCTCCCCTATACACTTTGTTCATCCTAAATGCTTTTAAGTATCTGCCCTATACACTTTGTTGAGAAATGAAATCTTTCTAGCTTTTGCCAAATATTAATCCCTAAATAATAATATATAAGTTCAAAATCAATCATCTCAAACTCTAAACTAATTTATTGTGTTTGTGACAGTGTTTTCTGGTGATACTTTTACAAGATTAAGTTACTGTTATGGCCTGTTTCTACCCCTTCAAGAACCCTCTCTCATTCATGCAGGTATGGAAATCGATAACCACTGTTTTAGGGATACTTACTTGGCTTCCAATCATAGGATCTCCATGATCTCCAAGCTCCACCAGTGGTTGCTAGCTCTAAGCACTCGAAGCCTCCTCTTACTATCAATAAGAGGTTTGCTACACCTCTTTGCAAGAACACACCTCTCTCACTCTCATAAAGCATAGAATGGTACATGTACTAGGAGTAAACAAGCATCTCCTCTCAACTCTCCTCTCTCTCTCTCTCTCTCTCTCTCTCTCTCTCTCTCAAACACACATACATAAGAGGAAGAGCAAGGAGATATCAATATCTCACTTAGTACAAAGGGGGATTGTCTTATGAGAAAGTGTCTTATACGTAATTGGCCCCCTTATTCACATCTGGGCACCCAAAACTTAAAAACTAACTAATAAGCTTGGTCATTGGTTAGCTTTTCTCATAATCTTTACTACTTCTATAGTGCCTTTTCATAACACTTATTGCTACTCTCGTGTGTAGTAGAGAGTCCTACTTACTAATCGCAAAATGGGATTTACATCTCCCTCTACTTGATGTAAGTCCCTTCCTCAAAACTTTGTTACCCAAAGGACCGATCGCTAAGCTTAACTCTATAATGGTTCCATTTGGATTGTCCTTCTGAAATAAGGATGCGGGGTCCAAAAAGGTATTAAATGTGATATACATGTAACTTGGTAAGAATCAAAGATGATGATAGTAGTACATGATATACTTCGCTTTTGGGCCCCTATTCATGTTAGATCACAAGATTTCTTTATCATAATTCTCCATAGCTTCCTTCTTTTGGTTGAATAGCACCATGATCAACTTCATAAATTTGGATGATGTTATAATTGCCTGATCAGGTATCCTTTGCCAAGTTCATATCCATAGAAAGAGACACTATCTTTGGCTCTTTATGTTGTTGAAGCATGATGGATCAAATAGAGGAAATTTATAACAAATATGGGAGTCCTTCCTTTGTTTGCAATAGTAAACTCCACTGGTGTGAACCTCCTTTTGATTGGTATGTAAAGAGGATCCACTCTTAGTGTCAGTGATGCCCACTTATATATCCGTCCATATTCTTGAATGGGTAAAAGATCTTTCGATCATTCTGGTTGTATACCAAACTCCTCAATCTTGGGGTTTTCATCATATGTTTCTATCTTTAGTATCAATGATGCCCACTTATATATCTGTCCATATTCTTGAATGGGTAAAAGATCTTTCGATCATTTTGGTTGAATACCAAACTCCTAAATCTTGGGCTTTTCATCATCTATTTCTATCTTTGAGTAGTCCCTCATAGTGTGTATAGGATGTTGTTTTTTTTCATCATCTATTTCTATCTTTGAGTAGTCCCTCATCGTGTGTATAGGATGTTGTTTTTCTTCATCTTATGTAAACCATAAGCAAATATATATATGTTACCATCCTTATCTCTTGTATATCTTGTAGTTGTGGATTAGCAAGATTTTTGCTGACTGAGCAATGTTCTGTCCCTACCATGTGCAATATCTCCTTCCACTACTCTGGCATGGGGGCCCTGATTAGATATGGCATGTAAGAGAATTTCCTGGGGACCATACTGTATGCTTCTTATTGTGGGGTTGAAGGTAATTATCTACATTAGAACTTTGAAAAATTCTCATTGTGGGGTTGAAGGGCGTTATCTACATTAGAACTCTAAAAAATAGTTTCGACTGCAACATTAAATTTCTAATTCTTATCAAATCTTCACTCTTCAAGAGGCAACTCTTCCTTCCAAAACACCTTTATTAGTATAATCTATTGGTAGAGAAATGGGAGGTGGTGTGGTGTTACCTCTATGAAGTCACTTGATGCAGGCCTTGCTACTACTGGTGGTGACTCCTCAAGGGCAAGGGTGTTAGTGGGAAAATCAAAGTGAAAAGAAGAAGTTCCTACCTTAGTAGGTTGGACCTTTATAGTGTTAGGGGTAGATTTGTAAGAGAGGGGAGGATTCTACATGTAAGAGGCTGATAAATTAGATAAGTATAATGACAAATACTCTCCCCCTCTCTATCTTCTTTAGATGTAGATGGTGGTGGGGACTTAGTGGAACTAATGAACATATCTATATTTGTTTTAACTTTAGGGTATCGGGCATTCAATAGTGAAATCATAAACTATGGATACTAGTATTTGCTTCAGATGTTTATATTTATTCTGGTAGAGATTTAGTATACCTTGTATGGATGATAAAGAGGAATCTCATGTAAAATTAAGTATTTATGGGGGATTGTGATTTTTTAGGAAGCTTGGTGGACGGAGCTTTGGAGGGAGATTTTCTTGGCTGCCCTTTCTCTCTACTTGAACAATCTCTCTCTAACTATTGTCACCACCATCTTCGCCCCCCACCCCACAGCCCCAGCCCAATCCACACCACCAATTTTTCTCCTTCCTTTCTCTCTCTATCTATTACCATGGACGTACCTTCTTCCCTTTCACTCTCCCACCCTCCCTCTCTCTCCTTCTCCCACCGTCTTCCTTGCCCCTCTCTCACTCTCTCTATCCTTCTCTTTACACTCTCTATCTTCCCCCCCCCTCTCTCTCTCTCTCTCTCTCTCTCCTTCATTTCCCTCTCCCTCCCTTTACACTCTCTATCCTCCCCCCCCCTCTCTCTCTCTCTCTCTCTCTCTCTCTCCTTCATTTCCCTCTCCCTCCCTCCCTTTCACTCTCCCACCCTCCTCCCTCTCCCTCTCCCTCTCCCTCTCTCTCTCCCTCTCTCTCTATTCTTCTCTTACCTCTTATCCTCCTTCCCTCTCTCTCTCTCTCTCTCTCTCTCTCTCTCTCTCTCTATCCTTCTCTTTGCTAAATCTCTCCATCCTTTGCTCTCTTTGGTAGAGCTCTCTATCCTCTCCCCCCCCCCTCTCTCCTTCTCCACCCTCTTCCCTCCCCTCCTCTCTCTCTCTTCTTCATTTCCCTCTCCCTCCCTCCCTTTCACTCTCCCTCCCTCCCTCTCTCTCATCTCCCTCCCTTTCACTCTCCCACCCACCATGCCTCTCTCTCTCTCCTCTACCACCCTCTTCCCTCTCTCTCTCTCTCTCTCTCTCTCTCTCCTTCTCCCACCCTCCCTATGCATAATCTCTTCTTCCCTCCCTTTGCCCCCTTGTCTCTCTTTCACCTCGTCTCTCTCTCTCTCTCTCTCTCTCTCTCTCTCTCTCTCCCCTTCATTTCACATGATTTTGCATAGCATTGTATGTGAGTTTATTTTTCTACATTTGTATTTTTGTGTTTGCATGACATTGCCTACTCTTTATTATTATTTTGCATGTCAATGCATGTATGTGCCATTATAATATACATTGCATTACATGGCATGGCATTGCATCTGGATGTTATTACCTGTGCATGCCATTGCATGGTACTTCTTGCCCTTTGCATAGTGTTGCATGTTATTGCATGCCTTTGCATGTGATTGTATGTCATTCCAAGCCTTTGCATGTGACCTTATATCATTGCATGCGAGTATTATTGAATAATGTATACAATTATACATACAAGATAATTTTATTGTAGGCATGATATCTAGTATGCCTTTAGTATTATTTCATAAGAAATAATGAAGAATGTAAATTCATTAAGCTCAATAATATTTCAATTATGATTGAGGTCATAGCATAATTATTTAATAGGAAGAGAGAGAGAGAGAGAGAGAGAGAGAGAGAGAGAGAGAGAGAGAAGAACATGACGACATTAAATCATAGGATCGAAAATATTGGTTTCAATTACAAACAAAACCAAGTTCATTCACATACAACTTTGAATTACAACTCTTCTATCATAACTGGTATTTAAATCATGACAACAAACCAAAAATTTCATTTAATTAATCAAAACAACAACAAACCAAAAATTTGACAAGGCAATTAACACAAAAGACAAGGCGATCGATCTATAGTTGAGACCACTATATTCCTACACCTATGCACTTTTTTTGGCTACTCTATTCTTTGACGCCTCTCGTAGGGGCTCCTCCATCTCTTCAGCAATATACCCATAACTCCGCCAAGTGTTGATAGCGCTTCCAATATTTAAATTCCACACATATAAATCACCAAAATCAATAGGCTCATTTGCCAACATCTTGCTCCAAAGACTGCGGGCCTTTGTCATGATTCTGAGATGTTCTATCGTATCTCTGCCTGTTTTGTTGCATAAATCTTTGCAAACTCTATCCAGGGTTTCCTTCAGAGTAGTATAGCTCGGGCCATTAGAAGAAGCCGTTAGAGATCAATAAAGGTTAGTTGATGATGCCGAGGGTTGAGAATAATGGTGAGGAAAAGAAATACAATGAGAGGGAGAGGGAGGCAATAAGATTTGAAAGTGAGGATTAGAGTAAGAGGAAGGGGTCATATTTATAGATACATAAAGCTAAAAGTAAAAAGGTACTTTGTATGGCTTTTTCCTAAATTTAGAAAAGTAGATGCATAACTATCCACTTAATTTAGAAAAGTAGATGAATAGAATGAACATATTCAAGCCATTGATATACAACCATATTGATTGTCCTGCTAAAATATTAGAAAAACAAAAAGTAAATAGTCCTTGCTAGAGAATCGAGACAAAGGACATTTTATTATTGCAACATGAAGGATCTTTTTAAAACTACAGTACAATATCATCATTACAAAATGAGGTCCTTTTCACATTATTCTCTAGGTGGTGAATATTCTTATTAGGTCCTCCTTTTTTAGAGTGGGTCGAAGTATAAACATATTATGGTTCAGATTTAACCCAAAGATACGCAAATATATAAAATAAAGGTGCTTGCATGTATAATATGGTCGTCCAGCACCTATCCTAGTTTGAAAATCCAGACATTTGCATGATGGATTCTTTCCCATAGTCACCCGGTATTTTTCATTGCGTACTAGTGATTCCTCATTCTCAATTACAAACACTTTCATATTCCCGACCTTAATTACCAGATGCTCAAAAACTGTAGCTGTGCCTAAAATTGTCGAATCTATTCTCTTGGCTACCATATCCGATATGCCACTTCTGTACCTTGTTGACCAATGGCCTAGATCATTTGTGTTTCATGGCATAGTCCCTTTTGCAACACAAACCCACCCACTCATCCACAGTCTCATCCCACTGGCCAAACAACCGCCGGGGGTCTAGCAAGTGATTGACAAATGGTGTTACATACTCTCCAAGTATAATCCATGCTGCTATTACAAAACACATGAAATGACACCTTTATCCCCTAGATCATTCTCTCATACCATAGAAAGAAGGAGCTGGAACACCTTGCCTATAGTTCTTGATGCTCTTTTTTCACTTGCTAGCTTGGCCACCTAACCATCCTTGGCAAGTTACCTTATTGTGTAGAGATGTTCGACGTATAGCCCACATTAAGTTATGTCACTCTCCACAATTTTTCGCACCTCTACTTTAGTTGTCTCTCCCTCTACATTGTGTTGACCACCCTCTGTAGCTAAAGGAATAGTGAGTGGAAAGTTTAATCTCCTACCTTGTTTCTTACATGGCTGGTTTTCTTTGACATACTCTGGACGATGTGATGAGTTATCTTTCTCAAGATTTATAACTGTGGATTTTTTATGCTGACTAACGGTAATGTTATCACCAAGAAAGTTTGATTACACATGCATTGGTGTGTCACTCACTGCTTCCCCCACCAATCTGCTAGTGCTTGATGAACTTGGACCTTTTGATGTTCTAGACTTGCCATCAATTTTGTCATTGTGTAAGGCCTGCTCTGTAATATTTACCTTATATGAATGCATGCTTCTTTGTGGATTGCAAGAGGGCATTAGCGAGGTCTGAACAATTGCATCATATTAAGAGATGGTTCCCCCCTGAAACCCTCTCCTAGTAACCAACTTGCGTGTTTTGTTTCTACTAGATTGGTGGTCTGCATTTGCGACACATTGGCATCGTCAACATCCTACAAAAAAGGAGATGAAGTTAATTGCAAACTCCAATCACATTGCATAACCAAAAGATTAACGTAATAATTCAGATTGCAGATGCAAGCTATTCTTTTTGAAAACCAAGAAAGTAATAATTACCTCTACAAGATGTTCCCTCTAATGGGGATATCTAGTATGCCACAAACTAAGCCAACAATCCATGGCTAGTAAGTTTGCATCAGTGACTTTACCGTTCATCCACCACGATCTAATGTGTGTGTATTTTAAAAGTGCCTCTTCTTCATTTAATGCACAACGCCACTGTGATGATAGAGTCGCTTATGCTCTTCCTAAAAATTCCTAACTACATATTGTACTGTATGGATATTGAAGCTTTGCTCCCAATGAAAAAGACACGAATGCCACCATCTTCCAATATATTCTCTGGTCCATTATTATAGACTGTCCTAACTACCCTCTAGTTGGCTCTAGCCTCATTAGCCATGAAGCCAAAAAATTTGGTTTGGAAAAGCCTTTTTGGACCACAACATTATTAATCATTTCCCAGAAAAGCACTCGTGTCATTGTGTCCTCCTCTTTCATTTCGTAAGTTGCAATTGTCAAGAGCTCTTCCTGGCTACTTGCCCCATCATACAAGAGTTGGAAAACTACTGAAAACAAGATCAAATTTATTAAGAACTTTTCAAGACTAAATTGTACCTTGGATCATATACATGTGCAGCCATTGTTGTCAATCCTTGCACATGCATGACGTGATCAAAACAAACCCAAGCCCTCCTCAAATCACCATCTCCATACGGTTTACAAGATCCAAATGAAGAGGGTTTCATGGTGACTCATGCAACTCACTTGCGATTAGAACTCCTACAAGACAGTCTTAACAGAGTGAAGGTAATTGTTATCCACTTTTTATTAAATTTACGTAAGGTATTTTTTGGATTACCAAGCATAATGTGTGTATGTGTACATTGCAGGTGGTGAAATCCACTCCTTTGCCACCTATTCCTTTGTGCAGACTTGTGCCTAATCCCTCTATATGAAGAGTGTAGTTTAGGTACAAGAAGCTAGCAAGGGAATTTTATACAAATGGTTATGTTGCCCATAGATGCAGGTTCATTTGCTCTTTCTCATCCCATAATCTTGTTAAACAAGTGACTCAAGATGACGTTATTGCATGGGATGACATGTGGAGATCAAAAAATGATGAGTTCAAGAATATGATCAAAATCACGGAGTGAGAATTCATGAGCAACAAGACGTTGTACATGTGGGGGGGACGACAATCATCGAGTTGTGGCATGGATGAAGGAGATTAATAAATGTAAGTCTACTTAAATTGCCTACTTTTTGAATGCGGTCTTTTGTTTTATAAGATAGTTTTGGGATTAATTAGACTTGTAATATCTAACTGTAGCATTCAAGAATGTTGTATCAAGACATCCTTGTGTTGATGCTATCCTTATTGAATTCAATAAGGATAGTGAGGGGGAGGTTCTCACAGTGATAGCTTGCTTAAACAGGTAAGAGAATATATGTCTTAAGTCTCTTTGAATTTGGAATGTTCTATGTACTATGTTTCAATCTTTCATCAACATAACCTTAAATTTTTTAACCATAGGATGAATGAAGTGGGCTATGTTTCTTCATCTCTTGTGGACAAAGTGTGCCTCATTAGGGCACATGGGTTGGAAAACAAAGAAACAATTATGATGCACACTAGAGAGATGAACAAGATATGGATAGACAAGCATGCCTTGACACATGAAAAAAAGGGCCACCTATCCTGGTATAACTGTGAGCTTTCGAAACTTTCCCAAATAGTATCCCAAGTAAACCTTCAATATTTTGACACTTGCAATATATAATTAACATTTGCATATTATGCACTAATGTTATAATTCGTGAATAATAGGATGGGTACCTCGCATCCACTCGAGATATTGATCCCTTAGTAAATAGCTTGCCTGCACATGAGTTTGAAGAGAAATGGAGAACTGCATTTTATAAAGATAAAAGAAAGTGGAGGCATGCTACAAGGTGGCTGGCGGTGATTATTGCAAACCCTGCACAAGGGAAAGGTTTCTTTGAGTAAGAAATCCAACACTCTTTCCTATGTCTATTTCATAGGCAACAATATTTTATGGTTTTAATGTTGCGGTTTAATTTTGGTGTTGTGTTGCAGACAACGACTAGCGCAAGTTCATTGGGACGAGAAATTGGATTATTTTACAGAGGATAGGCTATACATCTTGGCCAGCTAGCTTGTTGCCAAATGACCACAAAGCACAGATTTTGGATATTTTGATTGATGGAAATTTGTAGAGGCTGAAGGATTTACAAATCCCTAAAAGTAAGTAATAATTACTTTCCCTATCTTCTTGATATATACAAAGCACTCTATTTTGTTTGAATAACAATTTCAATGGCAACGCAACAAATGCAAGTTTATTCAAGAATTGGCGGCGTTCCAAGCAAACATCAAAGTGCTAGTTCCTCTACCATTATAGAAGCCTCGGCATTAACAGGTGTAATAATCAATTGTGACCACATGTGAAAGGATTGTAAAGGTGTGTCTTTTATATCCTGTAATGGCAATTGATGTATAACTCTACTCAACATGGTGTGGTAGGACATCAAGATGATGGAATTTGTTGGGGATCCTTTGAAAATAGGCCGTGCACTTCTGAACCACGAGTGTTCATAAGAGCTAGAACATGTTTTTGATATGTTGCAGAAGGTCAATGAGGAATACATGACCTTTACTGTTAAAGGTGTCAATACAAGCACAACGTGTGATTGCATTTTAGTGAGGTTGCCTACGGAGGTTTTTTTTATGGCTACCCCGATGACATTTTCCCACCATGGAATCTCTGCACATGTGAGTGTTGAGATGATTTTCCCTTCATTAAGACCTTATGTGTTGTTGTGCATATGTTGCATGTATGTCATGCTTACATTTTTTGTGTATGTCATTTTGATGCCACGTAGATGGAGAGAAGCATGCATTGCTTTAGATTTGTGAGACCATATCACACGACAATGGCTCTATTATTGTCATCGGTACTGTGTATCAAGTGGCAACCATTATAGCTCGCACCGAGCGCTTTGGCTTCTCCTTAGACACCGTGGTGAATGTGAGATGTACAATGCATATTAGAAAGGCCTTTGGATAAGAGCTAAGCAACACTAACCATAGAGGTTGCCATTGAGCATCACTTCTATAAAAACTCATATTCTTGTGTAGATATATACCCTCATTGTTGCTACCTTCACGAGCATAGGTAGACAAAACCATACACAACCTTTCTCACCTGGTTATATCATTGATCCTTACAACATAATGCATTGGGACGACAAATGCCCAGATGGGACAACATGGTGAGGTATGGAGTTAACATTTTTGTACTCCAAAATAAGGGCGTTACATTTTTTGGTGGAATTAAGAGATGTTTTCTTTGCAGGTGGATCTCAGCATGGATATGGCTTTTGGGATAGCCTATTGAAGTGTCATGTAAAGCAAGGGCATAATAGAGCTTTATGCTGGATGTGGAGATTGTGCTATGGTAACACAAAAATTAGGCATGAACATTGTTTGTATTGATCCTGAAGAGGATGTAGTGGAGGGTGTCTTGATGAAGATTTCACTGTAGTGCAGTAAACATATTTATTTAGGAATATTCAAGTGACTAGGTTTAGCAATTGTTTATGATTATGTTATGATCTTTTTTTTCATATTAAAAAAGAGTGAAAGAGGGCAAGAGAAATGCATCTTGGGGTTTTGCATTTCTCTCTACAACGATGTTTATATGCAACATGTTGTACAAACCAATAAGACATCATTTCCCTCTACAACGATGTTTATATACAACATGTTGTACAAACCAATAAGAATCGACATTTTCTATATTGTGTGGATGAATAAGGTAGTGAAGTGTTTGTAGACTCAAGGATTTGTATGTAAAACATGTAAAACATGAGTTATGTATGCTGTGCTAAGAAATGAGATGGAAATATAGAGAGAGTGAGCAGAGAGAAGCAGAGAGAGAGAGAGAGAGAGAGAGAGAGAGAGAGAGAGAGAGAGAGAAGAGAAGGGTAGGGAGAGAGGGGGGGAGGATAGAGAGAGTGAGCAAAGAGAAGAACAATAAGGATGGGAAAGAAAGAGAGCAAGAGAGAGAGAGAGAGACAAGGAGAGGATAGAGAGAGTGAGTAAAAAGAATGATAGAGAGAGTGAGACATGAAGAGGACAGAGAGAGCTACAAAAGAGAGAGAAAGATAAAGAGAGTAAGAAAAGAGAAGGAGAGAGAGAGAGAGAGAGAGAGAGAGAGAGAGAGAGAGAGAGAGAGAGAGAGAGAGGATAAAGAGAGTGAGCAAAGACACGGATAGAGAGAGGGAGGAGGAGGATATAGAGAGCGAGAAAGGGAAGGAGGATGAGAGAGAGAGAGAGAGAGAGAGAGAGAGAGAGGAGGGTGGGAGAGTGAAAGGGACAGAGGGAGAGGGAAATGAAGGGGGAGAGAGAGAGAGAGAGAGAGAGAGAGGGGGGGGAGGATAGAGAGATCTACCAAAGAGAGTGAAAGATAGAGAGAGTTAGTAAAGCGAAGGATAGAGAGCGTGAGAGAGGGATAAAGAGAGAGAGAGAGAGAGAGAGAGAGAGAGAGAGAGAGCCAAGAGAAGGATAGAGAGGGAGGGGGGATAAAGAGAGTGAGTAAAGAGAAGAATGGAGAGAGAGGGGGGGATAGAGAGAGTGAGTAAAGAGAAGGATGGAGAGAGTGAGAGGGGGAGAGTGAAAGGGAGGGAGGGAGAGGGAGATGAAGGAGAGTGAGAGAGGGAGGGAAGAGGATGAGAGAAGGAGAGGGAGGGAGGGTGGCAGAGTGAAAGGGAGGGAGGAAGAGGAAGGGGTGGTGGTAATAGATAGAGAGAGAAAGGAAGGAGCAAAGTTGGTGGTGTGGGATGGGCAGTGGTGGGCGGAGATGGTGGTGGCAATAGTTAGAAAGAGATTGTTCAAGTAGAAAAAGAGGGCAGCCAAGAAAAGCTCCCTTAGTGACCATCCCCGTGTGGAGGGAAGGTTAGGTAATGTGAATAGTTATAGCATCTTTTCCCTCTCATCATGAATAGTGGAGTCCATGAGTACTTAAATCCATAATCTAAAGTTAAGTACCATGGGGTGCAAAGCATATGTGTATATGGCTATATAGTCAGTAAGATAAATGCCATTATGAAAAATGGCCATGATGATTGTGGGGTCTGCATCCCTATTGAGTTTTGCTGGATGAGACCTATATTCCCCTATGCAAGGTCTTCACTAATATCTATGCAATATTTTGTAAGAAGGAAAGGGTTCATGATGAGGAGGAAAATAAGTTAAAAGTATGTGGAGGGACCCTCAAAATCACCAACAATGAGGCCAATTTTATGATATATGCTCCACGAGTTGTTTCACCTGGTCATTTGGTTCTGTTGCTTGTGGTTCCACTATTGAGCTAATGGTTGTTCTAATGTTGCAATCATGGCATTTCATTTAAAAGAGCTATAATTGCCACCTCATGAGTTTCTCTTGCATGGAGGAGAGTGGCATATCTATCTTTATTTAGAATCTTGGACTTGTAATGTCATCTCCTTAAGTTGGAGTAATGTATATTGAAGAAGCTCTTCTTTGGCTTGCCTTTCTATCATTGCTTCATTAAGAGAGTTTGTCAAATGTGCTACTACCTATTGATGGCTACTTCATTATTCCTTGTGCTTTTGTACCTCTACATGGAGGGAATAGATTGCATGTGCATGGGCCTTGTTGATCTCTTTGCATTCTCTAAATGTGCAATACACTTCCTATGAGTTTCTTTAGCTTTATGTAGCTCTATCAACTACTCCTCAACCTGTTTCTTACTGGCTTCAAAATTTTATTTGATTTATTACAGTTGTGCCTTTAGTTCATTTGTTATGTCTCCACCTTCAGCTTTTGTTTATTTGCTTATTATGTCTCACCTTCAACTTCTTGTTATGTCTCCACCTTCAACTTCTATTTATTTGCTTATTATGGCTCCACCTTTAACTTCTATTTATTTTCTTGTTATGTCTCCATCTTTAGCTTCTGTTCATACTTCTCTTGTTGGCTTAACTTTGCCTTCAACTTTGTGGGGACTCCTTGGATTGTAATTGTAGCTCTCTTTGGTTAGAGGCATACTTCAAAGTTAGGAGGTTCATGTTGGCCTCCAATTCTTTTAGTTTGCCTCCAATTTAAGAGATGGTGTCAGAGTCACCTAAGCTTGAGCCCCCTGTGAAACATGTATGTATGTGAGGATTGCATTTTGGGCAAGATGCTACAAGCATCATTCTCAAAAGATGGATCAATTAGAGTTGTCAATAAATTATAGCTGATACATAGTGATGTATGTGGTCTTGTGAGGACACTATCGATTAGGGGATACCTCTACTTTGTGAATTTTATTGACGACTACTCTAAACACACCTAGGTGTATCCATTGAAAAAGCAAAGTTAGAGGTTTTTACATGCTTCAAACACTTTTGTTTTTATGATTGAAAATGTGTCTACGTGTAAAATTTCATGAAGACAGAGAGAAGAATATATAAAGGAGTTTCATGTATGTGTATGTATGTATATGTATATATATATATGGCTGAAAGGCATAAAACATCAATGCATAGTGCATTACACACCTCAACAAAATGGTATGGATGAGAGGAAGAACAAACCTCTCGTGGAGATGACGTTGCATGGTTAAAAGGCTAGGATTTACTTGATGTTTTTTGGTTAGATGCTGTTATGTGTGCCATTTATGTGCTAAACAAATGCCCCACGAAGACCTTACAAACAATTACTCCTTATGAAGCTTGGAATGGTATAAAGAAGCCCTCTGTGGCTTATTTGCATGTTTTTGCTTGTCTTGTTTATACTTTTATACTTAAGCAATGATATAATAAGCTCGATGAAAAGGGAAACAAAAGGGATCCATAATAAGCTTGGAATGGTATAAAGAAGCCCTCTGTGGCTTATTTGCATGTTTTTGCTTGTCTTGTTTATACTTTTATACTTAAGCAATGATATAATAAGCTCGATGAAAAGGGAAACAAAAGGGATCCACAATTACCTCATCAATAGAGACTAATCTATGGGCTGAAAATCAACTTGAATTTCAGCCCACATATCATTAATGAGGCGATTGTGGATGATGTAGTGGATGAGGAAAGGACGGCCATATAGGCATCCAAGAGTATGCCAAAATAGATAGTGTAGACATTACGGGATAGCAAATTAGCTACTCCTTTACCTAGCAAGACATATATAGTTTCTCATCATGTATCTTATTCTATTGTGGATTATTCTCTCATTGCCAATATATGCAGCCAATATATGCAATGAAGAGGAACATGTTTCCCTTGAGAAAGCATAAGAAAATGATCATTGGATATAGGCCATGCAATATGAGTACGATCTCAATCCTAAAAATTTACACTTAGTATTTAGTAGATTTAGCTTCTTATGGTAAAAAAGCCATTGGTACAAAGTGGGTTTATAAGCTTAAGTGTAAAGCTAATGGTAGTGTTAACTGTAACAAGGTAAGGCTTGTTGATTGCAACAAGACAAGGCTTGTTACAAAGGGTTGTGCAAAGGATTATGCTTAGGAGAAGGGCATAGATTATGATAAGACCTTTGCACCCACGTCTCATATGATTACGAGATGTATTATTGCATTGGCAACACATCATGGTTAGAATGTATATCAGTTGGATATCAAGAGTGCCTTCTTGAATGGTGATTTGTATGAGGAGGTATATGTATCTCAGCCTTATGGTTTTGTTGAGAAGGACACGAGTCTAAAGTATGCAAGTTAAGAAAAGCTTTATATGACATTAAGTAGGTTCTTTTAGCATCGTATAAGAAAAGCTTTATATGGAGTTAAATAGGTTCTTTTAGTATTGTATAAGAAGACAACTGCATACTTGGTTGCAAATGGTTTTTGCAAAGAGTCCAACTGAGAGTACCCTTATGTAAAGAGAAAAAAAGATTGTTTTTTGGTCATCTTTTTATACATTGATGGCATGCTACTCATCATAGGTCCTAATGAGGAGAAGATTTCAAACTTTAAGACTGAACATTTGAAATGACAGATTTGGGATCATTGCATTATTATTTGGGTATATAGTTTATGCAACGTGATCATGGTATTGTGATGTTGTAATCAAAGTACATATACAAAGGCTGCTTACATGTGTAGTCTTGAAGAGATTGTAAGCCTATTGGCTTCACCAGTAGAGATAACTGCTAGGCTTAGTCTCCAAGATATAGGTGAATCATTTGATACAGTAATTGATCAGCACACCTCATCTATCTGTGTAATACAAGGCTAGACATTCAGATTGGGATATCCTAGTTCAGTAGATTTATGCACAGTCCCAAAATTAAGCATTGGCAGGTTGCCAAGCGAGTATTTTGATACTTAATCCCTTAGCCTATTATATGCTAAGGTGGGTTATATTCAACAATATGCGTTCAGTCATTTCAATTGGATTGGATGTTATGACACGTGAGTGACTAGTGGCTTTTGCTTTCATCTTGGTGATTCATGTATATCATGGCTCAGCAAAAAGGAGCCAACAATGGCCATTTTTGGAGTGCTGAAGCTAAGTGCATGATAACTTTTACATTGATTGTGCAGTGTGTATGGCTTAGACGCCTTTTGGTGGCTCTTGGTGTTGGACAACAGTTTCCCACCTCCATCTTCACTGACAGCAAGAGTGCATTAGCCATTGCGAGGAACCCAGTGTTCATCTCGCATATAGCATATTGAGGTGCATTATCATTATGTCAAGCTCATTACAAGAGAGATTAGCTTGGCTTATATCTTTACATATGATAATGTGGCAGATATGTTCATGAAGAGAAGCTTTTCGCAAAGATTTTACCATTTGGGGATTGATCAACCATGATGCCTCTACACTTTAAGCAAGTTGGTTGTGTAAATTTGGACTATTGATAGTTGTTTTCATTCATGTGTTGATAAAAGTCTACATTCTAAACAAAGGTTTTTTTTAATGCAATCTTAGCCTAAGCTTTCTGAATTGGACTGATGTGTGCCGTGTGTGAGGACGATATAAGGTGCCCACGAGCGGCAGTGGCACGGAACTCTCATTCACCACGTCCTCTCTCTCTCCCTCTCCCTCTCCCTCCTCCACGCATTTTTACATCCAATAATGATCATCGCAAGGGCACTTTGATCTTCTCTTTTCAACGTTTGCAGTGAAACCCATGTTGCGGTGAGTTCTTTCTGTTCAATCCATGATCGGCTTTATTGCTAGCAACCATTTTACAGAAGCTCTCAAGCATGCAAACCTTTTTTCAATCATTTTGCATGTGATCATCCTTTAAAAAAAAGGCATAGCGGTGCGCATGATTGTGTTGCAATACATAGCTGATTTGGGGTGTTCGAACTTTGAGCTCACAACATTGACACCCATCTTTAGTGCACTGATAACTCGATGTTTTCTGCTTGGAGCTGACTATCATGAACCCCATAGCCTCATGTATTCATCAATTAAGGTCAGTTTGTTTTGGGTTGATCACTTCAGGTCACTGATAATTGGGTTGACCTGAAATATCTTAGTGTGTTAATCTATTCAGATCACTGATAACTGGGTGTTTTTTTTGGGTTCAGAAGAGAGCACTGCTAATTGGCTGTTCTTTGGCTGAGCTCATAACATGAATCCCATAGCTTTTTGTGTGATCACCTTAGGCCACTGATAAGCGGGTGTGCTTTGGGTTGAGATCGCATCAGGAATCCCATAACTTCCTACGTTGCATTCACACATGCTCGGGGTTTTGCTCACAAATAAATCCCATGCTTTTTGTGTGACCTCATTAGGTCACTGATGATGACTGGGTTGATCTCACATCATGAATCCTGTATCTTCATGTGTGGACGACCGAAGCTGTTAAGTGCTGATTTGGTTCATCTCACATCATTGTATACCATAGCTTTGTGTTATAGTCACTTTAGGTCATTTTTTTGGGGTCAATCTCACAACTTGAACCTCACAGTTTATTGTGTTATTCACTTAAGGTCATTGATATTTGGGTGTTTTTTGGGTTGATTCACAACTTTAACCCCATATCATCTATTTCTGATCACATCAGGTTTCTGGTAATTGGTGTCTTCACAGTAGGTCATTGATGAATCACATAAGGTCATGGATAATTTTGTGTTTTTGGGGTATATATCGCAACCCGAATCCCATAGCTTTGTGTGTTTCACATTATGTCATTGTTAAATGATGATATTGTCTTGGTGTAGGTGACAAAGATCAAGCATTGCAACACGAGTGAAGTTACACTTTTTGTTCCTAAGACTCTTGGATGGCTAACTGCCAAGTTCTAAGCATGGTTATGGGATCAATTCACATTCAAAGTAAACAAGGAGACCTGCAAGCATCTGTGAATCTCAGCCAAGGAGATACATCGAGGTGGATCTGTGGGTCTCATTATAAAGCTAGATTGGAATATCAAGCAAATCACATATTCTTTCTGGTAAGATCGAGTCTTCGCTGCACAAAGGTTTTCAATCATCTACGATCTCAGAGAGTTTAGGATACATTCTCTGTTAACCACGGCTAAATTTTTGTAAGCGACACCCCCCCCCCCCCCCCCCCCCCCCAACAGGCCCCCGCCAAAAATAAAAACACCACTTGCAGCTGATCTCAGCTAATGAGCCTCTCCATAGACCTTCAAAATCTCTGGATACTTACTAATTTATCCAGAGTTCCACTTGGCATGAGTAGTCAGATAAACTCAAACTTTGCAAGGAACTTTTGGTCATTCTTGCCAATTTTGCTTTAGTCTCTCTCTATTGGAAATGATTCACTCGGACTTGCAAAACCTCTCCTTGTGCGCGGGCTCTGGCCTGAGGGGTTATCTCAGGATCCATCCTACCCAAGCAATGGTGGAGCGAGGTAAAACTTTATCTAGACCAGCAAGGGGAGCGTATAAGATGCCTGCAAGAACCAGATGGAGAGGCAGACAAAGCACTAGCCTACTACCTATAGACCTGACATGACTTAATTAGGGGAAGAGATTAATGGGATTATGATTAACAAAATCGCCTTTTAAGAACTCCTTGAGCAGGCTTGAGGAGCTTAAACTGTTACAACCCCCACATGGAAAATCTGTTTGAGGGAGAGTGCTTTTGATGGCTTAAGGGTAAAAATTACTGCTCATCACAAGATTGCAGGCATGACCAACCGCTTGAGGCTGGAAAGGTTAGCAGGGCTATGGGCTATGGGTGTGGGCCAGGGGCTCTGTCACGTGCACCCTGCACTAGGGTACACACTGACACATTGGCATCATCAACAATGCAATATTTGTACAGAAGTAATACCTTTTTTAGGAATATTTGTACAGCAATAATACCTTTTTTAGGAATACTTGTCGTACGCCATGACCCCATTGTGAGCCCTTAGTCCAGGGACAGCCAGGCACGAGCTAGCTGCTACGTAGGTCAGTCTCGAGCCATAAGAGGTCAGTTTGGAGTCAGTCCTTTCAACCCACTTGGAGAATTCATCAGATTAGTGCATGTAGCAGTCAGCCTTAGTAGTAGGTGTGCAACAGTAGCATTAACATAAGCATTGCATGCCTATGGGCCAGCCAAAGGCTTCAACTGCCTGTCCAAGGGCTGTTCACAGCCGTGGACAACATATAGGGCCAGCCGGCAAGTATTTGAAGCAACTATGCTCCAGTTGGCCGACAGCATATCTTGAGCATATGCAGCAGTCGGCCAGCCATGGGACACAGTAGCAGCATGGAAAGTGAAGACAACAACATTAGTTGTTAAGGTGCTAGCATATTTTATAGCATTAAATGCTATTTTTATAGCTTTTTTTTTTGGGGGGGGGTTTTTGGGGTTGGGGGGTGGGGTGGGGTCCAAACAGTCCTGGCCGACAGCCTTTCTGTTGGCCAATCAGCTACTGTAGTGACTATCTAAGCAGGCACATATATTCAGCCTAAAATCATTCAACATCAGAAAAGTGTCAAGCAGTTTTCAGTTAGCAAATCAGCATCCGACTTCTCCAGGCAAAATCCCTGAAGTTCTCTTTAGCATTGAGCCAGCATATGTGCAGTCCTATTCTGGACTTGCATAAGTGGCCCCGAAGAGTCTTCTGCAGTGGCCTTGGATTGGTGGATATGTTGGGTTTTATGCTGTGTATGCACCCAGAGGAGTGCTAGTGATCATCAGTAGATTACTGGGGCACTTTTTACTTCAGTTAGTGGAGGTTTTTTCCCCCAGTTTTAGCTTAGTTTCACTTATAATAGTTTATAAGTGATTTGGTCCACCTGGCACACTTTATGGCCGGACCATGTGAACACATCTTTTAGGTCACTTCATTATGTGGCTATTGTACTTCACTTTATCACAACTGAATACAAGAGTCGTGTTCACTCTCTCTGCCTCTTACGTTTTCTGTTTGCAGTACCTCCAAACCCTAACCCTAACTGTTGAGAACCTTCATTTGGTATCAGAGCAGCCAGGTTGGCCTGCCCTGCCTGTACTGCTCCACGTGGCCTGCCGTACTGTTCCACGCCATCAGAGTCCGTACATTGTTCCGTACATTGCCCTGCGCGTGTATCTGCTCTGTACTCTGTCCGTACTGGTCCCCGCCACCAGCTGCACCAAAGGTACAGGTCTTCGCCTGTTTTGTATTGTACCCGTCAGTTGCAGGTACAGTCGCTCTGCACCGTACAGGCGACCTACACTTGCTGTGTACCTGCTCGTACCTGCTCGCTGAGCACCGTACAGCACTAGTCGAGTGCATACAGCACCTGTTTCCGTACTGTACCTGCTATGTACCTGCTCGCACTGCACAGTACAGTACCAGTCGATTGCAGCTCTGTACATCCGCCGTAAAGTCGACCAAACCTGCAGTCTGCTCCGTACAGTCATCGTACAATACTGTAGCTGTACAGTCATCCGTACCTGCACAGTACAGCAGTCCAGTACCTGCTGCGCATATCTGAAGCCAACCAGTCGATTGTAGTTTCCGTACAGTACCTGTTGCGTGTACCTGCACAGTATAGTCGACTTGTACCTGCAAAAATCACAGTTGTGGTAAGCTTTACAAATTTTGAAATTTGGGCATTTTTCTCTGTGAAAATTTTCTGGCAGATACAGGCAAATTTTCTCTCAAAGAAATCTCTACAGGTTTTTTGCAAGGTTTTGGATGTAGTAATTTTGGGCATTTTTGGGCATTTTGGCACTATATAAGCCATTTTTGCTACTCTACTCAGTCGATGGTGCATTGTTTTGCACATTCAGAGGATTGAGAGTGCAGGCATATTTGGGTTAGCTGTATTCAGTGGAGTACAGTTGCTTTCAGGGTTGTTGCTATTGGGTTTTTTGATACACAGGTACAACATTGTGCATTGGCATAATGGCAAATCAACAGCAGAGTGATGTATTCACGTACTTGTCTAAGGAAGACAAGTTGGACGGCATGAACTACTCCTTGTGGAGTTTTATGCTGAGAAATGTGCTCGTGGCAAAAGGTCTTTGGGATTTTGTTAGTGGTGATGAACCACGTCCAGGTCCATTGGCTCCAGAGACTCCTCCCCAAGGGGGTGCTCGTGGACGAGGATAACAAGTACAGGCACCAGGTCAGCCATTGCCTGTTCAAAGAACAAATGCTCAAAAGACATGGGATGCCAGAGATGCACAAGCCTTGTCACTCATTGCATTGTCAGTACAGAGGTCTATTATACCTCATATTCGTTCAGCTGGCTCTTCACGGAATGCATGGGTGACTTTGGAGCAGATGTATGCTGCTCGTAATGAGCCTCGGACCTCGTTTTTGAAAAGAGAGCTGGAAAATTAGAAAATGAATGAAGGAGATGATATGTCTAGCCACTTGAACAAGCTGCAGGATTTGAGAGAGCAATTCATCAATGTGGATGAGATTATTCCTAAGACACAGCTTGTGTCCACCATCTTGAACTCTTTGCCAAGATCTTACTTGGCCTTGGCTTTTCATACCTCTTTGAACCTCAGCATGAGGAATGCTGTTGAACCCCTTAAGTATCAGAAACTTGTTGCTCTCTTGCTACAAGAAGAGCAAATCAGGAAGAATATGAATATGAACACAAGTGCTGAACAAGCATTTACTACAGGTCAAAAAGGGAAAATGGGAAAAAATAGGAGAAAAATACAGAGAGTGGGGAAAAATGAGAAAACACCTCATACACACCCACAACAAAGGCCTTGGTGTATAAAAATAGACAGGAGATGACTTCTAAGAGTGGCGTGGCCGTGGGGGAGGGCCATGGGGTCTGGGGTGTCGTGCTCTGCATAACTCAATGGCTTGAATGGGAGAATTAGAGTTAGGGTTAGAGTTCATGTGGGATTCATACACAGAGAAACAAGGGAGAGAGAGAGAGAGAGAGAGTTGTGGGGATAAGTCAACTCATCAATTGTGAGTGTGTACCAAGAAGCAGCGCCAGTATGCAGTACAATTGGTAAGGCAAGGCAGCAGCACGGACAATGCATATAAGTAGCGCCCGAGCTATAAAGAGGAGCAAGCAACATTTTTCAGCAGATTGCAATTTTTTTTAACGCAATACACTTACAACGTTTGCTCTAATCCTTGCGATTGGTTCCCACCAAGTTGCCCCTAGAACTTTATTGCACTGGAACTATTGCTGATGGCGGCACCATTGTGTGCAATTCTCATGACAAAAAAAGACGGTAGAGCGCATGCATTTCTTCTCGATGCTGATGGTCCTGCAGGCATGCGTTACATTCCATGAAGGTCAAAAGTCTCCCTTCAGAGAGATCCCGTTCCCATGCGAGCACAACCTGAGACGTGAGCGGGTGCTCGAGATGCAGGAGCCGGTCACATTGGGGCAAGCCATCGTTGACATAGGCTTTAAGCCTTGTTTCTTTAGTCGTCATCAATACTTCGGGTGTTTCTCGAAATGGGTGAACAGGTGTTGGGATTGTTCGTACCAGTGGATAGGATTGCAAAGTCTAGATGTTTGCGATTTGGTTTCGAGATTTGGATCCGATGACCACGATCGTCATGCTCAAGCAGTTTCCAGTTCCCGGAGGACAGTTTTCCTAGTTTTCAATTGGTTGTCTAGGAGAGCATGGAATAGTTCTGTGCTGTGGACATACGACATGCCATATGGACCAAGGTTTCCATATTACTTGTGTAGCAGTGACACCCCCAATCTCTGCTAGTGCAGCAGAGGGAGATCGGGAGGAGTTGATCCTAGCATAACCATAAGAGGGAATCCCCTCACATGCAGCCAGAGAGAGGCACGTGAGCGGGAGAGGGAGCTAACTAAAGCTCCCATCAGGTGCATTGGACCCGTGTGTTAGAGCTGAAGGCACATGCATCTGGCAAGGAACAAGCTTGACAACACTATAGACGTGATTTGTTCGCAGTTCATTGTTAGCAGACTATGTACAGGGTGTGTTCCAAGTTCATTGTTTAGAAGGATTATGGACAGGATGTGTTCCTACTTCATTGTTCGGAGGTTTTTGGACGTGATGTGTTCACAGTTCAATGAATGGGGAATCATGGACGTGGAAGTGTCTTCAATTCATTGTTCTATGTGGCAGCTGAAGCTCAAGATGGCATTTTGTTGAAGACATGTTGTTTGGTGCATTTTCCGAGGTGTATTTGGTATCGGCCAGTACTGAGGTGTCCATTGTTGCATCTACATCGACTTGGCCTTCTTGTCTATGCCCACTATGAGCTGGAGAGGGGGTGTTAGAGTTATTGCATCTCATGAGGGAACACCAGCTTAACTGGTGGTTGGTATTTTATTTATCCAACTTTGGTAAGTCGGTAAACTCCCATCTGTTTGTATATAAGTGACCCCTTCCCCCATTATAACATCCATTTATTCATTGCTAATCAAGGTCAAGCATTGTTCGTCTCTCTCTCTCTCGTGTCTCTCGCGTATGTTGTGCTTTCGTGTGTGTCATTCTTGACAGGCATCCCCCCACTGTTTGCTTGTTAGGCTAGACTAAATCCAGACCCACACACTTTTGGCTCAACACTACTATGCTAAGGATGTAACAGTCCGAGCATCACACCTTCACAGTTGTATCTTTGTGTATCTATGTGGGCTTTGGATGTTGTTTGTTGTCAATGGGTGGCCAAATCCATAGCACCTAGCAGAAAATGTGCAGCTTTCTAGCGACTGGGATCGTGCTGAGGCTGAACATGAATCCTTAGTGGGAAGAAAAAACATTTTGCTTACTTTAGACAATGGATGCATAACACATCCTAGTTGACACACAAGTCACATTGACCTCAATACTTGAATTTTGTTGAAAATATTATAAATTCTTCTTTTTTGTTGAATGGAACTTTGAGGTGGGGAGAGAGCTTCGCTTGTGGGTAATCTATGTGCAAGTGGGAGCCATGAAAGGTGTAAAACTGCTCTATTACAAATCAGCAAGGACAAAAAGTAGTGCAATTTCACTTTATGTATAGATTCATTCTTTGTGAATTGTTTGTTATCCTTGGGCAAGCTACGATGTTCTTTTGTGCCACCTTTTTTTGTAGCAATCATGCCACAAATGCTTTAGATACATGTGTTTGTTTCCTTGAATCCATTTTTAATTTAAAAAAAGATTACTTCTAATCTATTTCAAGTTCACATTTTTGACTTGCAGTACAGCTGCTGTCAGTGTAGAAGGTCAAAAAAGATGACCTGTGTAAAACTACAAAGCAGCCTTGGATGTCCTGAAAAAGATACCCTGGTCTCTTCATCGAGAAGTTTGAGGATGTTTGGAGGGGCTTATAAGCACTCAAAAGCGTTTTACAACTTATCGACCGCTCATCGAAGGACTCTCAATAGAAAAACTGTGGAAGCAGGTGGACTCTTTTTGGATGGTGTATCGCATAATGCTTGCAACTTCGATTATATATTGCTTTTGTTGTGTTTTATAATTAAATACCAAAGTGCAGATCCTTTGTGATAAGTTTTGGCTATGCTTATTAGAAGAGAGGTGAGGTTCTTTCTCTGAATGTTTACTTGAAACAGGAAGCGGGACAACTGCAGATGATCATACACAGGAAACCGAGAACTATCCAACCGTGCTGTCACTGAGTGGTGGACAGCTTTCTGATTCATTGAAATCACAAAAAGCTAATGTTTCACTCCCAACACGCCTCTTAAACTTCACGTGTGTCCATCTTTTGCCCTCTACTTTGTATCTAACTAGATTTTATAGGAAAAGGCTTAGACACCTTTGTAAGTTTATTATTTGCTTTATTCTAGCCTATAACATATAGATTTAGATGTTTTTCTCATGGCAGGATTGATGGGATTAGCGACTATGATGTGCAAAGGTGATTCTTCCAACCACCTATTGAACTAATGTGATTTTTGTTGGTAGATTTTTCTCTCCCTCTCTCTTTTTACATGCAGGGCTGAGGTAGTACATGGGCCCTGTTTTTGGAATACTTTGCTTTTTTAACTTTCATGTTTTGTTGACATTCAGTCTACTCATGGATCACATGTACTACCTTATGGGCTTGTAGATCTTTTGGACCTTTAGCAGACGTTAATAAATCTTTCTTATACAGAGAGGCCCTGGTGGAGGTTGTGCAGAAGTATGTATACCCCCAGGAGTCACTTTTACAGGTCCCAAGTTTTACATGACCACTGCTGCCATTGACCGACTAGCGAGGGCACATGCCTCTCTAGCCCGTCTAGAGAGACAGTGTTTCCAGGCACATTTTGAGGAGGCCCATACTAAGTGTTGTCTCTTTGACACTTTAGTACAACAAGCAGTGATGTACGGTGCAGCCTCTAGGGGCCAGGCCTAGGGAAGGATGAGTGTAGTTGCATAGAGAGGCTTTAGGTGACGATGTTGTCATGCATAATCAACAGTAGGCCATCTGTACCACATGACATTATACATGCAGAGTTTGGGGTGGCCCCATTGGTAATAGATGCTCTCTTTCAGACCGTCACTTACATTCAGCATGTATATACTCTTCACAGAGACTGCCTCCCATGGCTAGCACTAGAGTCCTCTATATAGTTTTATCAGGAGAGGGAGAGGGAGTGAGACAAGCTGGACTGCCCTCCTCCTCGTCCACTAGAGTCCTCTATGCAGTGTTATCAGGAGAGGGAGAGGGAGTAGGTGAGACAAGCTGGACTGGACTCCTCCTTGTCCACATGGCCACCACTATTACCGATACATGCATGGTATTCGGAGGTAGTTGAGTGGTTTCATGCACATGGCATACAGATGGACCATCTCCCCCATTTCAATACAACCTATGAAACCGGGTTTACTTAAAATTGTCACTTAAACATTAAACCATGAAAATGATTGAAAAGACGATTCCACGACACACTCACTCCTCTAGCACTTGTTCAAAATGCACAAGAGACCACACTAGGGCCGGAATGGGCCGACCCCCCCCTAAGGAATGTTATATTTCAATAGGGTGATGAACAAGTATGGGGTGCCAAGCACCAAATCTCCAATTGCGAACAGAATGCAAAGTAAAACAAGATTAACCTTGACCGTCTAGGCAGCTATGCAAGGTAGCCGGTCAAAGCCCTCCGTCTTGGTGACATGGCAAGGGACAACCTCTGCCCAAATGACATATAGGGACTCTAATGCGACACATCGAGATAGAGAGGAGTCGCAACCTCTTGTTTAAATGACATCAAAATGAACAAGAGACATGATATCAAGTCGGATGCTCCGGATGGACTCCGTGCTGGCGAGGTGAGGGTACGAAATGTTTCAAGAACATTTTGTACGTTTCATGTCTCTTTTTTTTAGCTTCAAAAAAAAATATGGTTGCTATCAAATAGCAGCATGCCTCATACAAGAAAACAAAGAAAATCCACCTTGGAGGCATTGTATAGTGAAGTTTTCCCTGTGGACTCTCTATTTGTAACTCTCTTTAAATTTTCAATGAGAAAAAAATAGAAATCAGTTTTGCCAACGCAAAATGTTAAATTTTCACGATGGAAAATTGCAAAGATAGGAAAATTTTACACTATATATTAACAAAATCTTTACCATGTTTCTAGACCAACTATGCCCCACAACACCCCCCGACTCCCCCCCCCCCCCCCCCCTCTCTCTTTGAGTAGATCCTTTTGTAGTAGCAACTTGAGTGCCTGCCCGCCGAAGGTGGCTTAGTCTCCTGCTTGAAGGCGGCACAATTAATGCTGCAAACGGACCAGGTGCCAGTAGGGAGCGTGTGGGGATTTAAACTCGGGACCTCCCCTCTTCCCGGTCACAAACCTGCATCGCTAGGCTACACACCCATTGGTTGACCAACTCTGGGTTTTACACCCCCCCCCCCCCCCCCCCCCCCTCCGCGGCCTGTCACCAGCTTGGACATTTCCCAGTCTGGAAGGGGTCTGGTGGACTCCAGGCTGTTTAAATATTTGGAAAGTACAAGCTTTGGGAATGGGGGACTATCCCAGAATACAAAGGACCACACTCCTAAAATTTAGGAGAGTTGCTATTTTTGGCCCGACTCCGATGGAAATTCTGTTCGTGTCATTACATCTGGAATTGAGCAGATACCAAGAGTTGGCAAAGTGCCTATGACAGAATGTCTACCAATTGGGATATTTTTAGAGGTAAAGATTATGGAAGGACCCATCTCTTAGATTGGGACATGTGGCAAGAAAGTGGACCAAAGTGACAAGTGGCCTGACAAAGGATCAAAGTGAGACAAGTGGCCTCACACTTGTCACTTCAGCTATTATGTGGCTCTCCACTTGTCATTGTAGCCTTCTCTTGCCATTTTAGCTCATGGGAGGCCCAAATCTATAAATTGGAGCCCTCTCCCTTCATTAATAGAGGCTCTCTTGCTCCACACTAGCCTCTACCACCGTTACAGGTTGCCCTAATGATGGCTACTCTCTCTCTCTCTCACTTGAAGGTTGCCCATGAAGAATACCGGCTGTTGGGGACTGTTTTGGAGGCTTCCATCGCGAAGAAATACATGAAGCTTCTGTACTTGCTGTACTTGTTGTACCAGCCACCGCACTTGTTGTACCAGCCCTTGTACTGGTTGTACCAGCTTCTGTACTTGCTGTACCACCCATTGTACCGGTTGTACCAGCTTCTGTACTTGTTGTACCTGCTGTACCAGCCATTGTACCTACTGTTCCAGCCACTGTACCGGCTGTACCAGCCATTGTACCTGCTGTATCGGCTGAATGGAGAGTTGTACTTGCTGTACCAGCTCTATTGCATGAAGACCCGTGGTTTTTGGGGAAGAATCAGTACCCACACGGAGGTATATGGATTATATTGTTGGCTCGGCATTTCTACAGCCTATGTTCCGGCTTGGTAGCCTTGTGTTGGGCTGTGTTATGGCATTTGTATAGGGATAATCCGGCATCTCCCGTGGGGAGAGTAAGGCCCTCAAAGCTTGTACATGATATTATTCTCCTTGGGTAATAAAATACTCCAAGGGGGGGGGGGGGGGGGGGGGGGGGGGCCCATTCCGGCCTCTATGCGGTGTCACGTGTGCAAGCTCCATTTTCAGCATTTGTGGATGTTTTGTCCAGCTTTTATGTTCTATGCAAAGTGATGATGGATATGTGTTAAGGCTGTGGCCATGTTTAAATGTTTTAATATGCATTGTGGTATCAACAAGTGTGTCAAAGGCCCTAGTCCCCCGGGCACCCGCCGCGAGTTACATTGGTATCAGAGCATAGGCTTTCTTGGAAGCGGAGGCTTCCTTCTATCAATAAGGAAGAGAAAAGATCTCAAGTGGGGAGCACACTTACCATCATTGCTATTAAGCATGGCCAGCCACTTCATAGCCTATGAAGCAAGAGCATGAGCAATAGACAGCTTGGTCTAAGGATTTATGAATTCACAAAATTTATCTTGGAAGTATGGAGTTGGCTTTATGTGCACATGTTTAGCACTCTTTCCATATGGATATTGTGGATTATATTATCAAGCTTACAAGCAAGCTATATGGAGATATATCTTAGGATATCTTAAGGATATGGTGACGAGATATTTCTTCTGGCTTTATCACCAACCTGGGCATGTGTATGGATCATATGAGTGGATGCATATGAGTCCAAGGATATGGCAGGACATTTGTGGACCTTCGGGCGGTGCCCGTGTGGATTCCGGCCATGCACACATGGTGTGTTATGATGGCAGGCGGAATATTTTCAAATACAAGAATGATGATAGGTGATTAATGTCACAAACCCCTATATTCTAGGGACATGCGGATGCGTGTCAGGCCTAGAAACATGCGGATGCATGTATGTATTATACCTGGGCATGTGTATGGATCATATGAGTGGATGCATATGAGTCCAAGGATATGGCAGGACATTTGTGGACCTTCGGGCGGTGCTCGTGTGGATTCCGGCCATGCACACATGGTGTGTTATGATGGCAGGCGGAATATTTTCAAGTACAAGAATGATGATAGGTGGTTTATGGATTATTCTTTTTGGCTCCCTTTATTTGGGATGCATTGGACTTATGGAACTCATGGTTCACTTACCTTGTGTAGTGTTCTCTTATCCTACGTGCTCTCTTGAAGATTGTTTCTACCATGTGAGGGTGGAACAATAGAGAGCAGATGGAAGGGAACATGGGCAGCACTTCAAAGGGTAGTGACAAGCACAACATACCCTGTGTAGTGTTCTCTTGTCCTACGTGCTCTCTTGAAGATTGTTTCTACCATGTGTGGGTGGAACAATAGAGAGCAGATGGAAGGGAAAATGGACACTTGAGAGGGTAGTGTGAATTGGCGGCCGAAATGCCTACAAACTATTGGTGGCCGAAATGCCTATAAACTATGTGTAGCAGAAATGCTTATGGAACACCGGGTTATCTATGCCTGCGAGTGATTGTTTTATCTTACTTGAGTCCACCTCTCATCCAAGGTGTGTGGTCAGAGTACCAACACGGTAAAGTGGACATGACGGGACTTATGTCTATGCCAAGGGTCATGTGGACCGATGTCTTGTTGGCAGGAGACTTATTTTGTCTCGCCCATTTACTTGGGACATGGATTATGATATCTGGACTTATGGGACTGTTTTGTCTCGCCCATTTACTTGGGACATGGATTATGATATCTAGACTTATGGGACTGATTTGTCTCGCCCATTTATCTTGGGACGTGATTATGATATCTGGACTTATGGGACTGTTTTTGTCTCGCCCATTTATCTTGGGACATGATTTTGATATTGGTATTATGGAGACTTATTTAATCTCGCCCATTTCTTTGGGACATGGATTCTTCAGTTATATTGGATTTTCGAGACTGTCTCGTCTCGCCCAATCGATGGGACATGATTATATCTTGCATATATGGCTTGAAGCTTAAAGTTGCAGACAACTTTTAAGAAGCTGGGGAGGATGTCACCAGCCTGGACATTTCCCAGTCTGCAAGGAGTCTGGTGGACTCCAGGATATTTAAATATTTGGAAAGTACAAGCTTTGGGAATGGGGGATTATCCTAGAATACAAAGGACCACACTCCTAAAATTTAGGAGAGTTGCTATTTTTGGCCCGACTCCGATGGAAATTCTGTTCGTGTCATTACATATGGAATTGAGCAGATACCAAGAGTTGGCAAAGTGCCTATGACAGAATGTCTACCAGTTGGGATATTTTTAGAGGTAAAGATTATGGAAGGACCCATCTCTTAGATTGGGACATGTGGCAAGAAAGTGGACCAAAGTGAGACAAGTGGCCTGACACTTGTTAGAAAAAGGATCAAAGTGAGACAAGTGGCCTCACACTTGTCACTTCAGCTATTGTGTGGCTCTCCACTTGTCATTGTAGCCTTCTCTTGCCATTTTAGCTCATGGGAGGCCCAAATCTATAAATTGGAGCCCTCTCTCTTCATTAATAGAGGCTCTCTTGCTCCACACTAGCCTCTACCACCGTTACAGGTTGCCCTAATGATGGCTACTCTCTTTCTCTCTCACTTGAAGGTTGCCCATGAAGAATATCAGCTGTTGGGGACTGTTTTGGAGGCTTCCATCGCGAAGAAATACATGAAGCTTCTGTACTTGCTGTACTTGCTGTACCAGCCACCGCACCTGCTGTACCAGCCCTTGTAGTGGCTGTACCAGCTTCTGTACTTGTTGTACCACCCATTGTACGCCTGTACCACCTTCTGTACTTGTTGTACTTGCTGTACCAGCCATTGTACCTACTGTTCCAGTCACTGTACCGGCTGTACCAGCCATTGTACCTGTTGTACCGACTGAATGGAGAGTTGTACTTGCTATACCAGCTCTATTGCATGAAGACCCATGGTTTTTGGAGAAGAATCAGTACCCACACGGAGGTATATGGATTATATTGTTGGCTCGGCATTTCTACAGCCTATGTTCCGGCTTGGTAGCCTTGTGTTGGGCTGTGTTATGGCATTTGTATAGGGATAATCCGGCATCTCCCATGGGGAGAGTAAGGCCCTCAAAGCTTGTACATGATATTATTCTCCTTGGGTAATAAAATACTCCAAGGGGGGGGGTCGGCCCATTCCGGCCTCTATGCGGTGTCACGTGTGCAAGCTCTATTTTCAGCATTTGTGGATGTTTTGTCCAGCTTTTATGTTCTATGCAAAGTGATGATGGATATGTGTTAAGGCTGTGGCCATGTTTAAATGTTTTAATATGCATTGAGTCCTGTAATTTGTTGGTGTTGGACTCGCACACTTACACACACAAACCTGCACATTAGGGTTAGGTGGAGGATGGAGAAGCTCACACACAGAAATGAGAGAGAGAGAGAGAGAGAGAGAGAGAGAGAGAGAGAGAGAGAGAGAGCCAAAAGTGTGGTATCCACAAAATGCAAGTCAACCCTTGCATGTGTGCCACATCCATATAATATAGTAGTACAAAATATTATATGTAGAGTGTCCTTTCACACTTGATATCCAAGGGGAAAAACCACATGGGAAAAAGTGCCCTTGGTTAAGCCCTGTTCATACATAGCACTACCATAAGTGAGCATATGCCTACAAATCCCCCCTGTAGTGGAAGTGTGAACCTGTACAAGGTAGCAGATCACTCTCTGTATGAGAGTAAGCCCAAAGCTTTGCGGAAAGCTTCAAACTTTTCTCGAGGTAAAGCCTTTGTGAATAGATCTGCAACATTATCCTGTGTAGGGCAGTAAGATAAGCTGATCTCTCCTGCATGTACCCTCTCTCTGACATAGTGATAATGAATCTCAATGTGCTTGGTACATGCATGAAATACTGGATTTCGTGCCATGGCCATAGCACTCTGGCTATCAGTGAGAATGGTGGTGGGTGTCTGCTGACACTCACGAAGATCAGCCAATAGTCTCCTCAACCATACACAATCTACTGTAGCTGTGAAGACTGCCCTGTACTCAGCCTCACAAGTAGATGTGGCAACAGTGGGTTGCTTTTTACTCAACCAAGATATGCATGAAATGCCAAGAAAAAAACAATTCCCACTGGCGGATTGCCTAGTATCATAATCACCAGCCCAATCTGAAACACTGTATGCATAAAGCTGCAAGCTACCCCCCCTGGGATAGAACAAACCAAGATCCAGGGTACCCTTAAGATAACGAAAAATGCGTTTGACTGCCTGCCAATGCTTTGTGCCTGGGCTGTGCATGAATTTGCTCAACAAAGACACCCCAAAAGATATGTCTGTCCTCGTGTTACACAAGTAAATGAGACATCCCACTACCTGGCTATGAATGCCGGCCTCAAAAGGCTCTCCAATATCACGCATAGTAAGCCGTACACCTGGTGCTACTGGAGTAGAAATGGGCTTACATTCATCCATGTGAAACCTTTTTAGCAAACTTTTTATGTACTTAGTTTGCTGCATAACAATGCCATCATCTGTATGCATAAACTATATGCCGAGATAGTAGTGTAAAGGCCCCAAATCTGACATATCAAATTCAGCTTTGAAATCTGAAATTTGTGCTTTGCTAGTACCTGTAATGAGCATGTCATCTACATACAAGATGACTATGAGAATATCGGCATCGGTTTTCTTCACATACAATGTGCTTTCAGCTGGACTATTCACATAACCTTGGCTGGTTAGATGAGCATGTATCCTATCATACCAAGCTCTTGGAGCTTGCTTTAACCCATACAATGCTTTGTGTAACCTGCATACTTTATGTTCCTCACCAGGAACTACAAAACCAATGGGCTGATTTACATATACTTCCTCCTGTAAATCCCCATTTAAGAATGCAATTTTGATGTCCAATTGATGCACTTTCCATCCTTTATGTGCAGCCAATGCAATCACTGATCTTATTGTGGTCATTCTCGAAGTAGGAGCAAAAGTCTCTTCATAATCTATTCCCTGTTTTTGGGAGTAGCCTTTAGCCACAAGTCTTGCTTTGTACCCGTCAATAGTACCATCAGACTTTCTTTTGACTTTGTACACCCACTTTGTTCCAATGACATGCTTGCCTTTAGGCAATTCCACAAGATCCCATGTATTGTTCTTCATGATAGAAGAAATTTCAGTTTGCATAGCTTGCAACCAATGCTCATTCTCATGTGCGTCTTCATAAGAAGAAGGCTCTTCTGAATCAAAGAGACCACCCATTGCTAATGCAGACTTCCCACGATGTATATTCAAAGCATGGCTGGAACTAGCCCTTGTTCTACCTGTGAGTGGAGTTGCAAGTTTGCTTTCTTGCAAAGTTTTCAGCAACCATCTTGGCACTGACTTGGCTGTGTCTATGGCTGTTTGCTCTTCCCTGACAAGATCTTCCATTTATCCATAGAAGGGGGCTGAATGGCTGGCTGTTCCACATGTTCTACATGAGGATTTTCTTGTGTAGGGGCTGGCTGATCTGAATCCCCCCTAATTGCAATGGGTAAAAGTCCATCAAACATGTCTTGTATGCTTGTATCATTACTTTATACAAGCTGTACATGGGCTATTCTGAATTTTCAGCAAATACCACATCTCTACTGACAAAAATCCTTCGTGTAGTTGGATTATAAAGACGGTATCCTTTGCTCTCATTGCTGTAGCCCACAAAAATGCATTTCATTGCTTTGTCATCTAGCTTTGTTTGGAGTTGTTCTGGCACATGTGCATATGCCAAACACCCAAATGTACGCATATAATCCATTGTTGGCTTTCGGCTATACCAAGCCTCAAATGGTGTTATGGTTTTCAAAGCTTTTGTTGGACACCTGTTCAACACATGAGTTGCACACATTATAGCTTCCATCCAAAATTTGTGAGGTAACTTTTGTGCTTTCACCATGCATCTTGCCATCTCCATGAGAGATCTATTTTTCCTTTCAGCTACACCATTTTGCTGCGGTGTATAAGGCACAATACATTGGTGTTTGATGCTCTTTTGAAGCATATAACCCTTGAATGCATTTGACATGTATTCTCCATCTCTATCTGAGCGGAGTGTTTGGACTTTACATCCACACACATTTTTAAAGAGCGAATGGTATGCAAGGCTTGGGGACAAATCAAGGATCAGCTCGCCTTATTCATGTTTGATGACTGTGCAACCGATAACTTCATCTCTATGCAAACGGCAGCTGCATTGAGTATTGAGGTTGAGAACATGGGATCTCAGATTGAAGCCGAAGCTGCATTTATTGGGAAAGAGGTGCAGGTTACTCCATTGATAGGGAAGTTGCGCATCCATATCCAGGGCTACCTTGATAATGAACATTTCCTAGTTGCTCCACTAAATGGATGTGATGTATTGTTGGGCAAGCCGTGGCATCATAGGCGTGAGCCCCGCAAAGAGTACAAGACCAATATGATTTCTTTTATGCATAAAGGTCGCATGCATTTTATTGATGCTGGCAAAGAAGGGGATTCCATCCCACTTGTATCACACATCCAAATTAATAAAGCAATGAAAAAGAGTCTTTCTGCGTACTTGGTTTTTGTTCGTGATAGCCTTGTGCCAAATCATCAAAATGTGGATGCTATGTCTAATGATAGGCTTGTAGGGATGAAAGAGTGCACGAGATGAAGGCCGGATGCAATGGCTTGAAGCCTTGAGCAAGAGAAATGGAGCGTGAGTCTCTATGAGGGTGAGCGTGGAGATTCGAAAATCAGAGAGAGAGAGAGAAAACGTACGATTCTTGGAGTTGGGGTAATGCTTGTGTGCTTTAGAAGCCCACTTACCCTTTTTTATTGTTGTGGCCTTTGGGCCTTTAAAAATAGTCCTAGGCCAAGTTCAATGTGAACTTGGCCAAGACTTTAAAAGTATACATTGAGCCTTATAAAAGGCTATATACAAATACAAGGGAGGCATTTAGCCTTTAACCCAACAACCTCCCACTTAAAGGCATAAATGGCGCCTTTCAGCTATGTAACTCCCACCATCTGTATGCATAGCTGATGTTGTGCTTTGGGTAAGCACTTAGTGAGAGCATCTGCAGGGTTTTGTGACGTATGGACTTTAACCATAGTGAGAAGTCCATCCTCAAGCACCTCTCGAATGAAGTGATAACGCACATCAATATGCTTTGTGCGCGCATGAAACATGGCATTCTTTGCCAGACATATGGCACTCTGGCTATCACAACCAAGCATAGGTGCCTTGTCAGGCAAACCAAATTCCCTGCATAAACGTGCCAACCATATGGCTTCCTTGGAAGCCTCAGTGGCTGAAATATATTTAGCCTCTGTAGTAGACAGTGCAACTATTTTTTGTAGTCTAGAGCACCATGAGACGGCACCTCCTGCAAGAGTAAACACATAACCACTTGTGGATTTGCGTGTATCCACATCACCTGCCATGTCAGAGTCACAAAATCCCTTCAACTCCAAAGGACCCTTACCATAACAGAGGCATTTGTTTTTAGTCCCTTTCAAGTACCTCATAATGGACTTTATTGCATCCCAATGCAATTTGCCTGGATTAGCCATAAAACGGCTCACAACTCCCACTGCATGGGCTATGTCAGGCCTAGTAGCAACCATAGCATACATAAGTGAACCACAAGCTGATGCATAAGGAACACTTTGCATCTCATTGGTTGCCGTGTCAGACTTGGGACAATCTTCCTTGGAGAATTTCACATGTGGCTGTAATGGCACACTAAGTGGCTTTGCATCAGCCATGTTAAACCTGTCCAGCACCTTTTCAATGTATTTTTCTTGCGACAAATACAATATGCGCTGGTCTCTTTGCGTTCTAATTCTCACTCCAAGAACATGCTCTGCTGCCCCAAGGTCTTTCATAGAAAACGCAGATTTTAGCTGTTGCTTAAGAGCATCAACAGTGCCTCTTTTCTTACCAGCAATCAGCATATCATCGACATAGAGCACAAGAATGATAGGGCTGCCATCCTCATCAAGTTTTGTATACAAACAGTGATCTGCATGGCTTCTTTTGTAACCATGTTTGAGCATAAACGCATCAAACTTTTTGTACCACTGTCTAGAAGCTTGCTTCAGCCCGTATAAGCTTCTATTGAGCTTACATACCATGTGTTCCTTTCCGGGAATCACAAAACCCTCGGGCTGTTTCATATAAAGCTCTTCCTCAACATCACCATGCAAAAAAGCTGTATGTACATCCATTTGGTCTAATTCCAAATCAAGGACAGCCGCTATGGCAAACAAGACACGCAAAGTGGTCATCTTCACAACAGGAGAGAACACTTCCTGAAAGTCTATGCCTTTTGTTTGCGCATATCCCTTTGCAACCAGCCTTGCTTTATACTTGGGTTTTGCATCAACTGTCTTGATTTTATACACCCATTTGTTAGGAATGGCCTTCCTACCTTTGGGCAATTCAACCAAGTCCCAAGTATCATTAGCATGCAAAGCTTTAACCTCTTCCTGCATAGCAAGCTCCCACTTGCTGCTGTGCTCACATGTCTTTGCCTCCTTGTAAGTAAGAGGCTCCCCCTCATCTGTCAACATAATGTAATGCAAAGAGGGATCGTATCTACTCACATTCCGTCTTGGACGAGTAGAACGCCTCACCCAATGATCCACATTATCCGGAAATGGGTTTACATCAGGTGGGATAACACCATCATCAAGTATGGGCTGCTGTCCATCAATTTCAGCACCATTTTCAGCATTGATAGGCTGCTGTCCAAGCCCTTCAGGAGCCTCATTTTGCTGTCCAACATCATCTGGCTCAAACACCACTGGCTCATCAACATTTTCAGTCATATGTGGTGCATCCTGAGGGTCTAAAAGAGGCCTAATAGGTGGCTGTACATGCTGAAATTTGACCTTTTTATGGTCACCAAGAGAGGCACAATTGTGTTTAAGCAGCTTTGCCTCATTAAACACAACATCCCGGCTGCGTACAACCTTTCTGAGTGAAGGTAACCAAATCCTGTAACCCATTTCGCCTTCTTCACCATATCCCATGAAGAGGCCTTTAATGGACTTGGCATCGAGTTTACTTCTCAACTCAGGTCTAATATGTACAAAAGCTTCACAGCCAAAGACGCGTAAGTGATCATATGAAGCAGGTTTGCCAGACCAAACCTCTTCAGGGATGTCACCTTTGATAGACATGTGAGGGGATCGATTGCATATGTGTACTGCAGTTTTCAAAGCCTCTCCCCAAAAACCATGTGGGAGATTAGCTGTGGACAGCATGCATCTCACCCTCTCACAAAGTGTCCTATTGTATCTTTCAGCCACACCATTAGAAGAGGGGCTGTATGGAACAGTAAGCTCCCTCTTAATGCCTAAATTTTCACAAAATCTCGTAAATTCAGCACTTGTGAACTCCCCCCCATTGTCTGTACGCAAGCATTTCAGCTTTCTACCTGTTTGGGTGGTCACAAATGCATGAAAGCGCTTAAACGCAGCAAAGGCTTCATCCTTAGATTTAATCAAAGAAACCCAAATTTTTCTAGAATGGTCATCCACAAAAGAGACAAAATAATTTGCACCCCCCATAGACTTGGCGGGCATGCTACACACATCAGAATGGACAAGATCAAGCACACATGGCTTACGAGAGACACCGGAGTAATAAGAACGCTTCACTTGCTTGCCATATTGACATTCATTACAAAATTCAAGCTTTGTGCCTTTAGCATCAAGCTTATTCAAGTTACAAAGCTTCGTGAGGCCCTTTTGGCTCATATGGCCAAGCCTCTTATGCCACAATTCCATATGGGAATTAATTTCAGCCAAGGCAATAAACTTGCCCAACAAGGCCTTGCCATGCAAGCAGTAAAGTGTCCCTTTCTTTGTGCCTTTCACAATCAGCCTTGAGCCTTTAGTCATTTTCCATGATCCTCTCTCAAACAAGATGCTGTAACCATGCATATCCATCTGCCCAACAGAAAGCAGACTCTTCTTGATTCCCGGCACATATCTAACATCATGCAGCACAAGCTCATTCGTGCCATCCGTAGAAAGATGCACTGTGCCAATACCCTCAATGGAACATGCATGATTGTTTCCAAGGTATACATGGCCATGGCTGCCTGCAGTAAACGTGGAAAAACACTCCTTAATAGGAGTCACATGAAACGAGGCACCGGAATCAACAATCCAAGTCTGAGACAATGCATCGTTCACAGTCAACAAAGCATCAATGAGATCACTTTTAGTGATCTGCATATCCTGTGTATGAACATAGAGAGAGGCATCAAACTCATGGACATCATCAGCTGACAAAGTAGCACATAGAATGTCCTCTACATCTGACAGTTCCTCAATAACAACACTTGAGGCCACATTGGCCTTCTCTTTGTCCTTAGAGCTGTCCTGTGCATCTACCTTGACTTCCTTCTTCTCTTTCTTTTTGTCTCTGCCATTCTTTCTTCTTTCCAATTCTGCTTTGTAGAACTTGCAATCAGGTTTCTTGTGACCTTTCCTGCCACACTGATAGCAAGTCACATCACTTTTGCCCTTGCTGGCATTTCCCCTTTCCTTACTCTTACTCTTACCTCTCTGTGCATAGGCAGTCTTCTTCTCTGTCCTGCCTCTAACCATGTTGGCTGCACTGCCTCCCTCTCCACTTGCTTTCCTCCTGATTTCCTCATTCAAGATTGAACCCCTAACACCATCAAAGGTCAGATTGGGGTTGTTAGACAACGAAACCACCAATGTTTCCCAAGAATCAGGTAACGTCATAAGCAAGAAGATAGCTTTCAGCTTATCCTCAAAGGGAGGCATGCCAGAATCCTGTAACTGTGATAAAGTACCTGTAAACAACGACAAGTGCTCTGCAGCGCTCTTGGACTCATCCAGCTGCATGCCAACAAGTTTTCGCATCAAATGCACTTGGTTGACCGGCGTTGTATTTTCATACGTTGCCTTTAACTTTGCCCATAGCTCAAAAGCAGTGACAAGACCTTTGAGATCAACCAAGATCTCGTCAGAAACGGCCATCTTTATGTACGTAATAGCCTTCTTGTTCAAAGTAGCCCATGCATCCTCAGACATGTCCCCTGGCTTCTCTGCCTCTAATGCCCTGTCACAATCCTTGAGGAAGAGGATTCCTTGAATCCTTTCCTTCCATAGGTCAAAACCTGTACCCTCAAACCGCCGGATCTCAAAGAGATTCTTCACGTTGGAGGATGACGCCATAGTTGCACAAAAGGGCTAACAATCTGAAATTTTGGGCAAAAAATGCACCAAAATCGGAGTATAGCCTCACAGAAGTGTGCACTGCAGCTCTAAATGGTCACAGGAGCAATTTAAGGCAAAACGGGTCCGTTTGGGCACAAAAAATCAATTCTGAATTTTCTGCGCAGAAAATTACAGCAAGTTGATTTGTGCCTAAAAACAACAAATTTTGTTGTTTTTACCCTCAAAAGACATACATAAGGCTAATTCACAGCCTGTAGAAGCATGTAGAATGAAAAGCCCCAATTTGTAGCATCAAGTTTGCATGGAATTGAGCCACAAATGGTCATACATGAGCAAATTTGGTCAATTGTGCATAAATTATGTCAATTTGCATTTCCCTCAATGTAAATGCATCCGCCGCACGCTTATAAAAACCTGCGCAAATCTGAAATTTGCTGTAAAACTCTGTTTTGGCGACCTGTTTGCGGCAATTTCGGTGTTTTCGGGTTGTGGGAAGCAAGAGGAATCGTTCCCTCAAGTTAAAACATCAAATAAAAACCTGTGTTTTTGCTGTCATAACCTGTTTTTGCCCTAATTTCAGCCTGTTTAGGGCTGTTTTGGCACTGTAGGTACCCTAAAGTACTCCGGAAGCAAGGGGCTTCGCGATAGAAGCGCCAAATCTTGCTAAAAAACACCTGTTTTGCTGCTGTCCAGCCACCTGCACTTTCTGTTTTGTAACCCTAATATGCTCTGATACCAGTTGTAGGGATGAAAGAGTGCACGAGATGAAGGCCGGATGCAATGGCTTGAAGCCTTGAGCAAGAGAAATGGAGCGTGAGCCTCTATGAGGGTGAGCGTGGAGATTCGAAAATCAGAGAGAGAGAGAAAACGTATGATTCTTGGAGTTGGGGTAATGCTTGTGTGCTTTAGAAGCCCACTTACCCTTTTTTATTGTTGTGGCCTTTGGGCCTTTAAAAATAGTCCTAGGCCAAGTTCAATGTGAACTTGGCCAAGACTTTAAAAGTATACATTGAGCCTTATAAAAGGCTATATACAAATACAAGGGAGGCATTTAGCCTTTAACCCAACAAGGCTGAATTTTCTTCATGCATTCAATGACTGTTTTGTTGATACTTTGCCAGGAGAATTACCTCCCCAAAGGCCCGAAGATCATCGTATAGATCGTGTGCCAGGTAGTTCTCCACCCAACAAACCCGCATACCGAGTGAGTGCTGCACAACAAGAAGAGATCATGAAGCAAGTAAACGAGCTTTTAGAGAAAGGTTTGGTTCAGCCCAGTTCCTCACCTTACTGCTCTCCTGTACTTCTTGTTCAAAAGAAGGATGGATCATTCCGCATGTGTGTGGACTATAGAGCTTTAAACAAGCTTACCATCAAGAACAGATTCCCAATTCCGCGAATTGATGATATTTTGGATAAGCTTGATGGCTCGGCTTGTTTTAGCAGACTTGATTTGAAAAGTGGTTATCACCAAATACGAGTGGTGCCACAAGATGTCCATAAAACTGCATTCAAGACAGCCTTTGGATTATATGAATTTTTGGTAATGCCTTTTGGTCTCACCAATGCTCCTGCTACTTTTAATCGTATGATGGATAGGATATTCCGACTCCATCGCAAATTCACAGGAGTATTCTTTGATGATATCTTGGTTGTCTTCAAGAATGAGCAGGAACACAGAACTCATTTGGTCACAGTGTTCGAAGAGTCGTGGAAGCATAAACTTTTCATTACTGCCAAGAAAAGTGAGTTCTTCCTTTCAGAGATTCATTATCTGGGACACATTGTATCCAAGGATGGAGTTACAATGGATCCTGCAAAGATAGAGACCATTTGGAATTGGCCCGAATTGCAAAACGTACATCAAGTACGTAGTTTTCTGGGATTATGTTCGTATTATAGGCGTTTCATAAGACATTTTGCTATGATAGCCACTCCTGTGATCTCACCAAGAAGAAAACCACTTTCAAATGGACTTCAAAAGAACAGGATGCTTTCTTGCAGCTCAAGCATGCTATTATATGTGGTCTAGTATTGATTATTCCTAACTTGCACAAGTCATTCGTAGTTGAATGTGATGCTTGTGGTGATTGCATAGGGGCTGTTCTAAATCAAGAAGGGCATGCAGTTGCATAGGAGAGCCGTCGTTTGCATGATGCTGAGCTTCATATGGACATCTATGAGACAGAGCTCTTGGCTGTAATTCACGCCTTAAAGATATGGACACATTATCTTCTTGGGGCTGAATTTGTAGTCAAGACAGATCATCAAAGCTTGAGATACTTTCTATCTCAAACAAAGCTTTCAGAGAAGCCGATGAGAATGGCAAACTTTCTTTCCATGTTTCATTTTCAGATTGTGCATACTCCAGGAAAGAAAAATGTGGTGGCCGATGCACTATCCAGGAGGCCCTATGTAGCTGCAGTCTCAATGGCCTCTCATGGGGACTTATCTATTATGAGAGATTTATATCATTTGGATGCTGATTTTTGCCATATATGGACTGATTTGATGGCTGGTCATTCACATGCCTCTTATGTTATCAACAAGGGTTATCTTGTGAAGGATAATTGCCTATGTGTGGTGAAGGATTTGCGTCCAAAGGTTATGGACGAATGTCACGCTCCACCTTATGCTGGTCATAGAGGTATCATGCCTACTACACGCATGATTCAGAGATATTTCTTTTGGCCGAGCATGCGTAAAGACATTGAGGCTTATGTGCGTACATGTATTACTTGCCAAAAGGTGAAATTTGACAGGCAAAAACCTCCAGGTTTGCTTCAGCCATTGCCTATTCCCTCGCAACCTTGGGAAAGTATTACTATGGATTTTATTATGGATTTGCCTAGATCCCAGCATGGGAATGATGCTATTTGGACCATTGTGGACAGGTTTAGCAAGCATGCTCATTTCTTGCCCGTCAAGAAAACCATTAAAGCTGATCATATGGTAAAGCTTTTTCTTGCTAATATTTTCAAGCATCATGGTATGCCTAAATCCATTGTTGGGGATAGAGATCCCAGGACTACCAGCCTCTTTTGGAGGGCTTTATTTGATAATATGAGTACTAAACTTGAGTTTTCATCAGCTTATCATCCCCAAACGGATGGCCAAAGTGAAGCAGCTGATGAATATGTTCGTGACTTGGATGTAGCCTTTGGTCAGGTGTGGACAGCCATTGCGAGGTCTCAAGATAAGCATAAAATGGCTGCTGACAAGCATAGAAGGGACATGCAAGTCAAAGAAGGTGATTGGATTTTGCTGAAATTTGAGAAGGCTAGGCTTCGGAAGAGGCCAGGACGAGAAAGATCATATCCTAAGCTTTCTCCTTGCTATTATGGATCCTTCAAGGTGATTCACAAGATCAATGAAGTGTCCTACCAGGCTTGCTTTACCTAGTCGCTGGAAGATTCACAATGCATTTCATGTGAGTCTATTTCGGAAATATGTGGGGCCAGATCTTGACAAGACTGTCACAGAAGATCCGCCAGAGATTGATGAGCTTGAGGAGATCCTCTAGCCAGAACAGATTGTTTTTCACAAGGAGCGAAAGCTACCTGCAGGGAAGCTTTCCAGGAGATACCTTGTGAAGTTTAAAAATTATTTGCCTATTGATGCAAAATGGGTAAATGAGGACTATTTTGTTGATTACCCACAGTTGTTGCAGGCATATCTTGAGGCTTTTCAGTTGAGGACGACTCTTTAGAAGCCCGGGGGGATGTCACCAATTGGCCGACCATTTGGTCCATCTCCAGTTTTTGTGTCTCATTCACTTGAGGCCAGGCCGGTGTCGCATGTGAAGAGACCAGTATTTTGCTTACATGGACGGGAGCCAGACTGGTGCCACCCGTGTGTTAGCAGGATGGTGTCGTATGGACGGGAGCCAAACTGGTGCCACCCGTGTATGAGCTAGACTTTGTTCTATCCATGGAATTGTCACACCATGGAAGAGCCAGTATTTGTGCCGTGTCTTGTCTATGGGACTGTCACACAATAGGGAGGCTTGTGCTTGGAACTGTGTCTTACCTATGGGACTGTCACTCCATAGGAAGACCAGGATTTATGTTTAACGTCGTGCCATTTTTGTGCCGACAGATATTTTGTACTTGTTCCATGAACGGGAGATATGTCCATGATACTATTTGCACATGCACTCATGTTTTGCATGTTTGAAACTGTTTTCGCATGACTTGTATTTTTGTGTTTGCCTGCTTGACGTGTTACTGAGCGGGGACGCCTGCCAGGGAGTTGTGAAGTTTGCTCTGTCTTCTGACGAGTTTTGGTGCATGTGAACAGGTGTGGTAAGTATATTGCACATGTTAGTTTAATACTTTAATCTCTAACCTTTTGATTTATAAGGTTGTATGTTCACATACACTTAAAAGTGGGCACTCACCTTGGGCACCCACTTAGGGGCCAAGGTGGGGAGCCACACTTAACTTGTGTGTGTGTGGGGGTGGGTGCATGGTCACCTACCCACACCCCCATGGAATTGGCCGCCCACATGCAAACGTGGGTAGCCAGCCAAATCACAATAGTGCAACTCCCTCTCCAAACCTTACAAAAGGAAGCCACCCCCTCCATCGTAAAAAAAAACACGGAAATCGTTTTCCACCACCTTCGTGGAGATCATCTGCCGGCGATCACCTTCTGTGCATAGTCTCAGGCAACGCTATCTTCCCCACCTCTGCTGGCGATTGGTTTTGCTGCAGGCGGCTGCGTTAAACCTTCAGCGTGCTGCCCACCATTCACAAGAGGCTGCTCCTACAACCAGTCGGCTCTTTGCAGCCAGGCGACTCTTACAACCAGGGCGGCTGTTTCTGCTCTTCTACAGTCGGCTGCTCCTCCACGCCATCTCCTTTACTTTCAGCAGCCAGGCGGCTGTTGCTGTGCGCCTGTTCTCCAGTCAGCAGTGCTATGCTCCTGCAGGCGCCAGTGTACTATCCTCTGCTGGCAGCTGTACCCTCGGCTGCGTTGGTTGTCCAGTGGGCTGCCCACTACACAGCAGGCAGCTGCGCAGACTGCAGCCAGGTACTATATCTCCTACAGGCGCTGCTTCTTTTGTCTGCTGCAGGCGCCTCCATCTCCTCCTCCACAGCAGGCGGCTGTGTCTTGTCCTGCACAGCAGATGGTGGAACTCCTTTGCAGGCGATTGTGCCTCCTTTCCATAGGCGGCATCTTCCTTCTTCAGGTGGATACATCTTGGTGTCCCACACAATTAGCTACACAGACAGACACCATGAGTATTAGTTTTCTATCTGCTATCCACAAGTAAGTAACTTTTCAGATTTAAGTAAAGTATTTTGTGATAAATCTGATAAGGGACTCTCTCAGAACACCCGTTCGGTGCCGGGTAGTCCAAGCTCTTGGAGAACCACGGTCCAAAGGTGCTGAGATCGGGAGAGCGAGGCGTTAGTACGAGAGCACCTGTTTGTGCGTGGTCTTGGAACACCAGTGGGGCGCTCTTCCTCGGAGTCCAGTGAAAGCACAGGACCGTAGAGACTGGACCACGCTAGTGGTCGTTCTACTTCGAATATCTGCTTCGAGCCTATTTGTTTGGTACTGTATTCATTTGTACATGGACATCATCTGGTTCTTGGAACCCATGGAGCATTGTATTTGTTAAATACTCACAATAAATATATCATATATTGAGGGGGGGGGGTCGGCCCATTCCGGCCCCAGTGCTGGTGTCCATCTATCTCATTTCATTTCATTTCAATTTCAAGTTGTTATTAAGTTGTCCATTTCAAATTGTGGTATTAAGTTGTGCTATTACGCGTGTGGGTGTCCAACGGAGTCTATTCCCACTTGACGGGATCGGTTTCAATATCATTGTCTGAAGCACTTGGTGTGCCACTAGTGCATGTGACCAAAAAAGTATACTCTTCCTGGATTACATTAGCTGATTGTTGTGCTTTGTCATTAGAAGAGTCTGCTACTGCATTGCCTGCTTCTTTCCTTTTCTCTTTTGCAATCCGTTTCCTACATTCACTGATGTAGTGTCTAGGCTTATGGCAGTAGTGACATTTGTCCCTTTTTTTGGGCTTGTTTGCATCCCCTTTGTCAGACTTTTCACTACCAGAAGAGGGCTGTCCATGACCAGCTTTGCTAGACTGTTGTCCCCCATGCTTAAAGCTCTTTGCTTTACCCTTATCCTTGGCTGTAAATGCCTTGTCTCCACCACGGTTGCTCGATAAGTTTGCTCTTGTTTGCTCTTCTTGCAAGAGTAAACCCACCAGCTCTTCAAAAGTGACGGGATCACCACCTCCTCTCATTGAGAGGTTGAGAGAGGTGTGAGAAAGCCCAAGTAGGAAGGTGGTAAAGAATGAAGAGTGTTGGTGACCATCTGTCTGTCTAGGATAACCTCATCAATGTTGAGCAATTGTTCCTGCAAATCTTTCACTTTGGTGAGATGATCTGCCATGGAGTCACCCTCATCCATAGAAAGAAGATCCAATTGCCTCTTCAAGTAGGCAATTCTTGCCTCGGTGCGTACCTGATACATTGCTTCCAATGTGTCCCATGCAAGCTTCGATGTCTTGCAAGAACGAATGTGCGGAATAATAGTCCTATTCACTAAAGGGCTATCAATGACATGGCCTGTGCATCTCTAGAGTCCCATCTCTTTTGCTCTTGTGTGGGAGCAGGTTCTACATCAGGAGCTCTTTGAGCACCTCCTCTTTGAGGCGTGGCTGGCTGTATGGTAAGTGGGCGTGTGTCATCACCACACACGATGCCCCAAAGCCCTTTGGCTACCAGCAAATTATGGATCATGAAACTCCAGAGGGAGTAGTTAGATCCATCCAACTTATCCTCCTGGGTGAGCACACCAAATACATCTGTAGCATTCTGTGCCATGTCAACAAAATATACCTGCAAGCAAACCAAGCACCAATGTGCACTGCCAGGCAACCAAATGTCCTGTGCAAATGTATGCCTGCAAACCAAAGCAAGCGTAAACCTGCACCAAATTGTCCAATTACACACAATGTGTATACATACGCGACAAATCACAACTGTAATGCCCAATTACATGCTCCAATCTGAAAATCCCCAATTTTTATGCACTCCAATCGCTTCAATGTGCATTTAACTGGCCAATTTTCACAAAAGCCCCGAATTTTTGCAACTGAAAGAGGTTCAATTTGCTGATTTTGACCTCAATTTTGAAAACCCCTAAATTCCAAACCAAACAAATTGAATGGCGCCACCTGCAATTTTTCTGGCAGAGGGCAACCTTTGGCAAACTCCAAAAGATTGCTGAACTTGCACCAAAATGCTTGCAACCTTTTTAATTTTTTTTTTTGGTTTATTCTGAAATAAAAGTACCTGCAGGCTAGTGCGTGGAAAATACAATACGGAACGGGCCTAGCGCCAGTCGGCCAGGTACAGGTGGCACCGTGGGCTAGCTGGCTGGTGTGACTACCTGCAGACGGAGGCGCTGGGCGCGAAGAGGGGATCGAGGCAATAGGCGCATACGTTGACGTGCTAGCAGCAGCAGCCAGGCGCACAGGCGTGCAGATGGGTGTTGCAGGGAGTTGTCGGAGCTGCACAGTTGACGAGGAGGAGCACACGGGGTCCACGCACGCGGCGGCCAGGCGGAGGCGGCGTGCAGAGCTGACGGGCCAGGCGGAGGCGGTAGGCGCAGGGCGAGCACGGAGGTCGCAGGCAAGCCGCCGGGAGGCCGGAACGGGCTGGAGTCATCAGCTGGGCATGTGCGGAGCTCTGGGCGTTGGACGGAGCAGTGATATTGCTGGTCGGAATGGAGCACCGACGGATGACGGCGGCTCTGGGCGGCCGGGACGGAGCTGTGACAGCGGCAGCTCTGGGTACACTATCGCCGCCGGCTGCAGAGGGAGGTGCCGCCCGTGGGCTGAGCGGCGGTGGTGAGCTCCCCAGTAGTGCCGCCGGCTGTTGGTGGCTGGAACCAGTGGCGACGGAACCGCCGGCTGGAACTGGCGGACGGAGGAGCAAGGATGGAACCAGCTCTGCAGACAGGCGACGGAATTTCGTAGGCTTGCTGCAGCTTTTCAAGGGGCATGATTCTAGGGCCAGCTCCCAGCTCTGATACCAATTGTTGGTGTTGGACTCACACACTCACACACACAAACCTGCACATTAGGGTTAGGTGCAGGATGGAGAAGCTCACACACAAAAATGAGAGAGAAAGAAAGAAAGAAAAAAAGAAAGATATATCAACGTCTACGAGAGGCCAAAGTTGGCCTATGAGACAAAAAAAATAATACAACTGTGTTCTTCCGGTCATCGGAAGAAAAGAAAGAAAAGAAAAAGTGTGCGTGTGTTTGGATACAACTGTGAATCATCATGGATCGCTGGAGCCCATATACAAACAATATAAGGGGGGGTGGGGATGTGGATGGAGTGCTAAGGCAAGATGCATCTCTATATGTTGAAGGGGTAGTACAAGCATGCTATGCAGATCTATGTCTAACTCCATCCAGTGCCATAAGAGTGATATAAGATATCATACATCGCCGATGCTGAGGCTGTGAATGGCGTGAACATGTACCCTAAGTCTGAATGAAAGCGAGCTACCCTCTCTTGTGTCTCCATTTGGTGTCTCATTCGGATAGCTGCTATCTCTCGGTGACGGAGTCGGGGTGCTCTATGTCTAGTTTGTCTAGGTCTCCTCCTGGCTCTCAATTCCTCTGCTGTCTGTGCGGTCACCCCACGTGGTACATCAGCTGGCACTGGCATAGCTTTCTGGAAGAAATCTGTGAGCTGGGACTGTCTCCCACCCCTAGTGGGAGCAGGTGTCTGGAGGAGTCTCTCTCGAGAACTATGAAGCTTTAGTAGTAGTCTGCCAAGCTATCGCTGGTCCGAGGCCTCCATCAATTGATGTAGTGAAGAGTGCTCCTTAAACAATCCTCAATATCTATCTCTGACCCCCTAGTGGGCTCTATATCTACATACAAAGTGATCCTCAGTCTCCACCTCCTCGCGGCACAATCTGCATATCCGCTCAGCTCTGGGAATCCGTGCCGCTCTCCCAGCCTCTATCTCTAGCTGATGTGATGAGACTCGTAGCTGTCCAATAGCAACGCGAGAGCTGTGTGGCATGTATACATCCATGTACCGCGGTCGATGTATAAACCCATCCCCTGAGATGCTCATAAAGTGGTCTCTGTAATACAGCATCTTCGGTGGTAGTGGGCTCTCTGGTGCTGTCCATGTCTCCTGTATGTAGTGCTGCCATATGTCCTGTCTCATCACTCTGTTCCTCTCATTAAGAGAGAGGTAACCCCGTGGAGCAGACTGATCATACTGAAAAGGTGGCAACCGCTCAATGTCTATCCCATGATGTGAGAACCATTGTAGCATCTGTGCATACCAAGATCCAGTGTGTCCAGCCTCGGCCAGCTGTCTGGATGCCTCAAAAGCTCGGCGGGATAATCTCTCTGTGGGCATCTCCCTCATCCTGTATATAAAGGAGATCGTTTGGAACAATGCCTCCACTGCCATAGGTGGTGCAGCAAACTCAGCTCAAACAATGTCGTGTGGGACGGATGGTTTGCTGTGTATCATCCTTGAGAGCATCAAGATGTGTGGTCTCTCCAGCTGTACCCATGTGGAGGCTGCAAGCCCTGGTGCCTAAACCGCTGCTGCATACATCAAGGCTGGTGTCACTAATGTATCAAAGAGTCACCGCTTCGTGCGGGGTTCCTGAAAATGTGCCTGATGACACTGACGCTCAAGGCGAGCAAGAGCTGCATACCCTCGGGTCGCTCTATCTCGGACTGCCTGAGCCATGGAGAAGTGTCTAGCTGAGCTAGTAAATGTGATGCCAAGGTAAACATAAGAGCTCACCACCTCGACCCGCCCTCCTGCTAATGTGAGAGTAGTGTGGCTCCTGAGTGCGGGTGAGGTGTGGAAGATCGTAACCTTGGTTTTCCCAAGGTTCACTGTGAGACCCTGCTGTGCGCAGAAGTCATCAAGAGCCACAAGGTGTCTTTGAAGCCCAACCTGCGTGTTGGATACCAAGATGATGTCATCAGCATAAAGCATAACATGGACAGTAATACTTGATAGCTCAACCCGAGAGCCTCCTCCCTGTGTGATGTGATCGACCACCTCATCAATATAGAGCCCAAAGAGCGTGGGGGAGAGCGGGCATCCCTGCTTCACACCAATGGTGCTAGCAATTGTGTCGGACAAGCCTCCTGGGCATCGGACTCTCCCAAAGACCTGCTCATATAGCCTGTATATGTCCCACATCATGTCTGAAGGTATGCCTAGTGTCTGTAGTCGCCGAAAGAGGCGCTCTCTAGGCACAGTATCAAATGCCTTGCGGAAATCCACAAAGCAACAATAGAGCCGTTCCCTCCGTGCCTTGGCATGATCAATCAGGCACCTCAATGTAAAAATGTGGTCGATGGTCGAGAAGGCTCGACGGGTCGGCATATGGCCCTCCTAACCATAGGTGGGGTGAAGAAGGTGGAGACTGTGGAGCATGGCTCTGTGGGCTGTGGTATAGGGGGCTGTGCAGGCACATCATAAAGTCTCTCTGCATATGTCTGCCAAGTCTGAGGATCGGTAATAGGTGTGGGAGGACGGGGCTCTCTGAGTCTCCTCCAAGCAGCATTAGCATCTCTGCTCATGAGCATGTGATATGTGTCCCTGTTGGGGTAAAGGCACTATGCCCACCCTTATAGTGTGTACTAGCCCATAAGTTATAGTACATAGTACACTTAGTACTTTTAATGTACTAAGTGCACTATGTGTACTAGTGCAATATACATGTGTGATAGGGGAGTCACACACTCATTCCCATGAGTTGACTTATCCCCACAACTCTCTCTCTCTCTCTCTCCCTTGCTTCTGTGTATGTCTCCCACACATGAACTCTAACCCTAATTCTCTCTCCCGTTCATTGGTATCAGAGCACTGTGTATGGTCTTGAGACAGCATGGTCTGGCGCAGGCAAGTAGCTTGCAGGTGTGTGTCCAAGCAAGCATGGCTGAAGGCCGATAGCCTGTGCGTGTGAGCATTGGTATGCACAGTGCTGGACCTTGGCATGAACAAAGCACAGGGCAGATGTGCGTATGCTGGCAGAGCCGATAGCCTGGAGTAGAAGAGCTTTCAAGCGTTGGGCGCTAGACGGTGGGCTACTAGGCGAAGTCGACGGCTGGAAGAGACGTGCGACGGGTAGCCCGGCAACCTACTCACGCACACCACCTACACACGACTGGCCTTCCTTTGCTCGCCAGTCCTATTCTGAACAGTACCCATCCGACCGCAGGTACGAGTACCCCTATGAGGAGACCGCCTCTCGCGTCGCTCGTACTCTCAGCAAGCGATGACATCTCTTGCACGGCCGCGTCTGCTTGAAACGTCGCAAGTAATAGCGTCGACGTCGCTGCACCCAGGCCTACGGGGCCTACTAACCCCTTCGACGACCTCATCTTGCTGATCTGGTTCAGCGCCGGCTGCAGAATGTTGAAAAGCACCCAGGCTACGGCTGGCACTAGCGTGAGTAGCAAGCCTAGCCCTCTATTATCATCCCCAGCCTAGCCCTCTATTGTCAGTGTGTACAGCAGCATCAAGAGCAAAAATCGACGCCTCCTTTTCTGCAACAGCATCAACAGAAATTCAGCCTGCAAATCTCAGAGAAATTCAAAAATTAAGAGGTATTTGCCTTCAATTTTGGAAATTTCTTATCAATTCAATCAATTGAGCAGGTACAGGTGCCGAATTGCTCAATTTCTGAGCAAAATTGGCAAAATTGGGTGACAATGGTCACAATCAGGATCAATTTGCAAGAAATTGGATGTCGAAATTTGGGGCTTTTGATGTAATTGTGCAATTAAGCATTCATACATGCTGTATGATGTGAGAAATCGCACATTCGGGCAAAATTGCAGTGCAAATCAAGGGGCTTTTGTGCCGATCGGATTGATTTGCATGCAGGCAATCGCATTTGATGCTTTGGACAATGTGTTGATGCCTGACAAGCACTCAATGTGCCTGTAAATCAAAGGGCTTTCATGTATTGGATGTATATGTGGCCAGGGGGAAGCATCGCGAAGACTCTGGTGGATGCCTTCATGTGCGTCAATGTACCATTTATGATCAGCAATTGATCTTAAATCAAGGGGCTTTTCAAGATTTTATGCTTGTTAAGCTTGGCAAAGCAGCAGGCAAGACTTTTATGCCTTGAATCCTCAGAAATCAGCTTGCAGTCAAGGGGCTTTTGCCCAATTTCTATTCGGGACTGTTGTATGCAGTGTTCGGGACTGTAAAAGTCTGATTTTCACTCATTTGGACAGCCAGGAGAGCATTTATTGCTACTGTACTTGCTGGTACAGCTTTGTACAAGTTTTGGCATGGCTGTACACTGATTTGAGTGAGCAAAAGGTTCAATTTCAGCTGCTGTACTTGCCGGTACAGGTTTGGTACATCATTGGTGAACACTTGGTACTGTTGTACAGTACTTTGGAAGGGCAACAGAGCACATTTAAGGTGCTGTCCTAAATCTGCAGCAACCAGATTTTGGTGATTTCATCACATACAGTGGGAGAAAAGTTGCATTCTTGCTTCCGCAGTGGGAGATAAAGCTTGGGAGAACAACTGTGAGCACTTTGTGTGCTTTTGGTGCAGTATTTGCACATTTTGCAGGGAGTCAGACATTGACAGGTTGCATATTGCAATGGCAACCACAGGTTAGAGCTCTTCATTGCTTCACATCAAGAAGCTTGAAGGCTCACATAACTATGACATTTGGCAGACCCAGTGCTATAATGTGTTGCTCCAGAAGAAGCAGCACAAGCCTATCAAAGAAAGGGTGTAAAGCCCGCTTCTCTTACTGTTGAAGAGTGGGAAGATATGGATGAGCTGGCAAGATCTACTATCATGTTGTCTGTGTCAGACTCTTTACTTTTCAGCATTCGTGAAGAGAAGACAGCTTGGGGAATGTGGCAGAGATTGCAGGACTTGTATGCCCAGCAAAGTGCCTCAAGCAAAGTGTATTGGTTGAAGAAACTCATAGGTCTTCAGATGAAGGAAGGGGCGTCTATGACAGCCCATCTAAATGAGTTTAATGGTATTGTCAGCCAAGTTATAAATCAAAAGTTGGCAATGGACGATGAGTTTAAAGCCACTTTTCTCTTATTCACTTTGCCAGAGAGTTGGGACACATTTAGGATAGCCACTAGCAATTCGAATGCTATGCTGTCATATGCAGATGTTGAGGGTGCTCTTCTTCAAGAAGAGATGAACAGGAAAAACAACTCTGTTGGAAAGTCCAATGCAATGAATGCACGTGGGAGATCCCAACAAAGGGGTAAAAGCCAAGAACGGGGAAGGAGCAAGTCCCGCTCCAAAAAGGACTTGGAATGCCATTATTGTGGCAAGAAGGGACACATCAAAAAGCAATGCTACAAATGGAAAAATGATCAAAAGGAAAAGGGAAAAGGCAAAGAGAAAGAGAAAGATGAAGCACACGAGGCTTGGTGGGAAAGTGCCAGAGGAAGTATGGACGGGGAAGCCTCCGTCATACAAGCACTTGAGAGTGTTTGGTTGCGTTGCATACGTGCACATACGCAGGGAAATGCGTACCAAACTTGATCCTAAGTCTCACAAATGCATATTCCTAGGATATGGTGACAGAGGTGAAATGGGGTATAGACTTTGGGATCCCGTAAATAGAAAGATTATACGTAGCAATGATGTCATTTTTGATGAAACATGCATGTATAAGGAGCCTGCAAGGCAACAGGAGCCTGGCAGAGTCATCTTTGATGATGATGGACATCATGGACAACAACCAAGGGCTGTAAATCAGCCATTACAGCAGCAAAACCAGCCCTTAAATGGTGCTGAAAATGGTCCAAATGGACAGCCAGAGATGGCAGAAGATATCCCTATGGATATACCACAGTTAGAGGAGATAACGGGCATGATTTTTCAGCCTTATGGCATGGAACAGGAGCCACCAATAGGTGATATGCAGGCTGGACAGCAACCTGCAAATGATGGTCATTGGGTACGGAGGTCCACAAGACCCTCTAGAGCCCCTGACAGGTTTGTTCCAAGGGTTGACTACTTGATGCTCACTGACTGTGGGGAGCCCTCATGTTACAAGGAGGCTTTACAGAGGGCAGACAAGGCTCTTTGGGAGCGTGCCATGAAGTCAGAGATGGATTCTCTGCACAAAAATGGAACATGGAAGTTGGTGTATTTGCCTGCAGGCAAGAAGGTTTTGCCATGCAAATGGGTTTACAGGCTCAAAGTTGCACCAGATGCAAAGCCAAGATACAAAGCCAGGCTAGTGGCTAAGGGCTTCAAGTAGGAATATGGTGTGGACTTTGATGAGATCTTCTCTCCAGTGGTCAAAATGACCACACTTAGAGCTGTATTAGCTTTGGTTGCTCCTGATGATCTGGATTTGATTGAGATGGATGTGAAGACTGCTTTTCTTCATGGTCATCTCCATGAGGAGATATATATGCAACAGCCAGAGGGTTATGCAGTAAATGGAAAGGAGAAGCTTGTATGCAAGCTGATTAAGAGTCTTTATGGGCTCAAACAGGCACCAAGAGAATGGTATCATAAATTTGATACATTCATGAAATCCCAAAAATTCAGGAGAAGTGACATAGATCACTGCTTGTACACCAAGAAAGCTTTGGATGGCAGTCTATTGATCCTCATCTTGTATGTTGATGATATGTTGATTGCCGGGAAATCTCGTAAGGAGATGGATACCTTGAAGAAGAGGCTGCATCAAACCTTTGATATGAAGGATTTGGGTGATGCAAATCACATCTTGGGTATGCGGATACTTCGGGACAAAAATCAGCATGTGTTGTATTTGTCTCAGAAGGAATATATTGGCAAAGTTTTGCAGAGGTTCAATATGGACGGGGGGAAGAAGACTGGTACTCCTTTGCCTCCATATGTGAAACTCAGTGCTATGGACAGCCCACAGTCAGATAGTGGCAGGGCTGATATGGCCAAGATTCCGTATGCTTCAGCTTGTGGTAGTCTCATGTATGCCATGGTTGCTACTAGGCCGGACATTGCATTTGCAGTGGGAGTGGTTTCTAGATACATGGCCAACCCTGGCAAGAAGCATTGGGAAGCAGTGAAAGGTGTCATGAGATACTTGAAGGGCACACAGGATATGTGCATTTGCTTTGGCAAACAGGATGCATTAGTGCATGGTTACACGGATTCGGATTATGCCGGTCATCCAGATAACCGGAAGTCTACTACCGGTTATGTGTTTACATTCACAGGAGGTGCTGTATCATGGATATCTAGGATGCAGAAGTGCACTGCCTTATCTACTACAGAGGCCGAGTATATTGCAGCCACAGAGGCTTGCAAGGAGGCATTATGGCTATCTCGGTTAGTGGTTGATTTGGGCTATAAAGGGGATATTCCATTGTTGCATTGTGACAGTCAGAGTGCCATCCAGTTGGCAAAGAACCCTGTCTTTCATGCAAAGACGAAGCATGTGGATGTGAAGTATCACTTCATCAGAGAGGTGATAGAGAACAAGCAAATTCAGCTTGTTAAGATTCATACGAATGACAACCCGGCTGATATGTTGACAAAGAGTTTGCCTCCGGAGCAGTTTGCTCATTGCAGACACTTGATGGGCATTGGATGAGGCCAGTTTCAGCCTTGATATGGCCTTGTATATTATCATGTACATGCTGATTTTTCTTTTCCTTTACTTAAGGGCACTTTGCCTTTAAGTGGGAGGTTGTTGGGGTAAAGGCACTATGCCCACCCTTATAGTGTGTACTAGCCCATAAGTTATAGTACATAGTACACTTAGTACTTTTAATGTACTAAGTGCACTATGTGTACTAGTGCAATATACATGTGTGATAGGGGAGTCACACACTCATTCCCATGAGTTGACTTATCCCCACAACTCTCTCTCTCTCTCTCTCTCCCTTGTTTCTCTGTGTATGTCTCCCACATGAACTCTAACCCTATTTCTCTCTCCCGTTCAGTCCCAGTACTGAGCCTCCTCATAAGCTCGCCGCTTACGGTGGGTGAGAGTATGCATCCTCCTGCCTGCCTGCCTCTGGGTGATCTCCCCGCGAGCCCTCTGCACTCGGAGACTGCGGTAAAGGTTTTTGCACTCATCATCATACCATCAGTTATGGGGCATGCTCCCAGATGTAGGTGGCTGTCCTGTCTGTATGTGGTATGGAAAACTCCTCGCGGCTACGGAGTGCAGTACATGTGAGAGCTGGGAGAGGTGAGCATAGCCATGGGTGCCGATGGATCTAAGGCAAATAGCCGATCATGAACATGATAGTCGTACACATCGGCTAGGTCCTGAGTGAAGTGGAAAGTAGTGCGTGGTGGCTGTATGATGGGTGGGTGGGTCTCCAGTAAGCTCCTGAAAGTGAGGGATAGGTATGTATGATCCGCCCCAATGGGGCATGGTGGTACGGTGAAGTGAGACACCATATCTGCTGCCTCTCGGGATCCCATCACATAGTCCACTGTACTACTGCCGCCTCCCACTGGAAAGCAAGTCAACCCACCTGAATCTGGCCACTGAGTCATCCCGTTATAAATAACGAGATGGTGTTGGGCCCCAAGCTCCAGCAAATGTTGCCCATATCTAGTGCTGTCAGCTCCTCCGTCCGCGGAGATCCGAGTGGTCCCTGTATCCTCTATAGCTAGCGGCTCTAGTCTCAAGGGATCCTCAAAGTCATAGATCTCGCAGTCTGCTCTGAGTCCGTGCATTGAAGTCCCCCATCAAGAATACTTCTCCCAGTGTCGAATAGTGTGAGATCTCCTCAGATAAGACAGAGTATGGAGACTCACTAGCCTCTCCTCCACCTGGCTCCTCGGTGGTGGCAAACCGCGACCCCTTCGGAGGAAAGTAGCAAAGGGCGATATAAATCCATCTGGTCTCCGAGAGGCGTAAGCTAATCCACATGTATCTCGCCTCCAAGTCTCGTGCTACGACTCGAACATGCCCATGTAACCCATGTCTAAAAAGCACTGCAATACCTCCTGAACCTCGGGAGGTGGCCTGTCTCATCCCCTGTCAGTGAGTTGACTCCCACTGATACTCCTCAACCCGTGGTAAGCCCCTCTTCGGGCTTTCATGTGTCTCTGTCATCAAGATGATATCCCGGCCCTCCATCACCTGCTCAAGTCTCCCTGGATGTGTCCATAGGACTCCATTACAGTTCCAGATTGCTATGTGTATCTCTTTGTCTTCATGTTGTTTCCTCCGTGTCTCATAGGCCAGATGGCACTATTTGACCCTCTTCCCATCAATGTAGATGTGACCATCCCTATAATGTACCTTCTTCCCTTCTTTGCGTGCCACCTTGATCTTTGCCATGCATAATCTTCTCTGCTCCAGTTGCATCCATGTGAGGTCATCATCGAAGTAGATGGGGTCCCCTGGCAAGCTCCTCAGGATAGCCCGACTTCTCATAAAGCTCATCCTACTCTCCTCGTCCGGGAACTGTAGCACAAAGGCCTTGCCTTTGGTGGAGTCCTTTGGGGTTGTCCTCCATACTCTAGTGAATGGGAGCGGCTCATCCTCCTTTAGTCCCAGCTTGGTACATAGGTTCCGCCTGTCAATCTCGGGCGTGGAGGCAGTGCTCTCTGGTATCCCTGTGACTCGGATGTTGAGGCGCCAGATCCGTCGCATCTTCTCTTCATCAAGAGTAGACTGCATCATGTGTACATCTTCTTGTACCTCCTTCTTGATGTTCTTCTTCATCACTTGTACATCTTCTTGCACCTCCTTTTTGATGTTCTTCTTCATCACTTCTACCCATCCTTCGCGGGCCGCCTCCATTTTCCCCTCGATTGTGTGGGTGAGGGTTTTGGTGATCTCTTCTTTGATTGCCTCTTTGTCCACCTCAAGAGTCTCTCCTTCCCCCCGTGGACGATCGCGTAAGGATGCCACTTCGCCCTTCAAAAGGTTGATTTCCTCCTGCATGGCGAGCTTTTCCTTCTCCCACTCCTCTTGCATGGTAAGCTTCTCTTCCTTCCATATTTCCGCTTCGGCCTCTAGCTTCCCCATGCGCGTCAATAAGTCCTTCTTGATGGCGGTGATGGTGCTGTCCAATGTCTTCTTCTGGTCCTTGATAAGATCCCTAAGGATATGATCAAGCTGGTTGATTTTGTCATCTACAGACCCTCCCATTGTAGAGGGAGGGAATGTTTGAAAGGAGCAGGTAGATATGTGGGAGAGAAAGAGAAGAAATGGATGATATAGGGTGGGGGGTTCAAGTCCCCATCAGGGCCCAGCGATGGTGATCGGAGTTCACAGGCAGGGAAAGGGGGAGGATGAAGGAAGGGAGAGAGGGAAAGACGGAGAGAGAGAGAGAGAGAGAGAGGGGGAGGGAGGGAGGGAGGGAGGGAGGGAGAGAGAGATGGGGGGCGCAAGCAGGCAGCGGGAGGGTAGAGCGAAGGCAAAGTGTTGTGAAGGTCTTCACGAACTTTTACTCTCCCATTATAGAGCCCGAGTGACATTGATCACGTTTAAAAAGAGTGATGTGGTGGGATGTGTAATGTGCGACATGTGGGATATGGGCTGATCCAGCACCTCATAAAGCCGTCCATAGGCTTCCCAGAGGTTGGGGTCTGTGATGGGTGTTGGGGTCCTTTTTTCCTTCATGAATGTGCCAAGCATTGGAGTTATCCTCACTCAAGAAGAGTTGTTATAGCTTTTGTTCTCGTTTGGACAAGAAATGCACGCTTCTTCCTTTGGGTAAGGTGGCGGAAAACCCTTTGCATCACCCGTGCTAAAATCAGCCCAACAGTTGGAGCCGTGTATTTCTGCATTTGTCATCATACCACCCATTTTGAGGTTGGGATCCTATTGGAGAGTTGGTGGTGGAGGAGATAGTGTAGGGGGCGATAGCATGAGTGGAGTCAGTGTATGATGGAGGAGAGCGGTGATGTTAGTATGGATATGGGGAGGGAGAGATCTAGGGCTGATGTGTGGGGGGAGCGGTCATCCTCATAGATGTGATCTAGATCATGCTGGAAATTGATGTGAGTGAAGGTGGAAACAGGTGGGGCTGGTGTGGGCGGTAAGAGGGGCACGAGATAGTGAAGGAGAGGTAAGTGTGATCGGCTCATATGGGTGGGGGTGGGATGGTAAAGTCCTTGATCTGGAACATAAAAGGAGGAGACCCCACCAAATAGTCTACTATACTAGAGCCTCCACAATATGGGAAACAAGTAAGACTATCCGATGTGGGCCAGCAGGACATCCCACCAGAAGGTGTCTCCCATTCTCTGTGACATATCCTGCATCCTATGAGGACCTCTTTAGGCCCCTCTCTCCCAAATCCATCTGCTCCCAAGGAATGGCTGTGGCTATGAGTTCCACCTAGGCTGCGAATGGGCCGACAGTAAATCCGCAAGCATAGGGGAAAAGATTGTGAACCCTGCTCAAGTTCCGCACGGCTCGTGAGGCTTTCAGTGTAATTTGGCATATCTGTGAGTGGTTGTTGATGTAAAAACCATGGCGCCACCTCTCTGTGCGGGGACGATGGCTTCTTTTGGCTTTATTGGGCCCCAGCATGGCTACCTCTCTCCACTTTGACGATGTAGCAAGTGGACAGTCATGGAAGGTGCCCCCCTCCTTCTCTGCATTGTATATTTACCTCCTTGGAGGGGTGTGGTTTGCTTTCAAGCGGATGTCTTATTTTCAACTGATAGAAGGATCTTCTCTTTGGGGAAAAATATCCCATGCAGTGAATTTGGAAAGATGCGCAAAAGGATGGGAGGGCATGTGCCAAGAATGGTAGAACACACAAACTCACAAGGAAGAGGATTCGCTGGAAATGGCCAATTGGAACAAGAAAATGTAAATTTGAAGATGAATGTGGAGAATCTTCAGAATGCACAAAGAAAGGTTTTGAAAAGATGCCAAGAAACTAGAGGCCAAGCTTGAAGAGCATGCTGCCCAAGGGAAGGTAGTTGTGAGATGCCAAGAAACTAAGGCCAAGCTTGAAGAGCATGCTGAATGTCTGTATGGCAATACATCACAGACAAGTATAGACTGGCAGGATATCTCTTGTAACTGTTTGCCAAGTAGTTTATGAAGGCGCTACACAGTATGTGTGTGTGTTTAAAGTAAGTAGGTTAGTGAGGTATATGTACTTGGCTGAGCATTGTTCTTGTTTGATATGTTTTTTTCCCCTTCTTTCTGCAAATGTTATGAGTAGGTTAATTTGTTAGCTCAAAGCATTTGATATGTTTTCTTATTGGTGATTGTTGTTTTGAATTGCACAGGCTCCAAGCTCAGCTGAAGGGGATCGATGGTGTCCTTGATGTGTGGATTGGCCCTTTCATGGAAGGTGGTATACGTGGAGGGTTTGTGACTGCAAATTTACAAGTGGAAGAAAGTACACCATCTCTCTCGGTGGTCAACAAGATTCAAGAACTAGACCAGCAGTTGCTTGTACTACCATATAAGTCTAATACATGGATATGGAGGTGAATTTTCCTGTGTTGCTACTTTGCAAGGGCTTCTTGCTTTTACCATTACAGAATTTGCAAAAGGTTGTCAATATTCATCAATGCATGCATGCATATATATGTATCTGCTACATACACACATACATACGCATGTGTGCATGTGTGTGTGTGTGTGTGTGTGCGTGCGTGTGTGTGTGTCTCTCTCTCTCTATATATATATATGTGTGTGCATGTGTGTGTGTGTGTGTATGTATGTGTGCACGTGTGTGTGTGTGTGTGTCTCTGGCCGACTTTGGCCTCTCGTAGACGTTAATATATCTTTCTTTCTTTCTCTCTCTCTCTCTCTCTCTCTCTCTCTATATATATATATATATATGTATGTATGTATGTATGTATGTATCTATATATATATATATATATATATATATATATGTATGTATGTATGTATGTATGTGTCTGGAGTGGAGTGTCCATTCAAGTAGTTTGGGTTAAGTTCCAGTTGAAAACTGCATGTAACACCCACCTTGTGTGGTGTGATCTCCCCACACCACTAAACAGTAGCTAACTTCAACACACATGCACCATTAAAATCTGGAGTTAATCCTCTAACTAATATCCTTTCAATTAATAATTCAAGACTTATCCACACACGAGAGGGGTCACATGATATTCTTTTGTTCAGGCTCTGATTTCCATTCCGTCTGGCCGGCTAGGCCCACAACAATGGTGTGCACACGTCTCCTCTTGACTTATTTGAAGATTGTCCAACATTTGAATTTATTGAAATTGTTTTAATGAGACTTTATACACATGTTTGCATCTGCATGTTTGGCCTTATTTACACAGATAAACTGGGACATCTCTCCTTCCTTCAAAGGGCTCCGTCCTCATAGCAAAAAGTAGGATATGCCAAGCAACTCCTTGACTGATCATAATGACCAAATCCATGGTGTTCCCCTCATACTTGAGCTGTGGGCCCGATTGTGTTAGCCAAATGATAGCACCAAATGAAATGTAAGTGTCAGGCTTCCATGCAAGGCAACCAAGATCTCTGTATCAAGCCTCATGCAAAAAACATGAGGGAGAAGAAGATGAACTCAAAAATAGCAAAAAGAAACCTAGCTTGGCATACCATGTTTAACCACCCAACCTTTATATATACCAGTGACCCCGGGTGTCGAGTGTGTACCTTACCGGCCACACACCATACTCACGCTCCCCCTGTGTCCCCGCTGGTATCCCCATGCTACACATCACTGGGTCTTTGGCCTACAATCATCACCCACAAGCATTCCTGTTTACACTTATTAATATAAGCGATTATGTGCAATAGTATGCCGCCATTGGTTTTCCACGCCATTGGTTTTCCCACGCAATGTCCGCGTGTCCCACGCATTACTGGCGTGTAAATTCCACGTAACAGTGTGTATGCATGCCACTTGTTGCCACATGTAAGTCCCACGTGTTGCCACGTGTACGGGTTGTAACATTCTTTCCCCATTTTAGGAATCATCGTCCTCGATGACAAATTGAGAATAACGTTTACGAAATTAAAACTCCGTTTCTCAAGTTGCATCTGTAAAGGGATGTCCTTTCCATTTTACAAGGAACTCCCGAGGGATACGATTTCGCAATCGTTTTTCTCTTTGTTCCAGGATCTGTTCTGGTCCACGATATTCTTGATCAGATTCTTGCAAAGCAATCATACCATCAACTAAATTATCACTGTCGTGAAGATAGCGCTTGAATCGACTCACATGAAATATCGGATGGACACGACAATCTTGTGGTAAGTCTAACTTATAAGGCACATCTCCGACTCTCTCAAAATCGTCCATGACCCACAATATCTAGGTGACAACTTAGTAGATTTACCCGCATGAAGTGTCTCAGTTCTCCGAGGAACAAGTAGAAACACTTTCTCTTCCTCTTTAAAAGAACGAGCTATGCTCTTGGGATTAGCATACATAACTGCTCGATCCGTAGCCTGACAGATATAATCTTAAGCTCTAGCTAAATTTAATTGCATCTGAGACAGAAATTCAGCTGCACTGGGTGTCTTCTGAGGTAATCGAAGTGTACCTGGCATCAATGGATTATACCCATAATTGAATTCAAAAGGAGAAAAGTTTGTAGAGGAATGCTTATGCGAATTATACGCAAACTTCAATAAAGGTAAATACTTTTCCCAATCACTCTGTCATTCTCCGACATAAGCTCTTAACATATCCTCCAAGACTTGATTGACTCTCTCGGTTTGACCATCGGTCTGTAGATGATCACTGTTGGGGTAAAGGCGTTATGCCCACCCTTATAGTGTGTACAAGCCCATAAGTTATAGTACATAGTACACTTAGTACTTTTAATGTACTAAGTGCACTATGTGTACTAGTGCAATATACATGTGTGATAGGGGAGTCACACACTCATGCCTCATGAGTTGACTTATCCCCACAACTCTCTCTCTCTCTCTCTCCCTTGTTCTTCTCTGTGTATGTCTCCCATGAATACTCTAACCTAACCCTAATTGCTGTTTCTCCCATCAACTGGTATCAGAGCATAGGTTGCTGCTTTGATCCTCTTCCTTCTCCCTAGAGCCGTCAATTCTTTGCTGCCCTGCACTGGAGGTGTGTGAAGCGAAGGCTACAGAGGTGAAACCTGCTGTTGGCTAACCTTGGGCGTTGCAGGCAGCAAGTCGACTAGGGGTTGACAGGCAGAGCTAAGCGTAGCAAACCACAAGTGAAACCCTAACTGTTTCGGGGCGATAAGCTTGTTGCGCTTTGTGGCCACCAGCGGCTGCTGCTGTAGGCGGGTGGCGCTCATAGCGAATACGTCAACACACGCTAATCGTGTAGCGTGGCTGAGGCAGCGAGCAGGCCTAGCGCTGGGCGTCGGCTGGCGCTAGGCGAAACATAAGCGAAGGGAGCCCGTCGACGTGTATGAGGCACTAGGCGAGCGAAGCGCACAGCAAACGTGGGCGACGACGAGCGGTTTTGCCCGCGTAAACGTGGGCGACGTCAGGAGAGTCTTTGTTTCCATCGTCACCAACTCGATAGCGTAACTCTTCTGTCACGGCTTCTGCTCACGCTTCCATACGTCATCGGCAAAAGCCCCTTCCTTCCCAACGGTTAAACTCATCTGAGTCATGAAGCTACGAAGCAGAGAAGGAAGACCTTCTTTTGTTTGAAGAGCTTCAAGAAGATTGATCCTTGTATTCCCTCGTTTCTGCAGCAGCATTAGCAAACTCCCCTTTTCCTGCAACAGCCTGCAAATTGAAGAAAAAATCAGAAATTACAAGGTATTTTCCTCAAATTTTTTTTGGGATTTGCAATTGAGCAAGTACAATCAACAATTGAGCAGATACAGGTGTCGAATTGCTCAATTTTGAGCAAAATTGGCAAAATTGGGTGACATTGGTCACAATCAGGATCAATTTGCAGGAAATTGGTCACAATCAAGATCAATTTGCAGGAAATTGAATGTCGAAATTTGGGGCTTTTGATGTAATTGTGCAATTAAGCACTCATACATGCTGTATGATGTGAAAAATCGCACATTTGGGCAAAATTACAGCAAATTGCAGTGCAAATCAAGGGGCTTTTGTGCCGATTAAGTTGATTTGCATGCAGGCAATCGCATTTGATGCTGTGGATAATGTGTTGATGCCTTACAAGCACTCAATGTGCCTGTAAATCAAGGGGCTTTCATGTATTTGATGTATATGTGGCCAGGGGGAAGCATCGTGAACACTTTGGATGCCTTCATGTGCGTCAATGTACCATGCATGATCAGAAATTGATCTCAAATCAAGGGGCTTTTCAAGTTTGTATGCTTGTTGAGCTTGGCAAAGCAGCAGGCAAGACATTTATGCCTTGAATCCTCAGAAATCAGCTTGCAGTCAAGGGGCTTTTGCCCAATTTCTGTTCGGGACTGTTGTATGCAGTGTACAGGACTGTAAAAGTCTGATTTTCACTCATTTGGACAGCCAGGAGAGCATTTATTGCTACTGTACCTGCTGGTACAGATTTGGCACACTTTGTGCATGTTTTGGCATGGCTGTACACTGTTTTGAGTGACCAAAAGGTTCAATTTCAGCTGCTGTACTTGCCGGTACAGGTTTGGTACATCACAGGTGAGCACTTGGTACTGCTGTACAGTACTTTGGAAGGGCAAAAGCGCACATTTAAGGTGCTGTCCAAAATCTGCAGCAACCAGATTTTGGTGTTTTCATCACATAAAGTGGGAGAAAAGTTGCATTCTTGCTTCCGCAGTGGGAGATAAAGCTTGGGAGAAAAACTGTGAGCACTTTGTGTGCTTTTGGTGCAGTGTTTACACACTTTGCAGGGAGTCAGGCATTGACAGGTTGCATTTTGCTATGGCAACCACAGGTGAGAGCTCTTCATTGCTTCACATCAAGAAGCTTGAAGGCTCGCATAATTATGATATTTGGCAAACCCAGTGCTACAATGTGTTGCTTCAGAAAAGCAGCACAAGCCTATCAAAGAAAGGGGTGTGATGCCCGCTTCTCTTACTGCTGAAGAGTGGGAAGATATGGATGAGCTGGCAAGATCTACTATCATGTTGTCTGTGTCAGACTCATTACTTTTCAGCATTCGTGAAGAGAAGACAGCTTGGGGAATGTGGCAGAGATTGCAGGACTTGTATGCCCAACAAAGTGCCTCAAGCAAAGTGTATTGGTTGAAGAAACTCATAGGCCTTCAGATGAAGGAAGGGGCATCTATGACAGCCCATCTAAATGAGTTTAATGGTATTGTCAGCCAGGTCATTAATCAAAAGTTGGCAATGGACGATGAGTTCAAAGCCACTTTTTTGTTATGCACTTTGCCAGAGAGTTGGGACACATTCAGGACAGCCACTAGCAATTCGTATGCTATGCTGTCATATGCAGATGTTGAGGGTGCTCTTCTTCAAGAAGAGATGAACAGGAAAAACAACTCTGTTGGAAAGTCCAATGCAATGAATGCACGTGGGAGATCCCAGCAAAGGGGGAAAAGCCAAGAAAGGGGAAGGAGCAAGTCTCGCTCCAAAAAGGATTTGGAATGCCATTATTGTGGCAAGAAGAGACACATTAAAAAGCAATGCTACAAATGGAAAAATGATCAAAAAGAAAAGGGAAAAGGCAAAGACAAAGACAAGGATGAAGCCAAAGATGTAAAGCCGAAGGGCAAAAGTGGAGTCAAGATTGAAGAAATCAATGTGTCACATGCAGGTGGCAGTGAGGATGAGGTCCTCTTTACGTCTTCACTTGATGCCCATTCACTTCTTACAGGTGGTCATGGTATGCACTCATGGATCATTGATTCAGGTGCCTCCTTTCATGTCACAGGTTGCAGAGACTTGTTTGTCAGGTACACTGCTGGCAATGAAGGAGTGGTTTATTTGGGTGATAACCATGCATGCAAGATTCTTGGCAGAGGTGATGTAAGGCTTGTATTTTCAGATGGCTCACAGCTTATGCTCCATGATGTCAGGCATGTGCCTGAGATCAAGAAAAATCTGCTTTCTACTGGACAGCTTGATGATGCTGATTATGTTACCACATTTGGTAGTGGAAAGTGGAAAATTAGTAAGGGCTCACTGGTTGTTGCCAGAGGCTCTAAGGTGGACACTCTTTATTTCATGCATGCAGGTGTTTGTCACCATGCTAATGTAAATGCAACCGAGCTGCCGGAAATCTCTATGTGGCATAGCCGGTTGGGACACATGAGTGTCAAAGGAATGGAGCAATTGTCTCGTTTGGGTTACTTGCCTTCTCTAAAGTTTTCAAGTTTTCAGTTTTGTGAGCATTGTATATATGGTAGGCAACTACAGTGCCCCCACAAGAAAGCTCTTGGACAGAAAGATGCTCAGTTAGAGCTTGTGCATACAGATGTATGTGAGATGCCTCAGCTTTCTTTGGGAGGGGCAAAATATTTTGTGTCTTTTATTGATGATGCCACACGCAAGGTGTGGGTCTATCCTCTTCGTTTGAAGAGTGATACATTCTCAGTGTTTCAGAAGTTTGTTGCTCTTGTTGAGAATCAAACTGGCAAAACACTGAAGGCTTTGCGTTTCGACAATGGTGGAGAATATACGTCCAAACAGTTTCAGGACTTTTGTGATGCTAAAGGCATCAAGAGGGAGCTCTCTACTCCTTATGATCCTCCACAAAACGGGACAGCAGAGAGGATGAACAGGACCATACAGGAGAAGGTCCGTTCTATGTTGTCACATGCTGCATTACCTCATGGTTTTTGGGCTGAAGCTGTTATGACAGCCGTTCACCTTATAAACAGGTCACCTAACACGAGGCTTAATGGGAAAGTGCCAGAAGAAGTATGGACAGGGAAGCCTCCGTCATACAAGCACTTGAGAGTGTTTGGTTGCGTTGCGTACGTGCACATACGCAGGGAAATGCGCACCAAACTTGATCCTAAGTCTCACAAATGCATATTCCTAGGATATGGTGACAGAGGTGAAATGGGGTATAGACTTTGGGATCCCATAAATAGAAAGATTATACGCAGCAATGATGTCATTTTTGATGAAACATGCATGTATAAGGAGCCTGCAAGGCAACAGGAGCCTGGCAGAGTCATCTTTGATGATGATGGACATCATGGACAACAACAAAGGGCTGTAAATCAGCCATTACAGCAGGAAAACCAGCCCTTAAATGGTGCTGAAAATGGTCCAAATGGACAGCCAGAGATGGCAGAAGATATCCCTATGGATATACCACAGTTGGAGGAGATACCGGGCATGATATTTCAGCCTTATGGCATGGAACAGGAGCCACCAATGGGTGATATGCAGGCTGGATAGCAACCTGTAAATGATGGTCATTGGGTACGGAGGTCCACTAGACCCTCCAGAGCCCCTGACAGGTTTGTTCCAGGGGTTGACTACTTGATGCTTATTGACTGTGGGGAGCCCTCATGTTATAAAGAGGCTTTACAGAGGGCAGACAAAGCTCTATGGGAGCGTGCCATGAAGTCAGAGATGGATTCTCTGCATAAAAATGGAACTTGGAAGTTGGTGCCTTTGCCTGCAGGCAAGAAGGTTTTGCCTTGCAAGTGGGTATACAGGCTCAAAGTTACACATGATGCAAAGCCAAGATACAAAGCCAGGTTAGTGGCTAAGGGCTTCAAGCAGGAATATGGTGTGGACTTTGATGAGATCTTCTCTCCAGTGGTCAAAATGACCACACTTAGAGCTGTGTTAGCTTTGGTTGCACATGATGATCTGGACTTGATTCAGATGGATGTGAAGACTGCTTTTCTTCACGGTGATCTCCATGAGGAGATATATATGCAGCAGCCAGAGGGTTATGCGTTGAGTGGAAAGGAGAAGCTTGTATGCAAGCTGAAAAAGAGTCTTTATGGGCTCAAACAGGCACCAAGGGAATGGTATCATAAATTTGATACATTCATGAAATCTCAGAAATTCAGGAGAAGTGACATAGATCACTGCTTGTACACCAAGAAAGCTTTGGATGGCAGTCTATTGATTCTCATTTTGTATGTTGATGATATGTTGATTGCCGGGAAATCTCGTAAAGAGATGGATGCATTGAAAAAGAGGTTGCATGAAACCTTTGATATGAAAGATTTGGGTGATGCAAATCACATCTTGGGTATGCGGATACTTCTGGACAGAAATCAGCATGTGTTGTATTTGTCTCAGAAGGAATACATTGGCAAAGTTTTGCAGAGGTTCAATATGGACGGGGGGAAGAAGACTAGTACTCCTTTGCCTCCATATGTGAAACTCAGTGCTATGGACAGCCCACAGTCAGATAGAGACAGGGCTGATATGGCCAAGATTCCGTATGCTTCAGCATGTGGCAGTCTCATGTATGCCATGGTTGCTACTAGGCCGGACATTGCATTTACAGTGGGAGTGGTTTCTAGATACATGGCCAACCCTAGCAAGAAGCATTGGGAAGCAGTGAAAGGTGTCATGAGATACCTGAAGGGCACACAGGATTTGTGCATTTGCTTTGGCAAACAGGATGCATTAGTGCATGGTTACACGGATTCGGATTATGCCGATCATCCAGATAACCGGAAGTCTACTACCGGTTATGTATTTACATTCACAGGAGGTGCTGTGTCATGGATATCCAGGATGCAGAAGTGCACTGCCTTATCTACTACAGAGGCCGAGTATATTGCAGCCACAGAGGCTTGCAAGGAGGCATTATGGCTATCTCGGTTAGTGGTTGATTTGGGCTATACAGGGGATATTCCATTGTTGCATTGTGACAGTCAGAGTGCCATCCAGTTGGCAAAGAACCCTGTCTTTCATGCAAAGACGAAGCATGTGGATGTGAAGTATCACTTCATCAGAGAGGTGATAGAGAACAAGCAAATTCAGCTTGTTAAAATTCATACGGATGACAACCCGGCTGATCTGTTGACGAAGAGTTTGCCTCCGGAGCGGTTTGCTCATTGCAGACACTTGATGGGCATTGGATGAGGCCATTTTCAGCCTTGATATGGCCTTGTATATTATCATGTACATGCTGATTTTTTCTTTTCCTTTACTTAAGGGCACTTTGCCTTTAAGTGGGAGGTTGTTGGGGTAAAGGCGTTATGCCCACCCTTATAGTGTGTACAAGCCCATAAGTTATAGTACATAGTACACTTAGTACTTTTAATGTACTAAGTGCACTATGTGTACTAGTGCAATATACATGTGTGATAGGGGAGTCACACACTCATGCCTCATGAGTTGACTTATCCCCACAACTCTCTCTCTCTCTCTCTCCCTTGTTCTTCTCTGTGTATGTCTCCCATGAATACTCTAACCTAACCCTAATTGCTGTTTCTCCCATCAATCACAGCTACTCATGTAGAGTTGCATGCCAAGTTTACTAAAAACATGCTGCCAGAAATTACCAATAAACCGTGGATCTCTATCCGACACAATGGATTCTGGCAAGCCATGTAATCTAAACACATTGGCAATAAATAATTCTACTACTTGCGGAGCTTTAACTTTGTTCATAGTAGGAACAAAATGTGCCAGCTTAAATAATCTATCCACAAAGACAAAGATAGCATTGTAACCTCTCTTGGTTTTGGGTAAACCCATAATGAAATCCATGGAAATACTCTGCCATTTCCTCTCTAGAATAGGCAACGGATGTAACGATCTAGGCAACTTCACACGTTGGAATTTAGTAACTTAACACTGTAAACAATGTGTCACATAATGATTAACGTGTTTCTTTAACTGTGGCTACCAATAGAAACGTTTAATGAGCTCAATTGTTTTCTTTATTCCCGGGTGTCTAGCACATGGACTATCGTGACACTCTCGTGTCACTAATACTCTCAAATTATCTGAGTCCGGAACGCATACCTTGTTGTTCCTCTTGAGAATTCCATTCTCAATGGTAAATCTACGTTTACCAGACATTAAATTAGTCGGAGTTAAGACTCGAAACTTGCAAACAAACCAAACAAACAAGACGGGGGTGCAAGCCTGACTCACCTCCCAACCTTGACAGCCGTGGGCAAGCCCACAAGACTTGGCTGTTCCCACCGAGCTACGAGCTGAGCTAACTAGATGGACGTACCGACCAATCTCTACCTCGTGATGTCCCATACCGCCACCAAGCTACCCTCGCGGGCCTCGAGACTGCTACCGGCCTCGGCTGCATGAAGCAGGTGCACGTCTGCACTAGATCCAGGCTCCTGACCATAGAGCTCTCACAAAGTCACGCAAGACTCTATATGACTAATGACTAACCTTGGCCACCCTTTTATAGGCTCTTGGCTGATCATCGAGCATCCACACTTGGGCGCCTGCCCATCCATACTTGGGTGTCCACCTGTTAGTCTATCCCTAACTCAGCTCGCCATCAGCCTCTCTAGCTCCAAGCTTCCCCAAACCTCGAAGCTAGTCTTGTGTGCGTGTAGCACACGGTAGATACACACTGTGCACATGACATACTCCCCTTCCTCTAAGAGCTCACTCCTGAGCTCACTAAAAAGCCAGGGTAATCTCTCTGAAGAGTAGTCAATGTCTCCTATGTAGAGTCCTTCTCAACATGATCCTTCCACTTGATCTTGTATTCCGTGATAAGCGTATTACCCAATCTTCTTTCACGAAATCCAAGAATCTTTTCAGGTTCGTGTCATGTCCTCGACATCTATGATTTCTTGAGGAGTAACTAACTGGTCTGTTCCACCTAGTACTTAAGTCTACTGACATGAAATACAAGATGAACTTTCACATGAGAAGGCAAATCCAATTCATATGCAACTGAACCAATCCATCGTGTAATACGAAATGGTCCACAGTATCTAGGGGATAATTTCGGAGATCGACCTGTCCGTAAAGTATCGGAATCTTTCGGAACTCGCAAATACACCATCGTTCCTTCAGAGAACTCTCTGGGTGAACGATGTCTATTAGAATAAAATCTGTCTTGGTCTTGAGCACTTCTAATAGATTCCTTCGCAACTTGTAACATTTCTTGCATATCTTACAAAAAAATAATGTGCTGTATCATGCTGAAGTCCTGAGAATCCCACTGTAACAGGTGATCTAGGTTGAAAACCATACATAAGCATGAAAGGACTAAAACTTGTACTCGTATGCTTAGTACTGTTATATGCAAATTCTAACATAGGAAGATAATCCTCCCATGTCCCTATAACTGACTATGTCTTGCGGTAACCCGTACAGTCTAAACAATTGCTCGATAAACTGCCTTCCTAATTGCGTAGCTGTAATAGTCTTCTGGGTCGGTAAAAATCTAGCCATTTTTGTCAAGCGATCTATCACAACCCAAATAGAATCGTGGCCTTGATGTGTTCTTGGCAATCCGGTAATAAAATCCATGGAAATACTTTCCCATTTATTTCCTGGGATTTGCAAAGGATGCAACAACCCAGCCTGTCTAAAGCGTTCAGCTTTATTTGCTTGACAAACTTGACACTTGAGAACATAATCTTCTACATACCCTTTCATCTTTGGCCAATAAAAAGTGTGTTTTACTAACGATAATGTCCTGTGTACCCCAGGGTGTCCAGCAGAAGGGGCATCGTGACACTCCTTAAGAATCTTGGACCTAATGTCCGGGATCTGTGGTACACAAATTTTGTCATTATGGAATAGTAAACCATTCCGAATCATCCACTGGCCTGGTGCAGCTTGAATGGTAGGCTGCTCAGTCATCGAGTATTGGTCAATCAATGAGTTCCTGTCCTCGATCTTCTGCCAAAATGGACCAAAATAACTATCAGTCCTGCAAAGCCCTCTCATTGACTGAAATAAGTCAGTAGTAATCTCGGTGAACGACAAAGTATTCACCTCTCTAATTCGACTAAGCGCATCTGCAACACTATTCACGGACCCTTTTCTATAACGAATCTCAAAATCAAAATCTTGCATTAATTCAGCCCATCGAGCTTTCCTTCCTCTCAAATCGTCCGCATCACACACATACTTGATTGACTGATGATCAGTCAATACCACAAACTTGGAGCCATATAAATAATGTCTCCAAACCTTGAGAGCGTGAATCACAGCATAAAGCTCCTTCTCAAGGGTTGGCCAACGAGATTGAGTATCATCTAGCTTTTTACTTTCAAAAGCAACAGGTCTACCATCTTGAAATAGAGCAACCGCGATGGCATAGTCATTGGCATCAGTTTCAAGATCATAAGGCCGACTAGGATCGGGTAATGCTAAGATAGGTGCTTCCTTGACTTTATCTTTCAAAAGTCTGAAGGCCATATCCAAATCGTTATTCCAAGTGATAGACTGATTTGACTTACGTCCACGACCTTTCAACAAGTCTGTCATAGGTAGTGTGAGCTGAGAGTACTCCTGCATAGATTTCTGAAGAAAAACAACAAAACCAAGAAAAGAACGAAGTTGTTTCACTGTTCGCGGTATAGGCCAGTCCAAAGCCTTCTGAACTCGGTCATAGTCAATGCTCAATCCATCTCTAGTGATCTTGTGTCCCAAGTAAATGATGTCTGTCATGAAAAACTCACATTTACTTAATTTAGCATATAGTCGATTCTGTCTTAAAATAGTTAAGACAATCGTGAGGTGTCTAACGTGATCCTTAAGAGTACGACTATATATCAAAATATCACCCAGGAACACAATCACAAATTTCCCCAAATGTTCACGAAAAAGATCGTTCATCATTTGTTGGAAAGTGGCTAGAGCATTGGTTAACCCAAAAGGTAATACGAGAAACTCGTAATGGCCATACCTAGTCCGAAAGGCGGTTCTTTCGACATGCCTTTCATGAATACGTATCTGGTGATAGCCAGTACGTAAATCTATCTTCGTGAAATATTTCGCTCCTGCTAACCGGTCAATCAGGTCTTCTGATCTAGGGAGAGGATAATGGTTCTTAATTGTCAGCTTGTTCAATCTCTTGTAATCTATACACATTCTCCAGGTGTTGTCCTTCTTTCTCCTAAGCAACACAGGTGCACCCCAAGGTGATTTACTTGGATGGATCTGGCCCATCCTCAAATAATCTTCGAGTTGTTTAGCCAACTCATCTTCCTCAGCTTGGCTCATCCTGTAAGGTGGAATACTAACAGGGTGAGCACCAGGGACCAGGTCAATACGATGATTTATTGCCCTTTCAAGTGGTAAGCCTGATGGCAGTCCTTTAGGAAATATATCTTGAAACGAATCAAGTATCTTCTGTAATTCTTTGCTTTCAAATACACTTAATTCATTGACATCCATAGAAGGTATGAGAAATGAAGAAAGTGGAATCAATACACAATGGAAAGCAGTATACAAAGAAGAATCCATTATATTACCAAAATCAACTGTATTTACAAGAGGTCCCTGAGAGGAATGTATACAATCATCTAAGATACTATACTGGGTGTTTCTATGTTCAAAAAAAAATATGACTAGACCAATCTATCTGGACTTGAAGAGTCTTAAACCACTCAATCCCTATCAACGATTTTTCATTCCGCAACAAAAAGACAAGATACCACTTACCCCTGTAATAGTGAGACAACCCTTTGAGAAATGGGGCATTGATTTTGTTGGACCCATTAGTCCAGCAGTGCATATGTGCTCGACAGATTATTTCACCAAGTGGGTAGATGAGAGAGCCTCTAAAAAAGTTGATATCTCCACCTTTCAATCCCATACTTGCCGACCCGCAGGTAGGCGTACCTCATAGTTATGATCGCTGGGTGTCGTATCAAGACCCAATTTCTGCATAAGTTTGTAGTTAACAAAGTTGTGTGAGCTGCCAGGATCTAGAAGAATGTGGATTCTATGGCCATTCACTTCTCTATAAACTCGGAGAAGATCATGCAAGCCAAAAACTTTAGAGTTGAATAGACAATCTGAACATGTACTAGGGCGAGAAAGTACAGTAACTGACGTACCTGTCAAAGACAACTGGTTAGCTGCCTTTGGCTTGGGTCCTGCGTTGGTCTTTGCACCCTTTTGCTTCGGGCACTCGTTACGCATGTGTCCTTTTTCTTCGCAGATGAAACAATGCCCCTCCTCCTTGAGCTTCAAAGCTTTAAGGAGACGTTTCTTCTTCGCTGGTGTCGAAGTTGAATTCTTTGAAGGTTGGTCTGAAGACTTTTCTTTAGTCGTGCTAGCCATTGGTGCGGAGAACTTTCTTTTGTGCTTGTTTCCCTGCTCGGTAACGGGTTTAGACTTGGAAGAGACCATTGTATCGTCATAATGCGAGCGGAATAAATGGCCTCATCCAAGGTTTTGCATTTGTTATTTTTAACGTGTAAACGGTATGAGTCGGGTAAACCGGCTACGAAGAACCCCAAAAGAGTTGTGGGATCCATCTTCGTAGCTTTCATCTGCAAGTCCCTAAATTTCTGGAGGTACACCTCATAAGTGAGGTTCTGCGAGGTCATGGTCAAAGTAGTAAACCGGGCAACAACATCATAGTCATCCTCTTTCTTGAGGAATTCTTTCTTGAAGACGTCTTCGAACTGTGCCCAAGTCGTTGGTTTAGGGTTGAGTTCCTTCCACCAAAGCAAAGCTTTGCTTGACAGGAAACCTGCTGCTAATTGGATCTTTTTCCCATCGTCATATGGATGGAACTGAAAATGGACTTGCCACTTATGTAGCCAAGTGTCCACTATCTCCTTGGTACGTTGCTTTTGCTCGCCCCCGAACTGTTTCGGAGTAATGTTGGGGCCTAAAGCAGATGCCAAGGTATCCATACCCGAAAGAGTAGATAGGGTAGTGGTCAACAAAGAGATGGAGTTCTGCAAAGCCTGCATCTGCGTGACGATTTGTGCTTGACGTTCCGAGGAAGAAGCTTTGAGAGCAACTTGAAATTCTTGGAAATCTGATTTTGACACATAATCGTCGAAAAGATTGGCATCGGTATCTTCCGTAGCCGGTAGGTCTTCATGTTCGAAAAGGGGCTCCAACTCGGATTCTTGGGTCGACATCTTAAAGAGGGCAAGGTGAGAAAAGTTGATCTTGCACAAATAAGAGTGCTAGAGAACTCGAGAGCTTGAGAGCTTGAGAACTTGAGAGAGGTGTGACTAGAATCCCGCTTAAGGGGAATATATAGGTTTTCCCAAAAGCTATCCTTAGCTTTCACTTTTGTGTTTTATATATATATATATATATATATATATATATATATATATATATATATATATATATATATTCTGTTTCCTTTAAATAAATAAAAAATACCTATAAAGCATAAAGTGGGTCTTTAAACCCTTTACTAAGGTTTAGCCAAAAAAAACGAAAGCAAGGTAGCGTAGTTTTGTTTTTCTTAAATAAAATAAAAAACAAAACCTAAAAAAAACTACGCCTGCTTTTCGTGTTTTCTGTTGCGCCTGCTTGTTTGCCACACGTGCGCTGGGTGTCTGCCTGCGTATAAGGGCGTGTACTACGCGCTTGCACGCACGGACTGGAGTGCCGCCTGCCTGCTTGCATACCACCCGTCGACTGCCCACGTGTGCCGCCTGTAGCATATCTGCGCACGAAGGGAATCTGTCGACTGCCCGTGTACGCCTGCGATCGCCTCGCTGGCGCTGTTGCCTGCGCACATGTCTTGCACACGACTGTCTGCCTGCGTGTACCCGTGCATATACCTGGCCGCCTACGCCTCATAGGGGCGCCTGTGCCAGCCTGTCTACCAGCGCCTACACACGTGCGCCAGAACATGTGTAACAGCCTGCCAGTGACTGCAGATAAGCCCCAGCCCTGGCTGTGCATACAAGGGCTACACAGCTACAGCCGGCGACCTCTCTCTCTCTCTCTTACAAACAGCCGACAGGCTTTTCTTTTTTCTCTCTTCAAACTGTTCATACAGTTAAAACATGTAAGCCCTACTTCTTGCAAAGCAAGCCAATCCTTTCTAGACCACAATCTCCATCATCACGGGTTTCTTCGATGAAAAAGCAACATACTTAATCTGAAAAACAGCAGTATGCACAAAAAAAACAGCAAGCTTCTCGAACTCATATCTTTTCCTCGACCTCTTTTCTCTACCTACCGACTTGCTTGTTCACGAGGCTTGCTCTGATACCACTGTTAAATCCCTATAGGATCTCCTCGTGGAACGCTCCTGGTACTAGACTCGAAACCTGCAAACAAACCAAACAAACAAGACGGGGGTGCAGGCCTGCTGACTCACCTCCCAACCTCGACAGCCGTGGGCAAGCCCACAAGACTTGGCTGTCCCCACCGAGCCACGAGCTGAGCTAACTAGATGGACGTACCGACCAATCTCTACCTTGTGACATCCCATACCGCCACGAAGCTACCCTCGCGGGCCGCCAGCCTCGGCTGCATGAAGCAGGTGCACGTCTGCACTAGATCCAAGCTCCTGACCATAGAGCTCTCACAAAGTCACGTGAGACTCTATATGACTAATGACTAACCTTGGCCACCCTTTTATAGGCTCTTGGCCGGTCATCGGGTGTCCACACTTGGGCGCCTGCTCGTCCATACTTGGGTGCCCGTCCGTTAGTCTATCCCTAACTCAGCTCAGCCTTCCTAGCTCCAAGCTTTCCCAAACCTCGAAGCTAGTCTTGTGTGCGTGTAGCACATGGTAGATACACACTGTGCAAATGATATCTGCCAAATCTCCAATCCCAAAAAGAAATGGAGTAAGCCTAAATCCGTCATCTCAAACTCCTTTGACAAGGCAGCCTTCGTCATTGCTATGTGCTCCACATGACTGCCAGTGAGGACAAGATCATCCACATAGGGGATAATCAAAGTGACCATACCACGTTTCGGAAAGAGATATAAGTTCGGATCTGCAATTGATCTCTGGAAACTCTTTCTTAGAAAGAAAGAATCAATCTTTTTCGTTCCAAGCCCGGGGAGCCTGTTTAAGACCATACAAGGTCTTATGCAACCCCTTTTGATCCTAGGACCTCACAGCCTGGAGGTTGCTCAACATACACCTCCTTGTGCAAGTCACCATTTAGGAACGCAGATTTCACATCCATCTAATACACCAGCCACTGTTGAGAAGAGGCAAGGGCAAGAACTATCCGAATGGTGGTCATCCTAGCTATCGGTGCAAAAGTGTCCTCATAGTCGATGCTAGGCCATTGAGCCCTTAGCCACAAGTTTGGCCTTGTGCTTGTCCACGGACCCATTGGACGTATACTTGGTCTTGTAGACCCACTTGACACCAATGACATACCGTTTTGACAGCCTCGGTACCAACTCTCAAGTTCCATTCTTCTCTATGGCTTCAAGTTTCACTTGCATGGCTTCCCTCCAAGTCTCTTGGGAAAGAGCTTCCTTAACTGAAGTGGGCTCCTTGTCCCGAATGGTATGAGACATCAAGTGTTACGACCCTGTGTTTTTCTTTGGATAGAAAGCAGGTGGGCACGGGCACGAGATGGACAATGTGAATGGCATTGGTCTGAATTTGAGAAGGGAACTCATGCGTGGACAGCCCAAGTGTGAAGAGGACAAAAGGATTTTGAGTTTATAAAGTTTTAAAACCTTTGATGATAAAATAATATTGTTATATTTGAAGGCATGCGTTTTTGCTATTGCTTTTAGTTTTTGGAGAAAAGCAGGTTGAGGCGCCTCCTTATAAAGTGAAGGGTGGCGGAGATTCGTGGGCGTGTGGTGGAGTGGCACATCATCTTGGCGATCACAAAACTAAATCTCTCTCTCTCGCTCTTAGGCGACTCGCAGGTCTGCAGGTTAAGAAGCGCACGTGACGGCTGCGTGTGTGGAAGTAGTCAGGCGGGCAACCTTTTGCAGCGTGGAAGCAGCCAGGCGGGCGACCTTCTGCAGCGTGGAGCAGTCCACATGCACGTGGCGGCTGCATGTGTGGAAGTAGCCAGGCGGGCGACCTTCTGCAACATGTAGCAGGCCACATGTTGATGATTTTTGCAGGAGCACTCTAGCTCCCCCTGTTTATTTTCCTTTTCCAGGTCCCCATGGGTGATGAAGTGTTTTGTGTGCGAGTGTTTGTTTCACCGCCCGTCAAATTTCTAAAGGCCGGTTTCATCAAGGCATAATTTACCTATAAATTCTCCTCTGGCTGACATTAGTCATGAACCCTATGCAATCTTCGAGGTCTATCCTCCGTGGTCCACTCGGAGGGATACTCCGACACACCAGACTCTCGAATGGTATCCAACAACCACTTCGGTACCCAAACAGAACATGGAGCCTCTTGCTACTTGCTGGGGCAAATTTCCAACCCTGGGCTCAACCTCTCCAACTAACTGAGGCTGGCTAGCTGGAACAATAGCCCGGGACTCATCCTCATACTCATCCGGCTCTCCAAGAAGCAGTGGCTCCTCAACAATGGAAGCTAGAACATGCTCATCAAAGACATCATCTCTGTTGACAACAACCTCATTCTGCTCTGAGTCATATAACTTGTAGCCTTTGGAAAGAGAGTTATATCCCACAAAAACAAGGTTCTGGGACTTTGAGTCAAGCTTCCCCTCTGCTTCTTTGGAATGTGAACATAGGCATTACTCCCAAAAACACGGAAATAGGAGATATCTGGTTTCTTGCCAAAATAAGCCTCAAATGGAGTCATCTTAGGCACTGCAGTCGTCGCGGAGATCGGTTGAGGATATGGACAGCCGTAGCAATAGTCTCCTCCCAAAGTGGACAAGGAAGGTCTCAATGCTCCAACATCGTCCTCGCCATCTCCACCACGTGCATGCGAGTCCTGCAAACCTCATGCATTGACAAAAGATGAAAACCAAGAGATGGAACATAAAGAACTGGGGAGGAATGCTTCCCCCCTTGGCCATCGGGGACGATCTCCAACTTGCCCTCACTGTGAATCGGGATAGTGGACTTGTCACCAATAAAGATGTGACCTGTTTGCCTCCGAAGGTCTTGAAACAACTCTCAAGAAGGACTCATGTACCTGGAAGCACCACTCTCAAGAATCTACTCCCGAGTATCCCCAACAGTGAGACCAACTGTCTCTCTGCTCGAAGACGATGAAGCTCCTGTGTCCATAATCTCCAAGTGCACAAAAACTGGAGTCTTTGCGGCAGCAGTTGAGGAATCGGCACCTTTCTCGATGCTTCGTTGAGGACATTTCCTCCAATAATGACCCTTCTGGCCACAATGGTTAGAGGTCCGCTCGGCCTTCAAAGCATCATGATCTTCTCAGAAGACTTCGGCTGTGAAGACTTCCCTTTGTCCTTGTTGTTGTTGTTGTGGCCTTTGGACCGTTGGCCAGTCAAAGCCTCAGAACCTCCGCCTTGTGGAGGGTTTAGGAACCGCTCCTCCTTGTCCAAAACCATCGGCACAAGCTCCTCCCAAGTAATGGTGCTAAGCTTCACACTGATGATCAAAGAAGAATAGAAAGCTAAGTACAGAGGGGATAGATGAGACAGCAGGGTGATGGCCATGGGGTGATGGCCATGTCCTCTGATGATATCTCCTTCCTAGCCTAAAGAACCTCAGGGTAAAGAGCCTGGAGTTTGTTGATGTGCTCTCGCATCGTCGAAGACTTCGTAGGATTCATCACTCGCATCTGCACTTCCAAGGAAATTCTCTTCATGGGTGATACCCGATTTTACAAAGAGGCCAAGTGCCGCCAAATCCCTCGAGCCAGCGTCATGTGTTTGACATGATTGATCACGTGGGGTGTACAATTGAGGAAGATGAAAGAACGCACACGGGCATTGACACGATCCCACATTTGTGCCTGGGCCTCCTGCTCTTTCTTAGTTGATAGTGAAAGTTCCTCCTCCTCCAACTCTGGCCTTGGAACTCCAACCACAATGAAATCAGCCAAATCATAAGACTCCAAGACAAACTCCATCATTACCTTCCAGATGCCATAGTTGTTCATGTCCAGCTGTCGGTCCACCGGGAACGTCAGGAGGGTGGGGATCTTCACATGTTTCTCCGCCATCTCGAGCAAATCTGCCATCTCGGGGATTCACGTGGTCTTGTGAAGGGAGGGTGGGTCCACCTTCTACCTACTTCTCACGTCCCTTACAGCCCAAATATTCTCCAATCAGCACCAAAAACAGCAACCCTGAGAGCTCTCACTGTGTCCAAAGATTCAAGCCACTTGGGGCTCTGATACCATGTCGGAATGTGCAGCGGAAAAGGGACAGAAATCAGAGAGCAGAAAACTGCAGAAGAGCAAGAGAGGAGAGACGGTGTCGAACTCTACTATATACACACAATAGCGGATACAGAACTGTGGGGGGGCAAGGGCTAGTATATATATGGCCTGGGACTGCCAATTGGCCAGTGCATAACAGGCTGACAGCCCCAAAATAGCCCACGATTGGGAAAAAGTCCAGTCGGCCAGCAGATAGCAAGCCGGCCAGCAAATGACAAGTCGGCCAGCAATAAAATAATGGACCTCTCCTGAGCAGCCAAATCCTACAGGCCGACAGGGAAAAAACAGCACCCCAACGACTCGAAAAAACTGGGATAATGGACAATGGAGAAAAATGTAGAAAACCTCACACAAGCGGGCACACCCACATCACTGGCCCTCACTCCCTACAGTGTAATATGGTACAGAGAGGAGATGACTGCTAGCAGCATCCCCCGGATTGTCATACTAAAGCTCACTAAATTATGATTCTTAAAATAATATATTCTTATGGTCTTTTGTGAAAAGAAAGTGCCTTGCATTTTTACTAAGTCATAAATATACTTATGTACTAAGAAATATTCCCTTTCTCTGTGCTTTGATCAACTTTCTGCTCTTTCACAACAATATGTTATGTTGTGATATAGTATGTGTGTGTGTGTGTGTGTGTGTGTGTGTGTGTGTGTACTCTCTCTTTCTCTCCAAGGAAAAGATGGTGTCCATGTTATGGCTAAGTAGAGACTAACAAGCATACTTGTGAGGATTTTCTCATTGCTTCTCAAATGTATGGAAGAATTACTTAAAAGTTTATTTTTTGGGGGGTCTGAACTGGTCATTCTGATGTTTATCCTTGTTGTGCCTACAGGGGACACAATATAAAATATGGTGTGGCAGGATGTGGCAAACCTATAATTCTTGTGCATGGTTTTGGTATGGAGTGAAATAAACTTATACTCCTGGGCGATTTTTGTTTTCTGCAGATGTGGAGGGATTGCCTGACGTAAAAACACATTCCCTTAATCTACAGTTGTTGTTTTAGGATGTGAAATATTGCAATGAGAAGTGACCATTCGTTTGCTTCATTTACTCCCCTTTTTTTCCATTCAAAAGGCTTGGTGAAGGGCTTGTGAAAAATTCCAGTTGTTGTTATGTTATACATACACACACAGATACAATTATACATACAATGCGATATCCCTTATGAACCAGAGGTTCTTGATTGATTATCTTGGAATAAGGTTATTTCTAGGAGGCTTCTTTAGTGGTAAAATTGTCATTTCTCTAAATCTTGTCTTCATTATCAAGGAGGTGATAAAGATACAAGGATGTATGCATGCATACATATAAACATACATAAAACACGTATGTGCGCGCGCACGCACGCACACACACACATAGCTATAAAAACATATATACAAACAAACAAACATACATATATACATGTATGGCATATGCATACGTGCACACATACATGCATGTATGTATGTAAGGTACATACATACATACAAATCATCTAAGATAGTGAATGATGTATGGCAAAATTTCCTGACTTTTTCTAAATCTTTCTAATCACCTGCATGGGCCTTTGGGTTTGGTCTTATTAGAGTCATATTTGGAGTTCATGCTATTTTAAGAAACCTCAGTTTGATTGCATGCAGATGTTTTTTGTAAGAAACCTCAGCTTGATTCCATGCAGATGTTTATTGATTTTGTTTCTGCTTTCAGGCGGGAATGCTGGTCACTTTGCAAAACTGATTCCTTACCTCACAGACAAGTACAGAGTGTATGCTATTGACTTGCTAGGGTTCGGGGCATCAGATAAACCTGAGGATGCAAAATATGGCCCCGAGCTTTGGGCCGAACTTCTCTGTGGTTTTTACCTACTGCACTTCTCCATTTGATTCTTTGGAGTCATGAGCATTTAAGTCTATTTTCTGAATTCGAGGTAAGACTAGGTACACATAAGTCCCTGCCTGTGGAACAAGTGGAGGCTGGATGGCAAGATTGCCTGCCCTTGCCTTGCATGCAGTCATGATGTCCCTGCCCAAAACACAACGCCCCCCCCCCCCCCCCCCCAACACACACACACACACACACACACACACACACCAGGCATGCTCCTTTGTGTAACCAGCCTAACAATAGTGTTGAAATTGGTGCAGATTTTACAAAAGAGTTTGCAGAGGAAGGGGCTGTTTTGATAGGAAACTCAATTGGCTCGCTCACCTCACTAGTAGCTGCAGCAACGGGTGGAGACACTTTATTTAGGTATGTGCAAAAATTAAGATATCTTGATGTTGCTCCCTATGGACTGTTCAAGAGCTTGTTCATATTCAAAAATTTCAGTTAAAACTTTATCTAGAAAACACATAACATCCCTTTAATGAGGCAAAAGTCTAGGAATGGAGGGGAGGACTCCGTCCTTGGCTGGCTGCTCTATTGGAGGGAGGTTACATCTGAGAGGTACAGGGAAATAGCCACATTGGAGGCTGTAACACAAAGTGATCCCATTCTCGCCTTCAGACATGAAAGGTCTGCAACTTCAGATGTGCAAAATAGTTACCTTCCGTTTCATAGCCCTTGAGCTGCCTTGGAGGCAATCCATGCGGCCACATGGATATGTTTGTCCAGATGGAGAGGACCATAGGAACAAAAAAAAGTGTTTTTAGTTTTAAGAGCCATTAGTGTTTCTAACTTCAGCAAAAAAAAACTCCCAATTTTGAGATTGAAATCTTTTATGCTTTTGGTTTTCTTTCCCTGTTTGCACACATGATTTTTCCACCACCTTTTTTCACGGCTTTGTCAGGCTTTCACCTCTCAATTGCAGCCCGCAATTTTGGGTTTTTTGCTTCAGCCCCTTTGCAGCCAGTTTCTCCTTCATTCTTCTTCCTCCTCTTTTTTTTGTCTTCTTCTTCTTCTTCTCGCCCTCCATCTTCTCCCCTCTCTTTCTCTTCCTTCCCTCATCTTTTGAAAAAACTTTATATTTTTTGTATTAAATTTTATTATATTGTTTTCAAAACCTCGCTCTTTTTTTTTGTTGGCCGAAGGTCAAAACATTTCTAGACAAAGCCTTCAAAAACTCGAAACAAAAAAGAGAGCTTAAAACCATTCCTTGTGACTATGAGTGGAGAGACTCTGATGGAGGAGTGGCAGAACCCCCGAGGGTCTTGTGGAATTCAGCCTTCCAGTGCTAGGCTACTGATCATCTACTGATCATCACACGTCACTTAGGAAAAAACAACTTGATCGAGTCCTAAATCATTGAACCGTCACCGAGGATGGGCATTTGTACAGTCTTTGGTTTGTTGGACTTGAAGTGATTAAGTTTTGCACAGTTATTTGAATTTAATGGGACGTATACGTGCATGCTTGTGTTGCCATGTGCTATGTCCTTGTTATCTCTACAGATGGAATTTCGTGATGGATGATGGTCCCTCTGCCTTTTTTAGAGGCCTTGTGCTTCTAAATTGTGCAGGTGCCATGAACAGGAAGGGTCTAATGCAAGAGAATCTACTGATACGTCTGCTATCACCAATATTTATTGCTGTTGAGTATCTTCTACAAAGGCCTCGTGTTGCGAACTTTCTTTTTGAAAGGTACTCATAAACTTTTACATGTATCTGGACAGATTATACTTTTTTGTACCTCGTTACCCCTGCACCATAGTTTCCTCAGCCCACGCTTGTGTATGAGTATGTATGTATGCATGTTTGTGTATTTGTATGTAATAAATTTCAAATATCCCTGGCTCTGTGGTGAAGAGGGTATTCCTGGTTGGTTGAGGCATATCTGGGGTGTTGATGGAGGGTTGATTGGCTCCATCGAGCATCCCTTCTGTATATGTTCTTTGACAGGTCAAAGCTGATTTTTCTCTCTAAGAAGATATGATAGAATTTTCGGGAGTTACTACTACACAAAATGCTGATTAGTTGTGGCTCATTTTTTGCAAGAGATTCTCGTTTCTTGCATTTAAGAAGATGCCATCGTGTTCTCTCAATATGCTGGCCTGAGGGTGATGATGGCAGAACCCAGTAGTGCTTTGCATTCATCATTATACCATTCATTTTGGGAGGTGGTCCCGCCTGTGATTTCTTGGTGGACTTGATTGTGGAAGGACAGGACTGTTTTGTTGCTTTGTCGACAGCTTGATTGACAGTTGAGGTTTTCTCTGACAATGCAGAGAGGGTACTAATGTGGGCCAGAAGGCTGAATATTGTGAGAAAAATGGTACTGAATTGTGATGATATGTGGCTTTTGAAAGGGGAGGCAGTACTGGGATGATGGGACTGGTGAAGTTGAAAGACAAGTGAGAATGGCAAGGTCCGGGCATAGGAACCGAGCATAATATGAAATCTATTAAGACCTGATAGCATGCATAAATGCTGTGCTGAGGTTTTGCAAGGTAAGAACATTAAGCGTATTTTATTTTTTGCTTGTCTGGTGATTTTTGTACAGATTTAGACGGAAGGAGAATATAAGAAAAATTTTGGAGGAACAGGCTTACAGAAACAGGGCATCTGTCACAGATCAACTGGTACAATAAATGGTGGTGTGCATAAATGCCAACCATTTTTAAGGTCTTCAACCATTTGAAGTCATGATAATAATTTTCTTCGTATTGATAAAGGATAAAAACGCTGTTGTCTTGCAGGTTGATATCTTGTATGAGCCTTCAACAGAACCTGGAGCTACAGGTGTTTTTGTCAAAGTCTTTACTGGAGACCCAGGTAGGCTTATGGGCTGTCATTTTCCCCTTGGATTTTGGTGAAGCTGCATGAGTTAAAGTCATTGAAAGCAATGGGAAGTTCTGTATGAAACAGTACACATGGTACAGAAAAACCTATTCCGTACATGTATTGAATGTAATCATGACGACCTTTCAATCAAACCGGTGCCTAAAGACTGAATTGACATAAGAAGAGAGATATATTGAGGGCGAATGAAGATTGGATATATTGGGACAACACTTTGTGAGAAAAGAAACCCCCCCCCCCCCCCCACCCACCCCCCAAAAAAAAAGTAAAAAAGTAAGAAATCTGCTTGCAAATTCTCACATGGAGCCAATATACTTGCAGCACACTTGATGTTCCTTAACTATCTAAGCTAGTCCTAATCATAATTCTGGGTCCGTATTTTTGCTTACATTCTGAATCCCATTCTATGAAGTGGTGGAGACTTGCAAGAGAGTTGCAACTTCCAACCATTATGCACACAGGGTGACAGCTGTAAAGAGGCCGACAAATTTCCTGTGTGTAATTGACTCAGGGGGGACAGCAGCAAAGTGTGCTGCACGCATCCCATTCGCTCATCGTTACTGGAGAAGATTCTTGTTTAGCAATTGAAGGAAAGATGTACACAATCTTTTTCTCCCTTGTATAAGAGTATAGGTGAAGTTAAGGATGCACAAGGGTCATGCAGATGCAAGCTTGTAAAGGGTTTCCAAGTCCTTGAGGCACAAGACATGGCCTATGAGTGGCAGGCTGGGAACAAGAGGAGCAAATATGGACAGAAAAGGAAGAGACTAACTCAGCATGGAATTCACATATAGCAAGAGGACTACTGGGCACAGAAAAGCCCAGGTCAACCTGGTCAGCGGTTAGGCATGTATAAATAGGGCTCCAGGCCTCTCATTTGGACATTCTTTTCTTTCAGCAGCCTGCAGTTTCTGTTGAGCATTATTCAGCACTGTAGAAGCACTAGATTCAGCTCCACAACTCAGCAAGTGTGCAGAAGATCTTTAGGGTCTTCATCATACTGTATACAGTAGCACTCACATCTTGGAGGAGAAGATTCCTAGCCCGGTTTAGCTAACTATTGTGCAGTTTTTATCTTTTATTTGTAACCCATGTAACTTTACCATCTCAAATCAGTCTACTCTGCAAAAGAGAGGGGGGGGGGGTGGAGATTAGTGTTGGGAATATTTACATTTAGTGGAAATGTATTAGGAGTTTTTGTAGTTAGATGTGAACAAGTGCCAGGGGCACACTTTAAATAAAGTGCATAGAAACACTCTTAGATGGGTGTTAGAGCACTTATTAGAAGTGCATAGAAACATACTCTTAGATGGGTGTTAGAGCACTTATTAATTAGAACGTGACATCTACTAGGACACCTAGATGTACACATGTCTTGAGAGAATTTACTTCTATAACCTTTTTATACATGTCATTATTTCTGTATGGGCCCAAGGCCAAACTTATGTATAAAAGGGGCAATCATCTTTAATTAAAATGGTGCTTTCCCAACTCCACGACTCCTGTGTTGATAAATCTCCGTTAATCCCCTTGTATGGGACCTGCCCGACATTGGTATCAGAGCTGAGGAGCCGCCGCTGCCTGTTGCAGATCTAAGCCCCCCCACAGCTACCGGTTCAGAGCTAGCGCCGCCAGTTCAGAGCCCGTCTCAGCCTGTTCTGCCACCTTCTGCCGGCCATTTCAGGCCGCACGGCTCCTCCCCCAGCCAACCAGAGCGGTACGTGTGCAGAGGGTCCGTCTGTTTCAGCGGCACTGGCCCAGGCCGCCTGCCTCAGCCACGCGAGCCACCGAACTGCTGCCACTGCCTAGCCATTTCTGAATGGCAAAATCTGCTGCTGCCTGGACCAGGTCTTTTGTACACCTGTTATCTGCTGGACAGTCTCGAGGCCCTGATGCCTGCTGCCCTCAGTTTCAGACAGAGCACATAGCCAACAATAGAGAAGTGAAATCTACTTTGGATTGATTCGTGAAGCATTACGGTGGTGATTTCTTCTGTTGTAAAATTCAAAGAATGAGCAAAAGCAGTTAGACTAGGAGACGGTGAGATGGTGTAGTATTTCTCCCATTTTGTACAGCAGCTCAGCATCCAGTTGTAAAAATATGGGAGGAGTTTTCCTAATTTGGTACAGTAGCTCAGCATCCAGTTGCAAAATATGGGAGGAGTTACCAGGAGACTTTCCTTTTAGGTTTGCACTCATTGAATGTTATGTATATGTTTTTAAATGATCAACTCTTGTTTTCGCCCAAAAATGCAAGGCTATTGTGTTTAAGAATGGCAGGAAGGAACAATCATCCTATCAAAATTAGCCCTACAATAAAGCACTGGTTCTCCCCGAGGAATCCCCACCCCCTCACACACACAACAAACCTTGTGTGCTCACTCCGTTTTCTCTGTACCCCCTTTCCCCTCCATGGAAACATAGGGGATTTTCAAAGGATGTAGCAATCCTCCAGCTCTAAGGCACTTTGCCTTATTTACCACCTAGTCCTGGACATATGCCTTCATCTTAGGCCACTAAAACATGCATTTTACCAAATCAATAGTTCCTTGTACCCCTGGATGCCATGCTGTAGGAGCATCATGACATTTAAACAAAATCTGTCCACTATCCGATACATAAACTCTCTCATTTTGGAATAGCAACCCATTCTGGAATCTGAATAAGGGATTGACTGGTATATTCCTTGAGTCATGGTCTACATCAATGAAGCTCTCAACCTAGACCTGCTGCCGATATCGACTAAAATGCCCGTCGTTTCTTATAGTCCTCTCAGGGAATATAAGTCAGCCCTAATCTTGGTGAAACTCAAAAGATTCACCTCAACCAAAAACTCTCAACCTAGATCTGTTGCCAATACTGACTAAAATGCCCATCGGTCTCTTATAGCCGTCTCAAGGAATATATAAGTCAGCCCTACTCTCAGTGAAACTAAAAAGATTCACCCCACCAATCCTACTCGAAGTATTTGCAACTTGGTTCAAGCTTCCCTTCCTATACTTTAAATCTTGCATGAACTCGACACACCATGCCTTTCTTCCCCCAACTCAAGTATATGACAAATGTACTTGATCGACTCATGATCCGTCAAGACAACATGAAGCTCTTTCTCTTGAGTATGATACCTGACCTGCGCATCATTAAGCTTCTTGCTCTCAAAATCAACTAGTTTTCTTTCATGGAATAAGGTAGAACCTACTGCGTAATTACTGGCATCAGTCTCAACTCTCAACCAACCACAAATGGTTTACTAGGATTGGGCAAGGCCAAAACAGGTGATGTTGGAATTAGGGTTGCAGGAATGCACACACAACTTCAAGAAGATGAGGAAGCTTGAGCACAACACAGTAGTGTATTATGAGTGCCAAAAATGAAAGATTACAAGCCCTAGAAGATAATGGGCGTATATACAATGCACGGGGGAAAAAACCTCCTAGTGAGGGAAAAAGTGCCCCGGCGGTCCTAAGTGTGTTCACACACATCACTACTATAATATGGTAACAAATCCCCCCTGGAGTGATGCGGTGAACAAGAGCTAGCACTCATGTATAGGGAAGTGTCTAGCTATGTGGACGAATCCACAAAAGGGAGTAAGCCCAAAGCTTTGCGAAAAGCTTCGAACTTCTCACGAGGCAGAGCCTTTGTGAAAAGGTCTGCAAGGTTATCCTGTGTTGGCACATAAGCCAAACTGATCTCTCCTGCAGAGAGTCTCTCCCTGACATAATGGTAGTGCACCTCAATGTGCTTCGTACGAGCATGGAACACTGGGTTCCGCGCAACTGCCAATGCGCTCTGACTGTCAGTGAAGATGGTGGTGGCAGATGGCTGCCCAACACCCAAATCAGCCATAAGGCGTCTGAGCCACACACACTCAACCGTAGCTGTGAAAGCTGCCCTGTACTCAGCTTCACAACTAGAAGTGGCCACAGTAGGCTGCTTCTTGCTCAACCATGATATGCATGAGCTTCCAAGCATGAAGCAAAAACCACTCGTGGACACGCGTGTGTCATAACAACCAGCCCAGTCAGAATCTGAAAAAACATGTAAATCTGGCGGCAATGATCCCCCCTTGGGATAAAACAACCCAAGATGCCGAGTACCACTCAAATAGCGAAAGATACGCTTCACTGCCTGCCAATGCTTAATGCCTGGGCTATGCATAAATCTGCTCACCTGTGAGACTGCAAACTGAATGTCTGGCCTCGTAATACATACATAAATGAGGCAACCAACAGCTGTCTGATAGAGTGTGACATCAAAGTGATCTCCAGCATCATGAAGACTCAACTTCAAACCTGTCTCCATTGGAGTAGCAATAGGCTTGCAGTCTTCAAGGCCAAATCTCCGCAACAATGTTTCAATATACTTTGTCTGACACAAAGCAATACCTCCATCACACTGCTTAAATTGTATCCCCAAATAATGATGCAAATGCCCCAAATCTGACATCTCAAAAGAGGCATTCAAATCAGCCTTAAAATCAGCAATATGACTCTCATTTGGTCCTGTGAGCAGCATGTCATCGACATAGAGAGCAATGATTAGATGTACACCATCCACACGTTTAACATACAAAGTGCTTTCTGTTGGACTATTCTGAAACCCATGTGCAGTCAAATATGCATGTATTTTTTCATACCAAGCTCGTGGAGCTTGCTTTAAACCATATAAAGCCTTTTTTAACCTGCACACTTTGTTTTCCTGCCCTCTTTGAACAAAACCACGAGGCTGCGATACATACACCTCCTCATGCAAATCTCCATTTAAGAACGCAGTCTTTATGTCCAGCTGATGTACATTCCAACCATTATGAGCTGCTAATGCACAGATGCTACGAACAGTGGTCATACGACATGTGGGAGCAAAAGTCTCATCAAAATCAATGCCCTTCTCTTGAGCATAACCTTTTGCAACAAGCCTAGCCTTATGGCGATCCACTGTGCCATCAGGCTTACGCTTCAATTTGTATACCCACTTAGTGCCAATGGCCTTCTTGCCAGGGGGCAAGTCACATAAAGACCATGTACTATTCTTCATAATAGCATCGTATTCTGCTTGCATAGCAGCCATCCAATTTTCTGAACTTTGTGCCTCATCAAATGAAACAGGCTCACTTTCATCGCACATACTAGAAACAGCCAATGCATAACAATCTGACGCATAAGAGGCACCATGAGAGCCAGAACGAGTGCGACTAGACAAAGGGGCATCCAACTTGCTGTCACGCAAAGTCTGCACCAGCCATCTAGGCATGTTCCTAGAGCCCTCAATCTCTTGTCTCTCATCCTCAAGTGCATCATGCACATCTGCATCAGATATAGGCTGATCTGTGCCATCATTTAAAACCTGCATAGGCTGAAAAACTGCCTCATGAGGTATTGCACTTGACTGTGCACCACTGAAAAGAGGCAACAATGTATCATAGACATCACGTGAGCTGATATCTGTCTCCTTAGTACATGAAACCAAGGGCTGAACTGCATCTTCCACAAATACAACATCACGGCTAACCAAAATGCGCTTTGTCTGTGGATGATACAAACGATAGCCTTTGCTCTCAGCACTATATCCAACAAAAATACATTTGACAGCTTTGTCATCCAATTTTCTGCGATGTTGCACAGGCACTAATGCATATGCCAGGCAACCAAAAACACGTAAATGGCCAACAGATGGCTTGCGGCTATGCCAAGCCTCATATGGAGTGACAACCTGTAATGCTTTGGTGGGACACCTGTTTAGTACATAAGTGGCACACATGACAGCCTCAAGCCAAAAACCATGTGGTAGACTTTGACTCTTAACCATACATCTTGCCATTTCCATGAGAGACCTGTTTTTTCTCTCAGCCACACCATTTTGCTGTGGTGTATACGGCACTGTACATTGGTGTTTTATCCCACGCTCAGCCAGAAATGCATTAAATTCTGAAGACATATACTCCCCCCCTCGATCTGAACGGAGGGTGCCCATCTTACTTTCTGACACATTTTCAGCCATAACCAAAAACTGTTTGAAGCACAAAAACACTTCGGACTTTGCCTTCAAAGGATATACCCATGCATGCCTGGTAAAATCATCAATGAAAGTCACGAAGTAAAGGTAGTTTCCAAATGATGGAGTTTGCATGGGACCACAAACATCACTGTGAACAAGCTGCAATCTGCGTTCAGCTCTCACTGATCCATCTTTGGGAAAGGAAGCACGCTGCATTTTACCCAATATGCAGCCCTCACAAACATGCTTGACAGGTGCCTCAAGCCTAGGCAAAGAAGACACCATTTCAGATTTCTGCAAGCGCAGCAAACTTGCAAAATTCAGATGACCAAAACGTGCATGCCACAGTTTTGCATTTAAAATAGCATGCGTATCCATAATAGCACATGCTGAATCCTCTACACATTTGCCATCCATATTGAGCTTATACAGCCCTCGACATAGTGAACCAGATGCTACAATGATGTCACCACAAGAGAGATCATGAACAGTACATCTGTCATCCACAAATTTTACAACCAAACCTGTTTTGGCAAATGCGGAGACTGACAGCAGATTCTTTTTGATCCCTGGCACATACAATGCATCAAAAAGTGTAAAGGTGTTGCAATTTGCAACATTCAGCACAATCTGTCCAACTCCTTTAACGGGATAAGAGGAGTTATTGGCACAAGTGACAGTATTCCCTGTGGGAGCAGACTCAAGGAAAGTGAATAAACTGCGCTGCGAGGTGATATGCTTAGTGGCACCACTGTCAAAGTACCATACATCTGAATCTACTGCAGACATACATGTGTCATGCAAAGATGGGTCATAACTGCACTGCGCATTGAATGCCCATTCTGTATCTTGAACAACATTAGCAGATTCATTGTTAGAAGGAGAGGCATCTGCAACAGCCATACCAGCCTCTTTCTTCTTAGCCTCTTTCGCAGCCAGCTTAGGACACGCTTTGATGACATGATCATTTCCCTTACAGTACTTGCAAAATGTCTTCTATTTGTCACCCTTCTTCTCATCTTTGTCTTCCTTCTTTGGTTGCGCAGCATTTGCAGATTTCTGCTTACTAGAAGAAAAGCCAGCTTTACCTTTCCCGCTTCTCTGACTAGCAACGAAAGCTTGATCTGCGACACGCATAATATTCCTGTTTTGCCTTGACTGGTCTTCTTGCAGCAAAACAGAAACTAACTCCTCAAATGATAAGGCATTGGGATTGCCTTTCATCATCAAGCGAAGAGTGGAAGCAAAACCCTGATAAGAATCTGGTAGACCATTCAAAACAGTCTGCACAAGTGAACTGTCTGACAGGATTTCATCTGCAGAAATGAGCTGCTCTTTGAAATCCTTGATCTTTGTCAAAAAGCTATCCATAGAATCACCTTCGTTCATATGCTCACTCTCCAACTGTTTTCGGAGGTAAGCAACACGAGCCTCATTTCTTGCCTGATACAATGTGGCAAGTACATCCCAAGCATCCTTAGAAGTCCTGCAGGAGCGAATATGTGGGATAATGGTACGTTTGACAGACAGCGCAATCAAGGCATGAGCCTGCGCATCTCTACCATCCCAACGAATCTGCTCTGCTGAAAGTGGTGGTTCTCGAACAGCTGCTACAGCACTTGTGCCTGCACCATCATCAACAGTACCTGTTTCTGATGTGTTTGCAGCATTCCCAGCCACAATAGGACGTGCATCAATACCCTGCACAATGTTCCATAACCCCTTTGCTACCAATACATGTCGCATCATATATGCCCACAATGGATAGTTGGTGCCATCCAACTTATCCTCAGCAGCCAACATGCGGAATACATCATTGTTGTCAGCCATGGCCAATGACTGTACTACTAGATGTAAATGCTGTCTGTAAGAGGTAAACCTGTATAAAATCGACCTGTGCTATGTAGCACAGCCCAAAACAGACGAATGGGCACCTGTCCTGCAGATTTTAATCTTGACAGAAAATCTGCACAGTAGGACGATTTTGCCTGCGCAGTACTTGGAATGCAAAAACGGAGGGCGAATTGACTTCAGATCAAAATTCTGAAACTAAAAAGATTCACCCCACCAATCCTACTCGAAGTATTTGCAACTTGGTTCAAGCTTCCCTTCCTATACTTTAAATCTTGCATGAACTCGACACACCATGCCTTTCTTCCCCCAACTCAAGTATATGACAAATGTACTTGATCGACTCATGATCCGTCAAGACAACATGAAGCTCTTTCTCTTGAGTATGATACCTGACCTGCGCATCATTAAGCTTCTTGCTCTCAAAATCAACTAGTTTTCTTTCATGGAATAAGGTAGAACCTACTGCGTAATTACTGGCATCAGTCTCAACTCTCAACCAACCACAAATGGTTTACTAGGATTGGGCAAGGCCAAAACAGGTGATGTTGGAATTAGGGTTGCAGGAATGCACACACAACTTCAAGAAGATGAGGAAGCTTGAGCACAACACAGTAGTGTATTATGAGTGCCAAAAATGAAAGATTACAAGCCCTAGAAGATAATGGGCGTATATACAATGCACGGGGGAAAAAACCTCCTAGTGAGGGAAAAAGTGCCCCGGCGGTCCTAAGTGTGTTCACACACATCACTACTATAATATGGTAACAGGTGAATCCTTTACCTTCAACTCGAGAGTGCGAAAAGTCTCGTTAAGTCTCACTCCACTATTGGACTTATGTCCACGTCCTCTAAGAAAGTTCGTAAGAGGAACGGTTAGATCAGAATAGTCTCTCCGTAACTTCCTAAGAAAGCCAGTGAAATTCCAAAAAAGAATGAAGCTGCCTTCATAGTCCGAGGAACAAGCCAGTCTAATACCTTTTGTATCTGCTCTTGATTTATGATCAAGTCCTCCATGGAAATCCTGTGACCTAGGGAAACAAGTTCTTTGCAAAAGAACTCACAGTTAGAGAGTCTTGCAAATAATCATTCACGCCTCATGTGCTCTACATGCTCCTCAAGAGAATGACTATAGACCAAAATATTATTTAAGAATGCCACAACAAATTTACCTAAACAATCTCAAAAGAGGGCATTCATCAATTGTTGAAATGTGGCAGGAGCATTCGTGAGCCCAAAAGGTAACACAAGAAACTCCTCATGCCTGTACTGCATACGAAAGCCTATCTTAAAGACATCTTCGTTGGTAATTCGTATCTGGTGATAACTAATACACACGTCAATCTAGGCCATACCATGCAACCTATCAATCAAGGCATCCACTCTGGGAAGGGGATATCTATTATTAATAGTAACCTTGTTAAATTTCTTATAATTCACACACATCCATCAACTCCATCCTTCTTGTGCTTCGAAAGCACCATGCTCCCCAAGGGGATTTACTCTTGCGAATCTGACCCCATCCAATAATTGTATTGAGCTATCTCATCCTCTTCCAGCTAGCTCATTATGTAGGGTGCAATTCTCACATGTTGCGCATATGAGATCAATCTTATGATTAACTGCCCTGCTGGGAGGAAGACCGTGTGGCAATTCAACATGAAAAACATCAGAGAAGTCAGCTTTGATGTTTTGTAAAGCATGTGTCGGTGGATCTAACTCTAACGAATAAAGTACAATCCATGTCAAATGAAAGGGGGTCAAGAACACATTGAAACACTTCGTACTCAGAATTTGTAAAGCATGTGTCGGTGGATCTAACTCTAACGAATAAAGTACAATCCATATCAAATGAAAGGGGGTCTGAAACCGATCCCGTCAAGTGGGAAAGACTCAATTGGACACCTACACGTTTAATAGCACAACTTTAAAACCACAAATATGAAATGGACAACTTAAAAATAACTTGAACTTTAAATGAACAGAAATGGAAAGATGGACACCAGCACTGGGGCCGGAACGGGCCGACCCCCCCCCTCAATATATGATATATTTATTGGGAGTATTTAAAGAATACAATGCTCCATGGGTTCTGAGAACCAGATGATGTCCATGTACATATGAAAACAATACTAAACAAAAAGCTCGAATTTCGATGTAGAAAAACTTGGAGCAGAACGACCACTAGTGTGGTCCAATCACTACGGTCCTGTGCTTTCACTGGACTCCGCGGAGAGCACCACACTGGTGTTCCGAGACCACGCACAGACAGGCGCTCTCGTACTAACGCCTGGCTCTCCCGATCTCAGCACCTTTGGACCGAGGTTCGCCCATATAGCTTGGACAACCCGGCACCGAACGGGTGTAGGCCGAGCGGGACGAATCTCTTACCAGATTTAAACATTAAATGCTTTACTCAAATCTGAAAATCACTTACTTGTAGATGGTTGATAGAAGACCAAAACTTGTAGTGTTTGTGTAGTCTTTGAAACCACCTTTGTTGGAGAAAGAGTAGCCACGTGGTGAACCTCCAAACAAGTTCCACCACAAAGGGCACAGCTGCCTGCTGTGGTTAAGTACAACTTGAGCCGCCAGAGGTTGTACGTTGTAAGCAGGTACACAGCAGCCGCCTTGAAGGGTGTATGCGCAGCAGTGGTAAAAGGAAGAGATGGCAGCCTCTTGTATGGATGGCGAAGCAGCCGCCAGGTGTATAGTACAGCCAGTCACCTGGAAGAGTGCAACGTGGAGTAAACAGCTGCCTGTAGAGTAGTTTCAGCCAACAGCAGAGGGTTGCCTGTAGAGAGTCAGGCGCAGCCGGCAGTTAACACCAGCGCACAGTTGAAGTGGCTGCAGCCAGCCTGTAGGGAAGGCGGGCACAGTAGTTAATTCAGCCGCCTTGGGGAGTCAGGCGCAGCCAGCCTGTAGAGGGTGGTTCGCAGCAGCCAGCCGACTGGAGAGAGGGAGAGACTGTCGCCAGTAGCAGCCAGTCTGCAGGGAAGGCAGCCGCCTATATGGAGGAGCAGCCGTACAGCAGCAACAAGGTGAACTTCAGCCGTGTAGAGGAGAAGCGATGGATGATAGCCGCCTGGTTCTTCACGTAAGAGAGAAGCGATCCATGCCACGCTTGAAGAGGGCCCTCTCTTTTAATAAAAACTGAAGTGTAGTTAACCTTAGTCCTACCTACGCATGCATGAAGGGGACTAGTGGGGGTTGGTGACCATGCCCACCCCCACACTCACTTAAAAGTGAGGCTCCCCACCTTGGCCCCAAAGTGGGTGCCCAAAGGGGGTGCCCACTTTTAAATGAATGTGAACCCCTAACCTTATAAAAATAAAGGGTTAGAATTTAAAACATTAAAACAAACATGTGCGACATACTTACCACCTGTTCACATGCACTGAAACTTGTCAGAATACAGGGCACACTTCACGACTCACTGGCAGGCGTCCCCGCTCAGTAAGTAACACGTCAGGCAGGCAAACACACGAATACATGTCATGCGAAAACAGTTTCAAACATGCAAAATATGTGTGCATGTGCAAAAGTAACATGGACATATCTCCCGTTCATGGAACATGTACAAAATATTTGTCGGCACAAAACTGGCTCGACATAAAACATAAAAACCTGGTCTTCCTATGGAGTGACAGTCCCATAGGTAAGACACAGTTCCAGGCACGAGTTTCCCTAGGTGTGACAGTCCCATAGGTAAAACACGGCACGAATACTGGCTCTTCCATGGCGTGACAGTCCCATGGATCGAACACAGTCCAGGTCATACACGGGTGGCACTGATCTGGCTCCCGTCCATACGACACCATCCTGCTAACACACGGGTGGCACCAGTCTGGCTCCCGTCCATGTCAGCAAAATACTGGCCTCTTCACACGAGACACTGGCCTGGCCTCAAGTGAACGAGACGCAAAAATGTGGGAATGGACCAAATGGTCGGCCAATTGGTGACATCCCCCCGGGCTTCTAAAGAGTTGACCTCAACTTAAAAGCCTCAAGATATGCCTGCAACAATTGCGGATAATCTGCAAAATAATCCTCATTTACCCACTTGGCATCAATAGGCAAATAATTCTTAAACTTCACAAGGTATCTCCTGGAAAGCTTTCCTGCAGGTAGCTTTCTCTCCTTGTGAAAAACAATCTGTTCTGGCTGGAGGATCTCCTCAAGCTCTTCAATCTCTGGCGGATCTTCTGTGACAGGCTCATCAGGATCTGGCCCCACATATTTCCGAAATAGACTCACATGAAAAGCATTGTGAATCTTCCAATGACTAGGTAGAGCAAGCCTGTAGGACACTTCATTGATTCTGTGAATCACCTTGAAGGGTCCATAATAGCGAGGAGAAAGCTTAGGATATGATCCTTCTCGTCCTGGCCTCTTCCGAAGCCTAGCCTTCTCAAATTTCAGCAATACCCAATCACCTTCTTTGACTTCCATGTCCCTTCTATGCTTGTCAGCAGCCTTTTTATGCTTATCCTGAGATCTTGCAATGGCTGTCCGCACTTGACCAAAGGCAACATCCAAGTCACGAACATATTCATCAGCTGCAAAAATCTCATCCTTGGTACGAAGGATGGGTGGCAAGACCACTCTGCCATAAATAACCTCAAATGGAGCCTTTCCTGTGGAAGCATGGATTGTATTGTTGTAGGCAAACTCAACAAGTGGAAGATACTTCTCCCATGCACTCTTCTGATCTGCCACATAACACTTCAATAAATCCAACACTGCTGAATTCGCAGCTTCACTTTGGCCATCCGTTTGGGGATGATAAGCTGATGAAAATTCAAGCTTAGTACCCATATTATCAAACAAAGCCCTCCAAAATAGGCTTGTAGTTCTGGGATCTCTATCCCCAACAATGGATTTAGGCATACCATGATGCTTGAAAATATTAGCAAGAAAAAGCTTTACCATATGATCAGCTTTGATGGTTTTCTTGACGGGCAAGAAGTGAGCTTGCTTGCTAAACCTGTCCACAATAGTCCAAATAGCATCATTCCCATGCTGGGATCTAGGCAAATCCATAATAAAATCCATCGTGATACTTTCCCAAGGTTGCGAGGGAATAGGCAATGGCTGAAGCAAACCTGGAGGCTTTTGCCTGTCAAATTTCACCTTTTGGCAAGTAATACATGCACGCACATAAACCTCAATGTCTTTACGCATGCTTGGCCAAAAGAAATACCTCTGAATCATGTGTGTAGTAGGCATAATACCTCTATGACCAGCATAAGGTGGAGCATGACATTCGTCCATAACCTTTGGACGCAAATCCCTCACCACACATAGGCAATTATCCTTCATGAGATAACCCTCATTGATAACATAAGAGGCATGTGAATGACCAGCCATCAAATCAGTCCATATATGGCAAAAATCAGCATCCAAATGATACAAATCTCTCATAGTAGATAGATCTCCATGAGAGGCCACTGAGACTGCAGCAATATAAGGCCTCCTAGATAGTGCATCGGCCACCACATTTTTCTTTCCTGGAGTATGCACAATCTGAAAATGAAACATGGAAAGAAAATTCGCCATTCTCATTTGCTTCTCTGAAAGCTTGGTTTGAGATAGAAAGTATCTCAAGCTTTGATGATCTGTCTTGACCACAAATTCAGCCCCAAGAAGGTAGTGTTTCCAAATCTTTAAGGCGTGAATTACAGCCAAGAGCTCTTTCTCATAGATATCCATATGAAGCTCAGCATCATGCAAACGACGGCTCTCGTATGCAACTGCATGCCCTTCTTGATTTAGGACAGCTCCTATGCAATCACCACAAGCATCACATTCAACCACGAATGACTTGTGCAAGTCAGGAACAATCAATACTGGACCACATATGATCGCATGCTTGAGCTGCAAGAAAGCATCCTGTTCCTTTGAAGTCCATTTGAAAACAGTTTTCTTCTTCGTGAGATCATGTAGAGGAGTTGCAATCATAGCAAAATGCCTTATGAAACGCCTGTAGTACGAACATAATCCCAAAAAACTACGTACTTGATGTACGTTTTGCAATTCGGGCCAATTCCGAATAGTCTCTATCTTTGCAGGATCCATTGTAACTCCATCCTTGGATACAATATGTCCCAGATAATGAATCTCTGAAAGGAAAAACTCACTTTTCTTGGCATTGACGAAAAGTTTATGCTTCCGCAACTCTTCGAACACTGTGACCAAATGAGTTCTGTGTTCCTGCTCATTCTTGGAGAAAACCAAGATATCATCAAAGAAGACTCCTGTAAACTTGCGATGGGATCGAAATATCCTATCCATCATACGATTAAAAGTAGCAGGAGCATTGGTGAGACCAAAAGGCATTACCAAGAATTCATATAATCCGAAGGCTGTCCTGAATGCAGTCTTATGGACATCTTGTGGCACCACACGTATCTGGTGATAACCACTCTTCAAATCAAGTCTGCTAAAGCAAGCTGAGCCATCAAGCTTATCCAAGATATCATCAATACGTGGAATTGGGAATCTGTTCTTGATGGTAAGCTTGTTCAAAGCTCTATAGTCAACACACATACGGAATGAGCCGTCCTTCTTTTGAACAAGAAGCACAGGAGAGCAGTAAGGTGAGGAACTGGGCTGAACCAAACCTTTCTCTAAAAGCTCGTTAACCTGCTTCATAATTTCTTCTTGTTGTGCAGCACTCACTCGGTATGCGGGTTTGTTAGGTGGAGAACTACCTGGCACAAGATCTATGCAATGATCTTCGGGCCTTTGGGGAGGTAGTTCACCTGGCAATGAGTCAGCAAAGCAGTCTTTGAATGCATTAAGAAAATTCAGCCTATGATTAGACATAGCATCCACATTTTGATGATTTGGCACAAGACTATCACGCACAAAAATCAAGTACGCTGAAAGACTCTTTTTCATTGCTTTATTAATTTGGATGTGTGATACAACTGGGATGGAATCCCCTTCTTTGCCAGCATCAATAAAGTGCATGCGGCCTTTATGCATAAAAGAAATCATATTGGACTTGTAGTCTTTGCGGGGCTCAAGCCTATGATGCCACGGCTTGCCCAACAATACATCACATCCATTCAGAGGAGCAACTAAGAAATGCTCATTGTCAAGATAGCCCTGAATATGAATACGCAACTTCCCAATCAAAGGGGTAACCTGCACCTCTTTGCCAATAAATGCAGCTTCGGCTTCAATCTGAGGTCCCATGTTTTCAACCTCAATACCCAATGCAGCTGCCATTTGCATAGAGATAAAATTGTCAGTTGCACAGTCATCAAACATGAAGAGTGCGGGCTGATCCTTAACTTGCCCCCATGCCTTGCAAACCATTCTCTCTTTAGCATCATGACCTGTATTACCTTGCACATCAGGAACTGCATGAACATTTGCTTTGGTGTTCTTGTCCTCGTGCTTTGGTTTGCGATCTGGGCATTGCCGGAACATGTGGTCTTTGCTACCACAAGAAAAGCATTTTCCATCCTTAGCATATTGCTCTCTTTGCTCCGGGGTTAATCCAAATTTGTTCTTTCTTGGGCCCTGTTCTTTATTTTCAGCTTTACCACCCTTGTAGGACTCCCGAAAGTTCTTTTTAGGTGGCTGTCCACCCTTTTGCTGATTTGGGGCAGCCTTGTCCTTTGCCTTGGAACCTCCTTGATCCTGCTTGATCTTGAGCACCAATTGCTCTGTGGCAAGAGCAGAAGCTGTGAGTTGCTGCAACGTATGTTTTGGGTGCAATTCAATACCCGATCTATAAGCAGGTTGCAATCCAGAACGAAACTTCCTCTTTCTTTCCTCCTCAGAGATTAGCATGAAGGGAGTCACTTCCAACAACACTTTCCAGAATTTGTTCACATACTGTTGCACACTCTCATTGTCTTTTTGTTCCAGCCTGTCCCACTTTTGAGTGAGAGTTTGCTCTGCATTGGGTGGCAGGAACTGAGCATAAAACCTATCTTTGAATTCCTTCCAAGTAGAGATGGGATCCTTGGTGATCTTTTCGGTGATCCACCAATGGGCAGCAGTGCCTTTCAGAAACATACTAGCATGGCGCACCTTCGACTTTTCTGTAAAGTCTTCATCGCTAAAAGCAATGTCGAACTGTGCCACAAACGCTAGCACCTTAGAGGCATCATGTTCACCATGAAAGACATCAAATTTGACAGATTTATCACCTGCTTTGAACTCCTTGAGCTTCCTGGTATGAGGCTCATGGTCCTCTCTTTTTCTTTTCCCCTTATCCAACGGGGTAGCCCTGTCTGCATGGGCTCCATGGGCCGTCAAAGAAGCTTCATGGGGCACGGTGGCATGTGCTCCACGAACTCGAAGCTCAGATGCATGTGACTTACCTGCATATGGCATGGTCTCTCCATGAGACAACTCAGAAGGCAAAATTTTTCTGGAAGCAGACCTGTCACCATGAGATACATATCTTGCATGCATGTGACTTTCGTGCCCTCCATGAGCACTGGCATACATAAATCTGTCAGGCTTAGTGCCTTGGGGAGAGGATGCATGACGAGAGGTGACAGTCACCTCTTCCTTTTGCATATAAGATTTCAGCCTCTGGGATGCGGGATCTCCATGCTTTAAACGAGGTGGATTTCTGAATTTTAGTTCTCCGTCATCCCCCTCTTTGATATCACCTTTGCGAAGGAGATAGGCAAGTGCCAACTCCCTTGGTTTCTTGCCCACTTCACGAGCCATAGATTCAAAGGTTACATCAACCATAGCATCTGCCTTCCTGGCTTCAATAGCACTTTGCAGATGAGGATCTTCATGCAAAAACTTCAATTCTTGCTCTTGAGCCTGCAAAAGTTTTCTCATATGTTCCATTTCAGCCCTCATAGCATCAGGGTCTTGTTCAAGCATAACTGTCTTTCGTGGAGACAGTTGACCTTTGGATTCACTATCCATAACCCTTTCAAGAGGTTTGTGTCTACCTCGCAGGGCATCAGACCCACGAGAAGCACTAGAGAGACCCCTCGAATTTGGTACTTCCAAAGGGTTGCCTTGGCTGTCCATTGTGTTCAAAGTTTGCTAAAAGCGGGATGTCCAATACACAGGTTCGTTTCCCCACTAGGAAGAGGGAAACAACCGTGCTCTGATACCAATGAAACCGATCCCGTCAAGTGGGAAAGACTCAATTGGACACCTACACGTTTAATAGCACAACTTTAAAACCACAAATATGAAATGGACAACTTAAAAATAACTTGAACTTTAAATGAACAGAAATGGAAAGATGGACACCAGCACTGGGGCCGGAACGGGCCGACCCCCCCCTCAATATATGATATATTTATTGGGAGTATTTAAAGAATACAATGCTCCATGGGTTCTGAGAACCAGATGATGTCCATGTACATATGAAAACAATACTAAACAAAAAGCTCGAATTTCGATGTAGAAAAACTTGGAGCAGAACGACCACTAGTGTGGTCCAATCACTACGGTCCTGTGCTTTCACTGGACTCCGCGGAGAGCACCACACTGGTGTTCCGAGACCACGCACAAACAGGCGCTCTCGTACTAACGCCTGGCTCTCCCGATCTCAGCACCTTTGGACCGAGGTTCGCCCATATAGCTTGGACAACCCGGCACCGAACGGGTGTAGGCCGAGCGGGACGAATCTCTTACCAGATTTAAACATTAAATGCTTTACTCAAATCTGAAAATCACTTACTTGTAGATGGTTGATAGAAGACCAAAACTTGTAGTGTTTGTGTAGTCTTTGAAACCACCTTTGTTGGAGAAAGAGTAGCCACGTGGTGAACCTCCAAACAAGTTCCACCACAAAGGGCACAGCTGCCTGCTGTGGTTAAGTACAACTTGAGCCGCCAGAGGTTGTACGTTGTAAGCAGGTACACAGCAGCCGCCTTGAAGGGTGTATGCGCAGCAGTGGTAAAAGGAAGAGATGGCAGCCTCTTGTATGGATGGCGAAGCAGCCGCCAGGTGTATAGTACAGCCAGTCACCTGGAAGAGTGCAACGTGGAGTAAACAGCTGCCTGTAGAGTAGTTTCAGCCAACAGCAGAGGGTTGCCTGTAGAGAGTCAGGCGCAGCCGGCAGTTAACACCAGCGCACAGTTGAAGTGGCTGCAGCCAGCCTGTAGGGAAGGCGGGCACAGTAGTTAATTCAGCCGCCTTGGGGAGTCAGGCGCAGCCAGCCTGTAGAGGGTGGTTCGCAGCAGCCAGCCGACTGGAGAGAGGGAGAGACTGTCGCCAGTAGCAGCCAGTCTGCAGGGAAGGCAGCCGCCTATATGGAGGAGCAGCCGTACAGCAGCAACAAGGTGAACTTCAGCCGTGTAGAGGAGAAGCGATGGATGATAGCCGCCTGGTTCTTCACGTAAGAGAGAAGCGATCCATGCCACGCTTGAAGAGGGCCCTCTCTTTTAATAAAAACTGAAGTGTAGTTAACCTTAGTCCTACCTACGCATGCATGAAGGGGACTAGTGGGGGTTGGTGACCATGCCCACCCCCACACTCACTTAAAAGTGAGGCTCCCCACCTTGGCCCCAAAGTGGGTGCCCAAAGGGGGTGCCCACTTTTAAATGAATGTGAACCCCTAACCTTATAAAAATAAAGGGTTAGAATTTAAAACATTAAAACAAACATGTGCGACATACTTACCACCTGTTCACATGCACTGAAACTTGTCAGAATACAGGGCACACTTCACGACTCACTGGCAGGCGTCCCCGCTCAGTAAGTAACACGTCAGGCAGGCAAACACACGAATACATGTCATGCGAAAACAGTTTCAAACATGCAAAATATGTGTGCATGTGCAAAAGTAACATGGACATATCTCCCGTTCATGGAACATGTACAAAATATTTGTCGGCACAAAACTGGCTCGACATAAAACATAAAAACCTGGTCTTCCTATGGAGTGACAGTCCCATAGGTAAGACACAGTTCCAGGCACGAGTTTCCCTAGGTGTGACAGTCCCATAGGTAAAACACGGCACGAATACTGGCTCTTCCATGGCGTGACAGTCCCATGGATCGAACACAGTCCAGGTCATACACGGGTGGCACTGATCTGGCTCCCGTCCATACGACACCATCCTGCTAACACACGGGTGGCACCAGTCTGGCTCCCGTCCATGTCAGCAAAATACTGGCCTCTTCACACGAGACACTGGCCTGGCCTCAAGTGAACGAGACGCAAAAATGTGGGAATGGACCAAATGGTCGGCCAATTGGTGACAGGGTCAAGAACACATTGAAACACTTTGTACTCAGAATTTTGAATCATATTATGAGTTATGTTGAATTTACCAAGTGTTGAGGGTTAAACCACAAAATCATCCTTTGTGCACCATCCATACTAAAGGAAATGGTAGACTCTTCCAATCTACATGAACAACATGGTTATAAAACCATGCTTACCTAATATCAAATCCACTCTTATCTAGATTTATAAAAGAAGAAAATCTAGATGCTCAGTTTGATTTTGAATAACTATAGGTAATTGGGACACTTGTTTGTCCTAGACTTGTCCATATCTTGCAGCCAAATTCACATGATAAAAACATGATCATCGCTACTCCCAATTTCTGCACAAGCGTGGCATTAGTGAAATTGTGAGTACTCCCAGGGTCAAAAAGGATGTGCACAATCTTTCCCATGACGGACCCGTACATACAGATCAAACCATTAGGCCCAAAGACTGCTGAATTTAAGTTACAATCTATGCAGGGAATATGATCCAAAATATAAGTACCAATGGAAGTAATCTTAGGGTTACCTTTTCCTTCGGTCACATGTGCCACCTTGGTACCACTCTGTGCTTGGGAAAATTAGCCTTCATATGGCCCTTTTGAGCACAAGTAAAGCATCGACCTCTCTGAAGATTCCAAATTTGTTATGACTGGTTTTGGATGGCCTTTCCTCCCAACCTTGGGGACAAAGAACTTGAAGACATCTTGTGTGCATGTGTGTGTGTGTGTGGTTGCTGCATAAGATGAGGTTACTGTTGTTACTAAACATTTGATTTCTTTTTTCTGTATACACCTCTGAGGATTTTAGCTCGAGTTATAAAAATCTTGTAAAGCTGCTGATGACCATGACATTCATGTGTGCATTACATGATTTGACTGGTGCCTTTTCTGAGGGGATTCTTCAAAAGTTACTGGATGTGTTTATTATAGCCTTGGTAGAGCTTGTTTGTGAAGGTCTCAAGTTTTGTGTCCAACTGTTTTTGATGTTAATTGTTTACTTGCTTTGATTGATCAAATATTTCTTTTTTAAATTGTCCTTTAGGTCCACGCCCAGAAGCTTTGATGGAGAATATTTATGTACCATTGTTGGTGCTATGGGGGGACTCTGACATCTGGACTCCAGCAAATGGGCCTGTAAGTGGCGGGTGCTCTAGCTTGCTCGTGATGTTTTAGAAAAACAATCTTGATCTCCTTGCATGCTGCTTGAGTGTGTGCTTCTTGTTATAAGCTCTGCCAAGCTGACCATAGCTGTCAAATATTGCATATATCAAGTATGCCCTTATGTAAGTTTACGCATATGGTGCAAATACATGCTGTGGTCATGAACACGCGTAGGAGGTAGTTGTGAGGTGGCTGTAGGCATGAGGTTGTTTTAAGGTGCTTCTTCTTGGCGTGCTGTAATTCAGTTGTGATGTTGCCATCCAGGTTGCAAAATTCTTCAAGCAGCTCGCAACTGAGCGGGATAATGTAGCCGTTTTTGCCCTTTCAGATGTTGGCCATTGCCCTCATGATGACAGGCCCGAGCTTGCCGCCAGTTACATCCTACCATTCCTCTCCACAATGTGTTGATAGCATTTGTGCCTCTTATGGTGAAGCAAATGCTGTAGAATAGTGTAAAGGTTGGTGTAAATTAACATGCATTGTACATGAAGAGTTCTCTGTTGTGGAAGTGTTCATCAAGTTTCAATGCTAGTGCTTGTCCTTGTCCTCAAGTCCATTGCTTAAGAAAGAGATATAGAAGACTTCCATATTTTCCTTATCTAAAGTTCTTTGTACTTGCAATGGATTGCCTGGGCGATTATTTCATGCATTGGCCTCGCAAGGATTCCTTTGTCTTTGTCTGAATTGTTTGCTACTAGAGATGAGATTTTCAGAGGTGGAATCTTGCCGACGGTCACTGAACGCATTTTTCCACAACTTACAATCCTTACGCTTACCATGCCTTTTAGAAAATGATTACCTCATTCATAACCACTAGAACACCTTTCATCAAGTGATAACCATTCACTTAAGTTTGAAAGAGCTCTTATTATGACTGCAAGGACTACCAAAGTCATTGAAGTTAATCAATTATAGATTATGAAATCTATCTGAATGACCATTTGTAGCAGGGGTAAGTACAGGAGCATAACATTACCAGCACTTATTCATTAAACTATAATTAGTCAGGGAAGAGAGAGACACTTTTCTCTTGCACTGTGTTAGGCGTGTTGTGTCCAAAGACAAGCAAAGCATCATCTTAATCATCTGTATTTGAAACATCTGTATAGTTTCTTTTTGAGGAAAGCTAATAGAATGAAGATGCTTTAATATGTAGGAGCCATATTTTCAAATAAGAGACTAACATGTAAATTGTACAACGTTGAGAGTAGATTATCATCCAAGGGTAGTACCTCTCTTGCATCTCTTGCATTTATCTAGCAAAAACTATTAATTAGAATTAGACAAATGTAGGTTGATATCCTTCCATAGATTATTCTCTCTAGAAGATGTATTTTTGCTTGAATTAACTTGTAAAAAACTTCCTCATAACAATTTTGTTTTTGAAATAGAAGAGCTTGGCATATTCAGGATTCACATGTAAATGAAGGATTTTTTATTTCTTTTAATTTTATTCGGAGATAATGTTGAGAAAGGCCTATCTACTAGTAAATGCCAAGCTGTGTCATGCCAAGTTCAAGGCCGATCGAAACCTCACTCTCGCTAGCTCTTAGCCTCTTAGGTGGGTCCTATCAACCCCTACGTCTAGTTAAGCCCAAACTCCAACTTTGAACTAGCTTTTCATCCCTAAGTTCCAACCTATGTAACTTTGGGTTGGCACATCGCCTTAATCCTAAGTCCTAGACCCATAGTTGATACTAGCTTAGCCTAGTTTGGGATGTAACATTATCTTCCCCTTTACTTAGATTCTTGTTTTCACAAATTCTAATAAGAGATAATTGAAGCGTAGTGGGAGCATGTGCGTGTGTACATACACCATGTGTGTTCAAGTATAGTGTGAGAGTGGGAGGTGTGTAAAAAGATTGAGAAGGAATAAGGTCAAATGGGTGATGCAAGTAATGATGTCAAGATAATAAGCCTTTATGAGTATACATTGTTAGCTAGATCTTTTTATGGTAGATTAGGGATTCTTGAAACATCATTACACCATGCTAGTAGCTGGTATCATGGGTGGTCCCATATTAATACCAATGCGCTGGTGTTATTGGTGTATGCACGTTTGGGGACATGTTAGAAATATTGGTATTGCAGGTGCTTTAGAGTTATATATTGAGCCAATGATAATGGTGTTTATGATTGTGCATATCATATGCTATCATGTTAGTCTAATTGATTGTATGTAACTCATATGGTTGGCACTATTGAATAATATATGATGAGCACTACAATGGAGTGGACTAGGAAATCGTATGGGTATAGGGTTGTGCATATCGTATATTTATTGTTTGCGGCATTTCATTTATTTGGCCATGCATCGATATCTTGTTATTATGTCTGTCACTTATTTTGTATAGTTGGGGGTGTGATATTTTATGCACAACACATTGACATTGTCGGTTGGACTCTGAGAGTCTTGAACAAGAGAGCTATGAGTCATATGAGCAATACAATTCATATGGATATCTTGTTGGTGGACTCTGAGAGTCCTAAACAAGAAAGTTATGAGGTATAAGAGCAATACAATTCATATGGATATCCAGAGTAATCCCTACTAATCATTGACTGTGTCTTCTTATTTAAAGCTATGGTGCAACAAAGGGTCAGAGACTTGAATGACATATCACACAAGCCACCTCTTTAATGCTTTCATTATAAGGGGTTGCATCTTGTTGGCGAGTGTCCTTATAGAGCCGTTGTCGCACCAAGTATCCCAAATCATGTTTCCATTATAAGGGTCTACATCATGTTGCTGAATGTCCTTATAGAGCTGTTGTCGCACCAAGTGTCCCAAATCTATCCCTGAATCAATGCCAAACCCCAATGTCATTCCATACAAAGGTACATGTTACAAGTGTGGATTCGAACCTTGTGGCTAGAGCATCAGCCACCTTAACTTGTTAAGTGTACAAGGTGGACTTATACAATCCCCCTTAATGCCATCAGAACTCTCCAAACCAAGTCGAGAGAAATTTTCAAGGAAACGAAGAAGTAAAGGCTGTAGTAGCTCTTGAAAAGACTAAAGGACATGAACCAAATGTCCAAAAGAACAAAACCTCAAAGAGCGCATGAAAATGCAATGCACGATCAGTTATCAAGGACAACAATTTTGTGACCAGTCAAAGTGGTCCAAACGATAGCTCCAAAGCTACCTCCCTCGGTAGGTGATCTCCCAATCAAACTAGCTCTTCCTAAAGAGAAGAACCCATTGGCGTGTTGGAGTGAATGAAAGAATAGCATGATTATCGCATGAGGGGCATAACATGCCTCACGTCCTTCTTTTCCTTAGAAGTTTCGATAAGTTCTATTTTATAAACGTCATCAAAAAAACTTACAAAAAAGAGTCATCTCATCACATTGGTTCACATGTGCCATGTCATCATGTAGGCACACATTACGTCATCAATTTTTTTAAAGTGCCACATCATCATGTAGGCACACATTGCCACGATGTGTTTGGGAGAACTTGCCTCTATAGTCTCATTTGTAGCACACCACCATGAGGAGGAACTATCACCAACATCACAACACCAAAAGAAGGCACCACTACACTCAGCTGATGTCCCTTAATTCTCAATTAACATAATTAAACACTTCAACACTCTCCCAACCTCCCTGTCTGGCCCAGCTGTCTACTTCAGCTGTCCTTCCAAGGCTTGCACAATTGACTCAGCTGATGCAGGCTTTCTCTCCTCTACGTTAGCTAGTACTTCTATACCCTCTAGACACTCAAACCAGACAAGAATATTACTCTTTGGACACTCAACTGACTCCAACCTGATTGTAGCTTCCACAGAAACCCCATCAGACCACTAAGCCTTCTAACTATTAGTAGCTGACTTCTGACAGACTTCTAATTGTCAGTTGCTGTGACTCAGGATCACTTCCCTTCAACAACTCAAACAAGCCAAATCAAGGTCCCTACACCATCAGCTCACTATTCTGGTGCTCAACTAACATAAAATTGACCTTGTACCTTCCCTTTTGATTATGACTGAGTCAAAATTGACTCAATAACAGCTCACCAGTCACATCAAACTGACACATACATACTTTCTATCACCATGAACTCAATCAAACACACTAGCCACATCTATAGTATCAAAACAAAAGGCTTTGAATCCACTCACAATAGATACAATTCAAAGCCCTCTGTCTTCATCAAAAAGACATGGGCACAAATAGAAGAAAGAACCAAAATACTCAAGGATTTCCCACAGGCAATCACCCACGACAACACTTCATACATTCACCTTTAAACAGCTACAGTAAAGAAGAAATGATCTGAGTTAAGTATCTAACAGAGATTCTTCTCAAAGAACCCAGGGGACTCACACCTGGTCGATTCTCCACACTTCTGCACTCCCTCTGCTTTGAACCAATCAACTTCTCTCACCCTACACTGACCTCTTCTCTGCAACGCTTCAGCAAACTACAGGTACTCCAGCTTGCAACCATCAGCAAAATCAAACAAAACCTGCAACATCACTTGACTACAGTGACTCTGGTGGTCTCTCACCACACACAATCAATCACAATTCTCCCTCTTCTAGTCCCATCGCCGCCTTAATTCCTTCTGGAACAATTGCAACGGCCATCTCCTCGATTACCCACACTGTTTCTATTTTCATTGTGCATTTGTGCAAATCCACCTAGCCACATAACATCCATTCTTTTTCTCAGGTTTCAAACGATAATCTACCATTTATTTTCTGTTGGGGGTTTGACTTTGGTGGTCTCTCACCTCGCGTACTATTAACCACACAATCAATTGCAATTCTCCCTCTTCTAGCCTCGTCTCGCAGCCTTAATTCCTCCTGGAACAATTGCGCTACCCGTCTCCTCGATCACCCACACTGTTTCTATTTTCATTGCACACCTACGCAAATCCACCTGGCCACGCAACATCCATCTTTTTCCTAAGGTTTCAAACCGTAATCTACCATTTATTTTCTATTGGGGGTTTGGGGTAGGCACGTCCTTTGAGCTCATCTCTTGTACACAAACAATCATATCATAGTTTGCAGAATTCCCCTTGGTTAGAGCATTTATGCTCAACCACTTATTTGACAAAACCTCTATACAAACCCTACAACTAGCTCAAATTTTTTATTGATCCTCCACGTGGATCAAATGGGTATAACACCCTCCTCCAAAGTCATCCAGCCACATCAAGTCATCCTCCTTGGATTAAAAACCTACACATCATCTACCAATGCCCCCTTAGTCTTGCCCTTAGCACATGGTTTGCATATCGCAAATGTAAGTTTACTGTGCAGTCTCCTCCCTGCTTCTCCATCCTTATCAACTTTGAGACCACACATCTGAGAATAGTTTGCATCTCTCTGTTCCCCCATCAGACCTTCTTTCCATTCCCCCAATTCATCCTCATTATAACAAACAAATGTCCCAATAGCAACCTGAACACCACCTTTCAAACAATCCAAATTAAAAACCTGTTGCAACTCTTTATCAGCATCCACAATCTCTTCATCCCATAACTTGCTCACAGCATCCGAAACTTCATCATCATCAACACACACTCCAGCATCCACATAGGCATCAACCTTCTCAGCATCACTTAGGTCCACATATCCTTCAAAAACAAAGTAAAAACCCCCCTCCAAGGTGTATTCCAATAAAGATTCCACATCATTGTCCCCACCACTATCCAAATCTTCATGCTTATATGCCTGCTGATCCACGCTAGCTTCAACATCCCTTGTGTCATCAGAAAAAGGCAACTCTGACATGCTCTCCACTTCACACTCTTCCACAGCATCAAACAAACGTGCAGGCTCCACATCGGCATCCCCAAACGAAGTAGTCCTCATTTCATGCTCCTGTAGAATCTCCAACATACTAGGGACCTCCTGCCCCTCTAACATAGATTCACCATGTGGGCATGCCTCCTCCACTTTGCTGGCATGTACCATCTCCAACTCTGGTCCCCACTCATACAAATTGCATTCACTTCAACCTCACAAACACACGGTTCCATAGCCTCTGCATCTTCTATTACATCGCTTATATAGGGATCTACAATCTATACACTGCTCCTAGCAGGACACATAATAAACAAATCAAATGTACCGACTTCACCTAGTGCTTTCCTAGGCTTCCTCTCTATTGGCTCTTGTATTTTTTCTCTTCTAAATAACACAGGAAAATCTATAACCATCCATCCTCCTAGGGTAAAGACACTGAGGAGACATAATTGATTTGCTCTCTATTGGCTCTTGTATTTTTTCTCTTCTAAATAACACAGGAAAATCTATAACCATCCATCCTCCTAGGGTAAAGACACTGAGGAGACATAATTGATTTGTCGTCACTTGAAACTGCCCTTTGCTTCTCAGCCATCCTTTGTATTTTCCACTTCTCCTCTCTGACTATCCTCAAGGCCTCTTCAAAGCTTCTTGGTCTCTTCAGCTCCACTTTCTCCTTCAGATCAACATGTAGGGACTGGATAAACATGTCTTTCTTAAGTAAGGCCGGTGGATGCTCTGTTCTTCCCAAGGAAGCATCCCATCTTACCCACATGTCCTCAAAGTGGTCCACAAATTTGTCAAACACATCTAATAGATTATGCCTTAGCTTATGAATTTCTTGCCACAAAGCATCTGGGGATTCACTCTGTTTATACTGCTACATCAAGGCCCCTTTTATGTCTTCATATGCCTAACCTTTATTAGATTGAGCTCTTCACGTCTGAAATCACCTTTTTGGCATCTCCTTTCAACATAGGCACTTATGTCAACTTATCATCTCTATCCTTCCCAAAAGTGAATGTTGCCAACTCCATTCCCTCCAAAAATTCCTCTGGATCCTCTCTAACAAGCTCATGGAACACCAGGTACATCATCATGGCTACCGTATGTCCTACTAGAATCTCTTAGACCTGCAAACGAGCTGAAGGGTGCTTCAAATCCCTCCTTAGTGAGTGCGAGCACCAAAACAATGTTGTGTTTGAGAGAACTTGCCTCTATAGCCCCGTCCGATCACACCACCATGGTGAGGAGGAACCATCACCAACACCACAACACCAGCAGAAAACACCAAAAGAAGGCACTAGTACACCTAGCTGATGTTGGACACAATTGAACACTATGTCTTCAACAGAAAGACAAGAAACACAACCATGTCTCAACATCCCTGAGACATGGGCACAAACAGAAGAAAGAAGAACCAAAATACTCAAGGATTCCCCACAAGCAATCACCTGCAAACAACACTTTATAGATTCACCTTCAAACAACTATAGTCGAGAAGAAATGATCTGGGTCAAGTATCCAATAGAGATTCTTCTCAGAGAACCCATGGGACTCACCACCTAGCCAACTCTCCAGACTTCCTGCACTCCCTCTCCTCTAAACCAATCAACTTCTCTCACCCTGCACTAGCCTCTTCTTTGCAAAGCTTCAACAACTGCAGGTACTCCAGCCTACAACCATCAGTAAAATCAAACAAAACATGCAGCATCACTTGACTACTGCAATGACTCTGGTGATCTCTCACCTTGCGCACTACCACACACAACCAATCACAATTCTCCCTCTTCTAGCCCCATTTTGTTGCCTTAATTCTTTTTGGAACCATTGCGTCGCTCGTCTCCTCGATCACCCACATTGTTTCTATTTTCATTGCACACCTACGCAAATGCCACGCAACATCCATCTTTTTCCTAAGTTTTCAAACCATAATCTACTATTTATTTTCTGTTGGGGGTTTGGGATAGGCACATCCTTTGAGCTCATCTCTTGTACACAAAAAATCCTATAAACGTCATCCAAAAAAATGGAAGAAAATAAAAAGTGTCAGGACATCATGTTGCCACATCAACACACACACACACACACACACACACACACACAGAGAGGAAAAAACTTGAAAACAAAAGGTGCCATGTCATCCACGAAGGCTCACGTTGCCACATCAACCCCCAAAAAAATCTTTTAAAAAACTTTTTTTAATATTATTTATTATGTATATCAAAAAATTAAAGAGAGAGAGAGAGAGAGAGAGAGAGAGAGAGAGAGAGAGAAACAAGAAAACCTCCCCCTACAAGAGCATTGAGAAGAGAACCTAACTAGGAAGAGGAGACGGCAATGCAATTGAAGCTAACAAAAGCCCAAGAATCAATCAGGCTCCACATCTTTCTCTAAGACGTAAAACATTCCTTCAACCATGCTAAAAACAAGCGAGGTAGAGATGCCTAGATGTTTAATGCAAAGCCGCACACTAAGGTTGGCATTGCCTGGTATTTCAACATTTCACCTCGAAGCTACATATGCTCTGTATAATGCTTCACTTCTTTCCACCACCGATACTGCCATGCTTCAAGAAAGTAGGTCAAAGAGCCACCAATACTTTAAAATAAGGCTCAAAAAGCGCTTGGATCTATTCGAACATGTCTAAGTTCACGGTTTACCAATGTAATGTCTTAGTGGGTGTTCTTAATTCTTCCATTCTCATGGTGGACAACCCAACCTCATCCACACCCTTATCAACCAACCTCTCTACACAACATCAACAATCAATTCCCTATCTTTGACCATGTGTAAGAGTCAAAGAAAGCAAGCAAACAATGTCGAAAGAAAGCAGTGTGTTGAAGTTTTCACTGGAAGGAGCTCTTTTGTCCAATGTCCATACATGACACCTGCACTATACACATGAGCCCTGCATCTAGTAGACACAGAAGGAGGCATGGCATGAAGACCTTCTACATTGCTTATCATGTTCCATGCCGCCTCGACATGCTATCTATACTACCAGGGGTACCCAAAGCTTCTCACCACTTTGCCCTACATCTGGTTGTGGATCAATCCTAAATCATACCATTTAACCTTGCTTGCGAACTTCAGAGTATCCTAGACAATCCACACCTTTCCCACTAGCAACTTCACCACCACTGACTTGGGTGACACGAGGACACGGTCACCACATTAGGAAGGGGGCTACATCAACCACTCCAAAGATTAACATAGTTTCACTTGCCCAACCTATTGTAAGGCCCTTTGTAATCTTTTTTTCTCAAACGGGAACTTGTCTTTTGTAAGATAGCACTGGAATATATAAAGCAGCCTTAACTTATACTTAATGTCAAATAGGGTAAGTCTAAGGACTTCTTGTACATACTTCTTAAGACTAGTAAGACAGCAGTAGAATAATTTATACTTAATGTCAAATAGGGTAAATCTAAGGACTTCTTGTACATACTTGCTTAAGACTAGTAATAGAAGCCGGATAATTTTTAAGTTTGGTCAGCCTAGTGTGAAAACTAATCACTTGTATATAAGTCATTTTTACGATAATCAATACACAATTATTCCCTTGCAATAGAATACTTGTAAGCTCCTCTTCCCTCTTCTTGCTTAAATGTATGCTATTAAATCTTGCTTACTTGATGGATGCATGCTAGATAGGGTTGTTTGTACGTTTTTCTCTTGCATTAGCTTCCTTTTCTTCCACCACCTTTTGTGAGAGAGAACCATCACGAAGGACCATTTCTATTTGCCTCAGTCTAGTTGCGGAGATCTTTCCCTTCACCCCATCAGCCAATGTGACAACAGAGTGAGGATGTGAGACGAGACGAAAGAGCTAGCACACCACATGGGAAAGTTGGATTCGCAGCTCGAAGGCAAGGCGGCCCAAGGACACATGATTTGGCAAGGCTAAGGTAAGCTCCTGACTTGAACAATCCTTGATTTGACACATCAAATGGGAATCTTTTATCCAGAGTTTTTAGTTAATAATAAAATATCAATGTGGCAAGGAAAACATGCTCCAAGTAGAAAACCAAGCCTCAAATCATCTCTCTATCATAGAGAGTTCACCCTTTGAAGCTATGAAGGATTCCTATGAGCAGGATCCGGATTTTTCAGAGCCTTCAAACTTAATGAAAGATAACAATTGGATTTATAATGGTGAAAACTCTTATAATAAAGGATAGCTTTTCTTCTTCTAGAAAAGATTATGCATCACATGACCATTTAGACATATTGTTTGATAGGAGATAAATCATGCTCCATACATGGTTCATAGAGAGCTATCCTCTACATTGCATGTTGTGGCTAGAGAATTGGATGTAGCTAGATTTGATGCCGAGTGCATGATTTGTCAAAAGATCAAGAGCTAAAAAGGCACACGATTCAAGACCGATTGATACCATTACTCTTTTCCAACAATGAACCATGGGAGCAGACCATGGAAACACAAGGGAATATCAAAACAGCAAAGAGTTGCTCAAAACATGGGGAGAAGTTAATATCATGATGCACTAAGTGGACTTAATTAATGACACGATTTAGTCTATAGCGGACTGCTTTAGAAAACAAGCCCATTTTATTGCATACAAAAACACATTAATATCTCAACAAGCTGTACACTTGTTTTTATCAAGCAAATCTTTGTACATCATAGCTTACCCCCAGGTCATGTGTCAGATTATGATTCTAGCTTTTGTAGTCATTTTTTGGCTACACTTGTTAAGAACATAAGCACTAAGTTGGATTTCACAATTGCATTTATCCAGAGTCTAATGGTTGGACAAATGAATGTTACTAATAGTATAATGATTCTGGACATACTTAGAGTCTATTTTCAACCTAACCTAGACTTTGGGATAAATACATTCACCTTCTTTAGTTTTCTTACAACAACAACAATATACCTTGTTTAGCTATGGGATGTGTACTAGTTGAAATTATTTATTGTGTGGGAAGGCTTTACCCATTCTTACCTCTCACCTTTCTTATAAAGTAGTGGCTGCTGATAAGTTTGCTCAAGATTTTAAAAACATATTTCAGCAAGGACATACATAAATCTCAAGAAGAGTATGCTAAACAAGCAATAAGAAATGGTAAAGCCATATCTTTTAAAGAAGGTGATTATGTTCTCTTAAGAATTTACAAGAGGCATCTTAAGAGTGTTAAGAAGAACCTCGTAGTGAAACTGACAGGTTTTATGGTCTCTACAATGTTAAATCCTTTGGAATAAAGAGCGCTCTCTCTCTCTCTCTCTCTCTCTCTCTCTCTCTCTCTCTCTCTCTCTCTCTCTCTCTCTCTCATTATCACTTTTTTTTAACACATGGTCTCTATATAATATATCCTTTGGAGAAAAACTTGAGCTCTCTCTCTCTCTCTCTCTCTCTCTCTCTCTCTCTCTCTCTCTCTCTCTCTCTCTCTCTCTCTCTCTCTCTCTCTCTCTCTCTCTCTCCCTCATTATCACTTCTTATCCTTATGTCCCCCTTAAATATTATTAAACTCTTGTCCATCCAACACTCTCATTATCTTTTGTACCCTCTCTATGTCTACGCAGCTCCAGCAAGTACAATCCGAAGCATCTCTGATCCTGGTATCTCATGACTCTAGAAAGTGGTCCAAAGCCCTCTCTGAACAGGCAGTGAAAACGGCCTCGTATCTCATAATATACTGGACAGTGACATATGTAATGTAACTCTGTCTCTGGCTCCATCTGGCACAGCTGACAAATCCTGGCCTCAGCCGGTACTCCTCTGAATCTGTCAGTCTCAATCTCTAGCTGGTGTGAGGATGTGCGCATCTGACCAATAGCACACCGTACCCCATGAGAAAGATGAGTATCCATGTAGCTGGGTCTAATCACAAACCCATCCTCCGTGAGCTAGGAAGACGATCTCTATAGAAAGCCATCTTCGTAGTACCAAGCTCCTGTGTCGGCTGTATCCATGTCCTCCTAGTGTCCAGCTGAGTCAAGTCTTGCGTGATAAGTCTGGTAATCTCTGCCCGTGTGAGAGGGAGGGTGTATCCAGGGAGTACTGAAATGGAGGTAGCCTGTCCATACTAAAGCCATGCAGTTGGAACCAAGCTGTCATCTGTGCATACCAACATGATCCGTCTCCCTGTGATGCCAACAATTGTCGTGAAGACTCCAGGGCTAAGCGAGCATATCTGTCTCTAGGGAGAGCCCAAGTGCTATGTATAAAGGAGACTGATCGAGTGAGTGCCTCTACTACCAATGGGGGGGCAGCCATCTCTGCATGGATAATATCATGTGGTACGGAGGCCTTGGTCCTAATCATCTGAGAAATCATAGAAACCAAGGACCTCTCCATACGTCTCCATCCATCAGTGCTGCCAGCTCGGCTGTGGTGATCCACTAAGGGTCCCCATATCTCCACTCCATACAGCATGGCTGAAGTGACCAAAGTGTCAAAGAGCCAGAGCTTTGTTCGAGGTTCCTGAAACTGAACCTGCGAACACATCCTCTCTAGTCTCCCCACCCAATGCTGCATAAGCTCTGGTCAATCTGGTCTCCGCTGCTCTCCTCAAGGAAAATAGTGGGCCACTAAAAACCACACCAAGGTAAGTATATGCATCTGTATACTCTACTGTCTCTTGACCATATGTAAAGGTGGGCATTGACCTCCTAACCCACTGTGCTGTGGTGTTAAACACCATCACGTTGGTTTTACCAAGGTTAATAGACAATCCATTGTCCTCTGCAAACATGTGCAATGCATCTAAATGATGCTGCATCCCCTCTGGAGAATCTGAGATCAGCACAATATCATCAGCATACAATAACAGCGGAATCCATGTCCCTGCTAGCTGTGTTCCTCTGTCACCCTCCCGCTCTACATAGTCCGAAACCTCATCCACATACATCCCAAATAAGGTGGGGGAAAGGGGGCAGCCCTGTTTCACCCCAATAGTGGAGTGAACCATCTCAGATATACCCTGGGTAGTACGTACCTGCCCCACAACTGTCCTGTATAAAGCCATGATTCCCCAAATCAGCTCTGTGGGCACTCCCATCTCCTATAGTCTGCACATCAGTCTGGCTCTCGGTACTGTGTCAAAAGCTTTGCGGAAATCCACAAAGCAACAATAAATCCTCCTGCCATATAATCTGCCCTCCTCAATAATAGCTCTGAGTGTCAAGATATGGTCAAGAGTGGAGAAACCTCTCCTGAACCCTGCCTTCCGCCCTGATGCACGTATGCCCTCTCTCTCTCTGCCCATCTACTCAACTCCTGCTCAAGAATAGATGCATATAATCTAGCCAATGTGTGACCAATCATGATGGTACGATAATTCCCAGGAAGCATGGGATCCCCTGACTTGAAGATAGGCACAATCGTGGACATATTCCAAGTCTCAGAAAAACCCTCACACATGGCTCGGTTAAACATCATAGCAATAAGCTCTGCAAGCATATCTCTGGCATGAATAAAGTGCCCTGCTACCAAACCATCATGATCATATGCTCTCCCAGTCCCTCATCCTGTCAATAGCTTTCCTTACCATCTCAACAGTAAAGAAAGCACACGTCTTTGGGCATGGCGATGGGTCTGGCAGGGGCGGCTGTCCTGGTGCTGTGTACAGGGATGCTGCATACTCACCCCAAATCTCTGTGGAGGTAATGGCTGGTGATGGTGAATGCTCGTGGAATAGTCTCCATGCCTCGCCTGAGTCCTGACTCATAAATAACTGGTACAAATCCCTCTCTAACTGAGCAAGATAAGCCCTCTTCTTCTGTCGCACTAGGTGCCGGAAGGTAATCCGTGAGTGTGTGAGTGGTAACACCCATGAGCACCTCTCTCTGTAATAATCTGATCCTCATTTGTCTGCACTCCTCATCATACCAACTGTTCTGGGGCATGTTCCCAGATCGTCTCCATGTAGGTTGACTGGGGATATGCCTCTGATGCTGCAGCATGAAGCATCTCTATCAATATCTGAGTGAGATCATCTAATGGCCGTCCCGGCTCCTCGGCACATAGGCGTCTGTATATCTCATCCGTGTATACAGTGTCAGTCTCCCTCGTAAAGGTATAACGAGTGTGTGTGGAGACCTGTCCCAATGGAGCGGTGCTGAACTGAAATGTGAGAGTGAAGGACAAGATAGCATGATCCACTGCTATTCCAACCGGCCTAGTGCCTACCATAAAATCCTGAAAAGAGGGAATGAGACTGGGCTGCTGAGCCATAACATAGTCCACTGTACTAGCACCATGCCGATGTGGAAAGCTAGTGAAACCGCCCGATGTCGGGAATCTCTGTAGGCCATTCAGGATGGCCAATCCACGTGCAGTCCCCATGTCTATCAAATACCGCCCATACACTGTATGTTCCTCATCCTGTGAGAGTCTAGATAGGCCCATATCCCTAACATCAAGCTCCCTCAACATCTCCTCTGAGGTATCATAAAATACTGTCTCGTTATTGGCGGTCCTGGCATTGAAGTCCCCCAAGAGAATGATGTCACCATCCCTGGAGAACTCCCAAATGTCATCATCCAGAAAAGAGAGATTGCCCGCTAGGTGATGCATACAATGATGTACTAGGAGCAAAATGGCATATAGCAATGTAGAGATATCTGCCGGTCTCTGCCCTCAGTCTAACCCACATGTACCTAGCCTGCTCATCTCTGCGGACTATATGTATCAGTGGCTATAGCTCCTCTCTAAACAATACTGCCACTCCTCCTGAGCCCCGTCCTCTATGCTCTGAACGAGTCTCCTGTCTACAAGCTATCTCCCATCGATATCCACTAACATGTGGCATGGACTGTCCAGGAGCCTGATGCGTCTCACAGTAGAAGATGATGTCCCTCCCAGTGAAACTATCCTCAAAAGCCCCTACATCAAGGCGTAGAGATCCATTACAATTCCAAGTAGCAACTTTGAGTGTAGTCCCATAGGTCTCGCGCCGTCATGAAGAGCGCCTCTCCATAATCACCACTCTACCATCTCTATAGAAGGCCACTTTCCCTTTCTCTCGGGCTGCCCTTATCTCGGGCATAACTTCTTTCATGTGGGCAAGTTGCGAGAGTGTGAGGTCATCTCCAAGAAATATTCCCGTTTGCTTGAGTGTAGGACGTCTCTTCAAGAAGTCCTTCGCTTCCAGGGAGGGGAAACGAATGATAAGTGCTCTCTCCTTAGAAGAATATTCGCCACTACCTTCTCTCTTCTTTCCCACTCTCCATGCCTTTGTGTGCATGGCTTCAATGCCCATCATAGAGAAGAGCTCCTTGGTTTCCCCTTCCGCATCATCACGGTCTTTTAGACCGGACACTCGTACATGTAAGGCCTAGGTCTTCCTCCTTTGCTCCTCTTCAAGGGTCATGTTGATGATGGTGGGAGTGGGGATGGGTGGCGATTCTTTACCTTTCCCTTTCTTGGCGACCTCGATCCATTTCTCCGCCTCGTCCATCTTCTTTTATGTCTTTGTGATCACCTCCACCCATGAAGATGTCTTCTCTTTATGTTGCTCCTCCTCCTCTCGAATGATCCTCATTTGTTCCTTGATGGTATTCAGCTCTTCAATAAAGGAGGGCTGAAATTCTCCATCCTCAAGCTTGCTTTTTGAAGTGGCTTCCAACTCCTTTTTGAGGGCTGAGATTTCAGCCGCTTGACTTTTAGCATGCAGTTTGGCCTCCACTAGTTCCTCCTTTAAGGCTGAAATCTCAGCCTCTTGCTTGGAAGATCTCTCTTCGAGCTCTTGGATTTTGTCAAATCCCTTCTCGAGTTTGGAGAGGCGATTTATGATTGCGGTAACGGAAGAGTCAACCATCTTCTTGTTTTCTTTGATAATTGTGCCGAGCTTGTCCTCCACCTTCACGAGCTCCTCTTTAAACCCGGTCTTGGCCATGACTTTTTGCAGAACTTCCCACAGCCAATGGACTGAAAATTAATCCATGATAGCAGCACGAAATAGCAGCCACCAACAGGGAGGGGGGGTTCAAGTCATGCAGGGGAAAGGGAAAGAGAGGAGATTCAGCAGAGAGAGAGAGTTATGTTGTTGCCTTGGGGGCCTGACGAAGGGTGGGTGGAAAAGAGAGGAGATTCAGCAGAGAGAGAGAGTTATGTTGCTGCCTTGGGGGCCTGACGATGGGGGCCTGACGAAGGGTGGGTGGGAAAAGGGAGGCAGAACAGCGACGAGGAGAGAGAGAAAAGGGCAGGCGAAACAGAGGCGGAACAGCGAGGAGAGAGAGAGAGAGAGAGAGAGAGAGAGAGAGAGAGAGAGAGAGAGAGAGAGAGAGAGAGAGAGAGAGAGAGAGAGAGAGAGAGAGAAGGGCAGGCGGAACAGCGAAGAGAGAGAGAAAGAGCGAAGGGGACAGGCAGCGGGATGGGGGGCGCAAGTAGACGGGCAGCGAAGAGAGAGAGAGAGAGAGAGAGAGAGAGAGAGAGAGAGAGAGAGAGAGAGAGAGAGAGGAAGAGAGAGAAGAAGAGGAGGAGGAGGAGGAGGAGGAGGAGGAGACAAGAGACAAGAGACAAGAGACAGGAGAGAGTAGAAGAAGACGAGGAGGAGGAGAAAGGAGATAGAGAGAAGAAGAAAAAGAGGGAGAGAGAGAGAGAGAGAGAGAGAGGGAGAGAGAGAGAGAGAGAGAGAGAGAAGAGAGAGAGAGAGAGAGAGAGAGAGAGAGAGAGGAGAGGAGAGGAATGAGGGTTGGGCCAAGCTAGGCTAGGTTTAGCTGGGAGAAGGGAGGAGGAGAGAGAGAGGACAAGGGAGGAGGAGAGGAGAAGAGAGAGAGGACAAGGGTAATAGAGGGATAAATAGAGAGTGGTGTTAAAAAAGCTAATTCCAAAGCTCGCTATGTGCCCATCTCCTTCCATGGTAGAGCATCATCAATCCTTTGAGCTACTTCTTTGGATATTCCATGTCTCCATTTTGATCTTCATTGTATAGTAAATGATGTGGCTCTAAGATCTTGTTGTTGTATAATTTGTAGGTGTTGAACTTCTTACCTTCCATGGATAGAGCATTATTAATCCTTTGAGCTCTACTTCTTTGGATATTCCATGTCTCCATTTTGATCTTCATTGTATAGATGATGTGGCTTTGAGATCTTATTGTTATATAATTAGTAGGTGTTTAACTTCTTACCTTGTCATTGTATTAATTACTTTCTTATAGCTTAAACCCTCCTGTCATTAGCATCTCAAGTTCCTCTTTGGCAATATTAGTGTGTGTGTGTGTGTGTCAAAGTTAGAGAGATAAATATTTGTTGAATACCATTAGTATGTATATAATAAGAAAGAGAGAAAGAGAGCTCTGAGATAGAGAGAGAGAAAGAGAGAGAGAGAGAGAGAGAGAGAGAGAGAGAGAGAGAGGGGGGGAGGGAGAGAGAAGAGAGATAATGTGCTTCTTTGTTCAAAAAATTTACATGGGTAGATAAGAAACGCTACTATTACTTGAAGAACATGCCCAAGATTGGAAAATGAGAGAGAGAGAGAGAGAGAGAGAGAGAGAGAGAATGAGCTCCTCTATTCAAAAAATTTACATGGGTAGATAGTGAACACCAATATAACTTGAAGGACATCCCCAAGAGAGAGAGAGAGAGAAGAAGGGCAGAGATGTAGATGGAGAGAGAGAGAGAGAGAGAGAGAGAGAGAGAGAGAGAAGAAGAAGAAGAAGAAGAGTAGGAGGAGGAGGAGAGAGAGGACAGAGAGAAGAAGAGAGAGAGAGAGAGAGAGAGAGAGAGAGAGAGAGAGAGGAGGAGGAGGAGGAGCAGTATCCCTCCCTAGCTAGATGTATACTCTTTGCCAAGTCCATTCTTGGAGTACAAGCTTTTTCAATCGAACTCTTTGTACTTGAGAAAATAACAAGAGTAAAAATAAGATATATTATATTACTAATGCTTAATTATGATAAAAAAATTTATTAAAAAATTAGAGAATAGTGTGTGAGTTTACCATAGACATACGATTTCCCCAATGTGTTATTCTCACTTTCCACTAACAACACAACCAACTATTTAGTACCGGTGTGATACTGTTTTTTTGTGAGAAACAAGGATTGAATGGAATTTTTGAGTTATGACATCTGTAACCAATAATTGTTTGTCAATGGATTGTTTTATAAGTTACAATTTAAAGAGGAGTGTGTGCATATCTGTATTCTAAAGCAAAAGCTAAGAAAGGCATTCAATTATGGATGGGCAAGTACTTGTCTGGTTCTACCAATTCTAGTGGGGCTAACCCATGGGCCAGATGGGGTTAGGCTACAATCAGTAGAGTTTTGATAATAAAATTTATTAATAGGGATACGTTTAGAACTCGAGTAGTTAAATAATAGCCTGAAGACTTCTTTCTCTAATGAATAGATCAACGGTTGTGCCTGATTCAATTAGGAAAAAAGTGTTGATCCCTTCAAGTTAAGTCTGTAATAGTTTCCCTTCTATCTGGTTTATTCAGATGAAGGTTAGTTCAATATCTTGACTTCATTAAAAAAATTCGTTAAGAAAATAAAAATGGTGGAATCGTCCCCGTTTTCTGGGCATGGAAAATTTTCCCAGTTTTGGTTTTCGGAATGACCTCTAGCTTAGTCTCATGCCCAGACGTTCGAGGGCGACGCCCCGAGTGGGAAACCCTGTGCCCTGCGCATGAGGGAGTTGCTTCCGCTGCCAGCTACCGGGAATCCGGTGTGCGGAGGGGGCAGTGGGATCTGACACTCTCAGACTCTGTAGGCCCAGACATAGAAATAGAACTTGCTTTTGGCAAGTTATTTGTATCTTTAATTATGCTTCTCTACACCACCTTCTTATCAACCTACTTTGAACAAGAGTACCATCTTTATCTTACATGTCCACTTTTCACACATGGATAGATGCTCTTATTATAGATCTTTCTTTATGTACTTCTTTATGTGTTGGTGGTGCAGACTAATGAAAAGATAAGACCCTTCTTGCCCCAATGACATACGATTTTCCCAATGTGTTATTCTCACTTTCCACTAACAACACAACCAACTATTTAGTGCTGGTGTATATTATTTGTATCTTTAATTATGCTTCTCCTCTACACCAACTTTGAACAAGAGTACCACCTTTGTCTTACATGTCCTCCACTTTTCACACATGGATAGATGCTCTTATTATAGATCTTTCTTCATGTACTTCTTTGTGTGTTGGTGGTGCAGACCCTTCTTGCCCCTCCATAATTTTATTAGGATCTCCATTGTACACTAATCTTCCTACTCTCCAATTTTCTAATGCCTCGTCTACCACCACAAAACCATAGATATTTCTTTATGTACTTCTTTGTGTGTTGATGCAAACCCTACTCCAGTGAAAAAGATAAGAACTTTCTCACCCCTCCAAAATTTTATCAGGGTCTCCATCATAATCTCCATTGTACATTGCTCTTACCACTTTCCAATTTGCTAATGCCTCGTTTTCCATGAAAAAACCATAGAAATTAACATTAGCAAGTCACATTGCTTTCATGGTAGTGCTCAAAATATCCCAAAAAGGAATTTGGTTTGTTGTATCTTCCTTCTATATTTTATAGGTTGCTATGTTCAACACCTTGTCATAACACGGACCTGTATGGATAGGGCTAGAATTAAAAATTATAGGTTTCCACAAAAAAAATCATGACATAGGATAAAATTCTTTAGCTTACTTGACTTGGATACATGGCAATCCATTGTTGTCCATTGAAGCACTCTAATGAGTGTGGTCAAATTCTCCCATGACATGTGTCTCATTTAGTTTATAAGATCCACACAAGAAGTCCTTTATTGACATTTTGAAGACTACTATAAGCCTTTTCCTGGGGTGGCTACTATAAGTCTTTTCCTATGCATAGGATGATTGGTAGTAGGCCACTCCTCATACCTCATTATGCACATGGTAAAATGTACAAGCGCATCACAATCCTTCTTGGAAGTTTTACGTAAGAGAATATAAGGACTAATGCTCCTTTTCAGCGATAGTGCCACCAATGCATGTGCCCATGTATCCCTAACACCTGACTTGGCTTATTCCATTGGTGGAGGTACAAAGGTGAATGCCATAGTTACCTCTAAACTAGTATCACCTTTCAAAGCACCTATACTATCCTGCATCGTTGGCAAGATAGGGCACACCACAATGCTAATAACAACATTTTAAAGCCCTTTGGAGCCACATGTAGTTGGTCCCGTTAGGCTTATCCTTAGTGGGGTGGTGTAAAGCATCCCAAATACATCAATGCAAGCCATTTCACTTTGCAAATTATGAATCTCTAGCACAAAAATGCAAATACTCCAATAGCGAATAAGTATTGTCAATACCCACTGAATATAACTAAGATAGTTGCTAGTAGATCATTGATAACAAAGAAACCTACAAAGTGTGTGGAAAATGATAGAGTGCAAAATGTAGAAATGTTACAAGTAGGGATACAAAAGTCGATGACAATGATGACGATCCTAACAAAGCTATATGATGAGCTCAAAGATGGGATGTCGATGATGATGGAGAAGCGAAAATGATGGCCTTATCTCTGCACACCAACAAATGTATATTGTTATCATGTAGAAAACCTAAATTTGAATAAATAAGTTCAAACTAAGCTCGAAATGCATAAAAATATGTTAACATAGTTAACAACACACTTTAGGGTACACCTTTTGTACCTAAGAGGATAGCTCAATCAAAGACAATCAAAAGGTTAGCTTGAGGAGATGATGATGAGTGGGTGAGCACCAGGAGAATCTACTTTGATACTAATTGCTAAAGTGGAGACAAAGTTAACAACACACACAACACAGATGCAGTAAGGAGAGATAACAAGAAGCATGACACCCAAAGTAGATTGGATGAGTATGAGTGAAGTACAAGTAAAGTGACATGATGAGACACACTCACTCATAAGAGTGTGTACACACACTCAGGGGAAAAAACCTCCTAAGGAGGGAAAAAGTTACACGACCCATTATTAGCCTACGTCCAAACATCTCTACCATATAAACGGCTACGACATCATGCAACACTATACCATTGATATCAATGGTAATCATTACTCATGTAAGATATATTTAATGATCTTTTTTATCACAAAGTTCATATTAGCGATCTTTCTTAAGAGAATATGTGAAAAATCATATTCTTCAAATACACAAACCGATTACCACCATACCCATATATAAGAAATCACTTGCTAGCTATAGAAAATCTAAACATACTAGCTAAAGAAGGCATTAGCAAGCGCACACATTTTGAGATTCCCCAACTAGGATCTAAGTTTTCATGTACATATCGATGCTTCAACATTTACTATTGGATGCATGTTAGTATAGCTGGGGGAGCACAACACGGACTTCCCTATGGCCTTTTTAGCAATCAGCTTGATGATGCTGAAAGCAACTACACCACCACTAAGAGAGAGGGGGGTTTAGCCATGGTGTATGTTGTAAAGAAGTATAGAAATAATCTTCTAGGTAAATATATTGTAAGATCAAGCCACCACATTTCAAAAAAGTGCACAAACCCTTGGGAGGCTCTAGTGTTAGAGCAAGAAAAAGACTCCAAACAACACTCAAGCAAACATAATGATCAAAGAAGAGAAAATTAAGGAGGCGGCCAATCATCGTAACATGTCTTCTAGTTATGGAAGAGGGAACCGCTCTCACCTTGTGTTAAAATCCACTCATTGTATTTCTAACCTTGTGTAAAACTTCAAGCCCTAAGCCAACATTGTAGCCTATGAGACACCTGTGAGATAGACCACTCTAGCAAATGACTAAGAGTGTAGATCCAATGTATGTATGGTGGTAGTAGCTCATCACTTGAGGTGTAGATCCAGTGTATGTATGGTGGTACTAGCTTATCACTTGAGAGGGAGGGTTGAAATAGCAAGTGATGTTCAATAAATGTTAGGAGCAAAGGGGAGTGCTATGTGACCCTTAATTAATTGTATGAGTTGCATAAGTCATAGAGTATTGTTAGAAGGCTCAAAGGGTGCCGAAATATGAAGGAATATGGAGGCCAAAAGTAGGCACCTAGAAGAAGGCGGGAAAGAGGTCAAGTGGTGTGCTCACTTCAAGGGAGATGGTGCTCAAATCTAGAAAGATTAGGGATATCTTAATCACGCCTATGGGCCATAATTAGTGGCTAATAGAGATGTAATCGAGTCTATAAAAGGGCCTTTAATCTAATGGATTATTATATGAGCTTTTTGCTAAACCTCTTGCCTTGTCAGTATGCTCTATTTTTGTCATTAATCATTCTCTTTCTTTCATTTCTACTATGTTAAGATATTGATATTCTAATCCATTTCTACACACCCAAATCGTTTTTCTAGTCATGAAACTCATCCTTCCCCACAAGTAAAACGAGAGAGATCATCATCCTAAAAAAGGGGATGGATCATGGCCACGTATTGCATCGTCAGAGCTGGAAAAGAAGGACCCCAATGCTCAAGCTCCCCTACCGAATGGTTACCATGCCTTTCGTGGATGAGGACACCACGAACCTATCAACATCCCAAGCCTCTTCCTCCACTTATGAAACACCACCCCAAGTAACCTCCTACACCACAACACTCTCGCCTCAGCGTGTTGACCACCCCCTCAAGCCATTATGGCGATCCAAAATCTCATCGAGGAAGATGACAACCACCCCCTAAACAATAGTCCTAAGAACCCTTCAGGGAGATTACTAAGAAGGAGTGGGTTCTCAAGAGTACCTTGGCTAGCTAAAGAAAGTATGATTCCCAAGCAAAGGCTTAGCAGCAGAAGCCTACCCATGGTGGGCAGAGATCTGCCAAAAGCAAGAGCACCAAGAAATAGAGATTTACCCATGGGTGGAGATCTCCCAAGCGGGAGGACCAAGCGATAGAGATTCACCCACACCTCGAGCCCCATTGGATGATCCCTACCAAGATGTTAGAAGCTAAAGGCTTCTACTATGGAAACCCTCCTGTTTAGGTTCCAAAAACCTCGTGGGGGACTGCACCCAAATCTCCAAATTCAAAGAGAGTCAGGCAATGTCCTCAAACCCCAGTTCAAGCCCAACAACCAACATTCCGTAAAGCACAAGGCTTCTATGCAAGGAACCCTATATTTGGGTTCCAAAGTCAAGAAACCCTACACCACAAGCCTCTACAACCATGCCATCAACAAAGACCAAAAGCCAAGCCTCCGACGCTAACCCCAAAGCTTAAGCATAAATGGAGAGCAGTGGCTTTCCACCTCAACTCATGTGCCGACACCATCTTTAGAGAAGTCGAAAGAATCTGTGGACTCCGAGCAACAAGAGGCAACACCTTGCCTATGTGCAGTGGCCCAACCCATCCATGTTCCCATCAAAGAAGAGCCAAACCCCAAAGAGAACCGTGGACACCCTTCCGTGGACTATGAAGAGCCACCAATGGTGCCAAATCCCAAAGACAACCGTGCACACCCTTTCGTGGCACCATCGAGCAAACCCAACGCTCAAAAAGATCACCCTAACCCCATACCACCTGTGCGCGCAACACCGCAACACCAACTCGAAGTTGGAACTAGAAAGGGGAGCCGCATAGGCACTCAGGTCGGGTGCAACTGGTTCTCTCCCTTTCTCTCTTCTCCCGCCTTTGAGCTGGCCGACAACAGCGGTGTGCTTTGCTGGTCACCCACAAGCTGGATAGCAGTATGGTTATCTTTCTCTCTCTTGACTAGCTACCCATGCAGGGGACATGCCGTACAGCAAGAGTACAGGTTTCTCTCTGCTAATCGCCCGTGAACTGGCCGTACAGCTGCGTGTTTTCTTCCTTGCTTACTGCTCTCCAAACTGGTTGTGTACAGCATAGCATTTCTCTCTCAATATCGGCCGCACAATAGTGAGTTGTACTCTAGGTTCCCTCGCACATAACAAGCTGAGAACATTGGACTATTTTGGGGCATATTCGAGATCTCTTTGCTGTGTTTTGTTTGGACTGATTTGTGGCATTGTTTTGGCCTGGCTTTTGTGGAGAAAACTTTGTCAAAATCTCATGTTTGCTTTGTGAAGAAAGCTACCTAAGATATCTGTGGAAAATCCAATGCTGATTGCACCCGCCTTGGATTCCTTGTAAAAAGCTTCTTCGTAATGGAGTACCTACGGGGGGTGGCCATTCCGGCTTAGTGGGCTGTCTATTAAAATATTATGTGGCGCTCTACTTTTATACTCTGTTTGTATGTGAAGTGTTTCTATGCTAGTCCAGGTCGTACTGGTTACACTGCTGATCCCAGATCCTCGAGCAAATGCTGGCTGCCAGATTGTTCCCTTGCTCTCCGATTGCTTTTGCTTTGTGTTCACTGGAAAGCCTTGAGATGATTCCATTTGGGGGGCAAGGGGCATAATTACAGGTAGGCCACCTAAGGGATTGGGGGTTGGCCGTCTGTTTAACTCAGCCCAAATCAACCTTTGATAAAGGTAGCCTGTCCACATAGAGGGCGCATGGCCCCTACCTGCTGTCCAGGTGTGTGCTTTTGGGTTGGGTTGGGAGAGGGAGAGGGGGAGGGGGAGGGAAACGAGAGAGAAACCTTTAACTAAATTGTTTAGCTGTGGGTAGGCAGTGATTAATCAAAGTATGCAGTAAACATACCTTTTTATGTCTTGATGTATGCCATTGACTTAATTGTTTAGCTGTGGGTAGGCAGTGATTAATCAAAGTATGCAGTAAACATACCTTTTTATGTCTTGATGTATGCCATTGACTTAATTCTGTCTCGGATCTCGATACAGCCTGAGATAGCTGATGGCTTAGTGGAAGTACTACTTCATACGTGCAAAGATAGTATAAAAAAACTGAAGGTCTTCTTCTCATAGTAGACACGTGCTTGCTCCCTTGCTTCATTCTGCAAATACAGGCTTGTAACCAATCGTTGTTTGGCAACCTTTAAAATTACAATATGTCAGCACAATCTTCTTCTCATAGATAGGTACTTGCTCCCTTGCTTCATTCTACAAATACCTTGTCACCAATCGTTGTTTGGCAACCTTTAAAATTACAATATGTTAGCACAATCTAAATTGCTTATCGGATTTTAAGAAGGATGAAAGACACTCCGTCTTAATCTAATTCAAAAGCCACGACTACCTTTTTACATAAAAAAAGGAACATCCAAAACACACCTCCATCTTAAGGGCTGACTTAAACAAAACGAATGTTATGCAGATTATGAGGTCTTTTTGAGGCTTAGCCACCTTTTACATTACTACATACTTCATCTCACATGCTTTCCTTCCGCTCCTCATTGGCATGCGAGTAAGCTCAAACTGCTCAAAGGAGGGCCTAAAAGCAGAGAGCAATTATAGTTAGGAGAACTCAGAGAAAAATACAAGGCAGATGGTTATTCTAGGCCAAAGCAAAAACAAGCACCCCCCCCCCCCCCCCAAACCCAAAAAAAAAAAAACACTTGAGAACATTTGTTCAATGCTGTATCGAGACAGAGAAGTACTCCTCAAGCCCATCACAAGGACAATTTTCTTCTTAGCTTCAGTAATACCTATAAGCTCTAAAGAGTTGTTCATGAAACGTCGGGGTGTTTTGAGATAGCCTTCATTGAGATTAAAGAAAAGCCTTGATTCCATATTTCCGTCACCAAGATGACTAAGACTTCAATTGCTGTCTGGATGGCAAACAGTTGAGAGGCGATTGCTCAGAATTCGCCTCTTGTATGCAAACACAAGGATGGGGAGTGACAAGGAGGATCCACAAAAGGCGAATCCGATAAGAGATGGGGAGGGGCTCAAAGGAGATGGACAGCCAGGCACCTTTTGCACTAATTATAACAATATCACCCATGAATTTTGATAGTTTAATTTGTTCAGCCCATGCCTGGCCAATGCTTGAACAGAACAAATAGATCTACTCAATGTTGATTGCTTATTTTACTCAGGCACCACCTGCAGGAGCCATGAGGTGAACGCTGAGGCTGCTCCTTGGAGACGGCAAAATCGAAAATCTTCAGGAACAGGTGCATCCATCACAATGTTATGCACTTTCAACTCTGCTGCTTCATCCTGAAGCATCTTAGCCTTGCTCTCAGTTAACAGCAATGTAGCCAACTCATGAGCCATTCTAGAGTAAACCACCCTACAAAGAAGCATTCAAGCAATACACTGTCAAAAAGAGAAATAACCAAGCATGAAATTAAAGAGTCTTGTTGAAAGCACACCTGTTCTTAGCTGCCCACCGACTTTCCCATAAGACTTGTGATTCCTTTAAACGTTGAAAAAACGACTTGCAAGCAGCAGCCTTGTTCTCAGAACTTCCCTGCATGCATGTATACATTTTAAAGACACTTTGGCTAGCAGCAAGTTACAAGCAGCTTAACACAAAAAAGAAACCCCTTTCCCCTCGTGAGAGAGATCTACCCTCTTCTAGTTTTGATTCACGAGGCATAGTCACCAGATACAGTTTTAAAATGTGATTTTGGCATAGGCCTTCCCAAAAGGGCTACTGACTAAACATGATCCAACTCCAAGAGGGAGATAGATGAAATGATGCAAAAGATGCTACTTCTATATATATGTTACATGCACTGAGGTTGATCGTTGTAACGCACAACAGGGCCTTCTTTATACCTTTCTGTGGTGAGATCTTTAGCATCCAATTCACAGAGTAGCGAGACAAGAGAATAGAAGAGAAGTAGACGACACAGTAGTATTGGGTCCCAATTACCCATTGAAGGGCCCCTTCTTACAAGTAGGAGTATTTGCTTATATTACTTCTTTGAAGAAATGATGTACAATGCTTGAGAACAAGTGATATGATTGCCAGAAGACCATCCGTCGGCTGAGTATCCACCAATCCAAGGCACTACAAAAGACTCTTCGGGGCCACTTATGCAAGTCCAAATAGCTGTAGGACTGCACATATGCTGGCTGAGAATGAAAGAGGAGCTTCAATGTTAGCTTGGAGAGAGTAGAATGCTGTATGTTGAATTGTTGACTGAGAACTGCTTGTTGTTTGCTAAATTCTGGAATGATTTATGCTGAATTTATGCGCTACTTTTATAAGGTTCCTTAATGCTGGTCGGTTCATACCAGTAGCTGTCGGCCAATAGATAATGAACAAAAATGCCACTTAACAACATTAAATGCTGCGCATTATGCTCTTTCTGCCTTCTAGGCTTGGCCGACTAATTTTTTGCACCATTGAGTCGTTCTAGGATTTACTCTATTCTTGGCATGGAGAACCTATTCTTAACTATCAGCTTATTTAGCGCCATGTAATCCACACGTAAGCATGCGGTCTTATCCTTCTTTTGGACTAACAGGATGGGAGCGGCAAATGGGGAGAAGGAAGGTTGGATAAATCCAGACCGGAGTAGCTGTGATAACTGCTCCTCCAGCTTGCTCTCCAATGCCTTAGAAAGGCGGTAGGAAACTTGCTGGGAGGCTCTGAACCAGGAACCAGGAACCATGAACCGGGAACCAACTCTATGCGATGGTCCTTAGGTCTACTGGGTGGGAGGTCGTCTCGCACCAGCCATCCTCTGCTCCACTACAGGTGCTATCTCAACTGCATTAGACTGAGAGCCAACACAAATCAACGCACACTCTGCTCCTTTTCTTATGGCTCGTTGGGCCTGAATGTGGGAAATGAGTGGTATTCCAAGAAATGCTCCGATTTCCGCGAATCATGATGGGCTCAGAAAAACCTTCGACTGTCCTACCTCCAATCAAAAATGGGTGCATATTGTCGAAACCACTAGATCCCGAGAATCATGTCACACCCTAAAAGAGGGGAGACAATGAAATCCCGCTGGAATGTTGCCTTCTAAACTTGAAACTCAAATTGTTGAGCTTTATGAGAGATGTGTATACGTACACCAGGTGTAAACCCGTCCACATCTAAATGGTAAGGAACCAAGGTACAGCTTATCTTGTTTGCCGACTGTGAAGAGATGGCATCCTCAGAACTGCCCATGTCGAAGAGGACAATGAACTGCAGTCCCCTTGCAATGCCATAGGCACAGATGAGAGCCTTCTTTTGTCCCTTAGCCTCACCCTCTTGCTTATCATCAAGTACCACTGGCAGCACTGAATTCGAAGCGGGCCATAGCTGAATGACATTAGAAGCTAATGCCGGAGGTGTGGAATCTGGATGGGGATGCTACGATCGCTACTATGGAAGTGGATGCCTTCGCAAACTCTTCAGCCTGAAACTTAGTGCAATCTTTCTTCCCGTGACCCAAAGTGTGCCAGAAGAAACAACGGTTCTCTGCCTTGTACCGTGTATGTTCATCCAGCTGGAGGTAGCCTCCAATGATGCCCTCAGCTTTTTCCTCAGGTGTCTTCTTGGATGTAGAAGCTTTCTTATTGCTCGATTGACCAAGAGAATTTTCCTTTTGGTCCTTTTGGTCTTTGCTGTTCTCAGGCCCCTTACCCTGGGCAGATGACTATTGGGTTGTAGATTGTACTTGCTTGGGCTTAACTCTGTTCAACATCAATTCTTGATTCTGAGCGAGGGTCAGTGCCTCACGCCCATGCATAAGTCCGAGGCTCAAAATTCCTAATTGGATACCTAACGTTCGTGTCCAAGCCTCTAATGACCCGTTTTAGCTTATCTTCTTCCGATATACCCAACTACTGGGCCATCGAAATGACCTTGTTGGAATAGGTCAAAACAGGGGAACCACCCTGAGTGAGTTTGTAAAGATTGATCACATACTACGATGGAAGAAAATGCACCTAGAGGTCATCAACCACAAAAGTAGCCAATCAAATTGGAATTGGCCTGTGAAGGGGTCTATGTGAAGTTGTGACCAGTGCTGCCCCCAAGTAGCAGCTTCCCCAGTGAGTTGGGGTGCTACCACATGGACTATGTCTTGTGGATCTATAATTTTAGTTAAAGGAAAACGTGCTTCAAATTAATGAATGAATTGAGTAATAGCAGCATGATCACACTTACCATCATACTTACTAAAATTTGGAGAGGTTCGGATGACGGTGGATCGTCGAGTAGTGAGGAATCCATCAAGAATTCTCTTAAAACGGGGAAGTGGCAAGGGCAAAATTTGTGCCATCGTCTGCTAATGCTGAATTCGCATAGCCTCCCAGTTGAGTCTTTGTTGGAACTCAACACTCAATCGGCTTCTTCTTGACGGCATTGGTCTTCCTCATATTTACGTGTCGCTTCCTTATCCCTTTGTTTCTCCTCACATCTCTGTTCTGCTTTATTTTCTTCTTCTTCAGCTTTTCCACTCCTAAAATTTAGGAGAGTCTATTTTTGACGCAACTCCAATGGAAATTCTGTTCGCGTCATTACATCTGGAATTGAGCAAATGGGGAGACATGTTGAAGAACATTTGGCAGAAGATCTACTAATTGGGATATTTTTAAAGGTAAAGATTATCAGAGGACCCATCTCTTAGATTGGGACATGTGGCATATGTGTAGCAGAAATGTTTACTGAGCACCAAGATATCTATGCCTGTGAATGATTCTTATCTTATGCTATGCACTTAAGCCCACCTCTCCTCCAACGTGTGTGGTCAAAGTACACGAAGTGCCACGACACCTGGTTGGCAGGGGACTTATGTCTAGGCCAAGGGTCATGTGGACTGACACCTTATTGGCACGGGACTATGTCTACGCCAAGTGTCAATAAACTAGAATCTAATATGCTGGGGACTTGACGTCTACGATCAAATCCAGTTGACGTTCTACATCCGCGTGCACGGTCAATCAGTCTTCTATTTCCGAGCTTGGTGTTTGCATGTGTAAGCATGGAAGCTAGTGGAGAGTAGCATGCGTTTGACGTGACACTGAGGTCTTGAGGATTGGGGAGCGAGAGATTGCTTCTTCGAGTTGGTAGATACAACACCAAAACTTATTTTGTTTCGATTCGACTCGGAGTATGGACAGAGAGACATGATTATGATATCTAGACTTATGGGATTGTTTTTGTCGCACCCATTTATTTTGGGACATGATTATGATATCTAGACTTATGGGATTGTTTTTGTCGCACCCATTTATTTTGGGACATGATTATGATATCTTGACTTATGGGACTGCTTTTGTCTCACCCATTTATTTTAGGACATTGTTATGAAATCTTGACTTATGGGATTGTTTTTATCTCACCCATTTATTTGGGACATGATTATGATATCTAGACTTATGGGACTGTTTTTATCTCACCTATTTATTTGGGACATGATTTTGATATTGGTATTATGGAGACTTATTTAGTCTTGCCCATTTATTTGGTACATGGATTCTTTCAATTGTATGGACTCTCATCTCGCCAACTTGATGGGACATGATTATATCTTGGATATATGACTTGAAGCTTAAAGTTGCGAACAACTTTTAAGAAGCTGGGGAGGATGTCACCAGCTTGGACATTTTCCAATATGAAAGGGGTCTGGTGGACTCTAGGACGTCTGAATATTTGGAAAGTACAAGCTTTGTAAATGGGGGATTATCCTGGAATACAAAGGATCACACTCCTAAAATTTAGGAGAGTTGCTATTTTTTGCCCGACTCGAATGGAAATTCTGTTCACGCCATTACATCTAGAATTGAGCAAATGGGGGGACATGTCAAAGCACATTTGGTAGAAGGTCTACTTATTGGGATATTTTTAAGGTAAAGATTATCGGAGGACCCATCTCTTAGATTGGAACATGTGGCAAGAAAGTGGATCAAAGTGAGACAAGTGGCCTCACACTTGTCACTTCAGTATTGTGTGACTCTCCACGTGTCATTATATATATACCTAGATTGTACTTGCTTGGGCTTAACTCAGTTCAATATCAATTCTTGATTCTGAGCGAGGGTCAGTGCCTCACGCCCATGCATAAGTCCGAGGCCCAAAAATTTCTAATTGGATACCTAATGTTCGTGTCCAAGCCTCTAATGACCCGTTTTAGCTTATCTTCTTCTGCTATACCCAACTACTGGGCCATCGAAATGACCTTGTTGGAATAGGTCAAAACAGGGGAACCACCCTGAGTGAGTTTGTAAAGATTGATCACATACTACGATGGAAGAAAATGCACCTAGAGGTCATCAACCACAAAAGTAGCCAATCAAATTGGAATTGGCCTGTGAAGGCGTCTATGTGAAGTTGTGACCAGTGCTGCCCCCAAGTAGCAGCTTCCCCAGTGAGTTGGGGTGCTACCACATGGACTATGTCTTGTGGATCTATAATTTTAGCTAAAGAAAAACGTGCTTCAAATTGATGAATGAATTGAGTAATAGCAGTATGATCACACTTACCATCATACTTACTAAAATTTGGAGAGGTTCCGATGACGGTGGATCGTCGAGTAGTGAGGAATCCATCAAGAATTCTCTTAAAACGGGGAAGTGGCAAGGGCAGAATTTGTGCCATCGTCTGCTAATGCTGAATTCGCATAGCCTCCCAGTTGAGTCTTTGCTGGAACTCAACACTCGATCGGCTTCTTCTTGACGGCATTGGTCTCATAGTCACAAGGGAACGGGAACGTTTAGGGGAACGGATGACTGTTTGGAACGGGAACGAAAAGCTTGAATAAAAGGGAACGGAATCGGGAACGCCACATCATTGCATAAATGTGTTTATAAATTTACTTTATATATCTGTAAATGCTTTGGAAAGAGGCATAGTAAAGAAAGAACCTCAAACCATCTCAGTAGTGGCGATGATAATGCATAGATGTGTTCTACATGATACATAGTTCACTTATATTTCTTACATGGTCTGCGGTGCCATTTTGGAACGGGAACGGGAACGGCTATCTCTATGGAACGCGTTCCCCCGTTCCAAGAGCTTGGAACGACGTTCCCTTGTGACTATGATTGGTCTTCCTCATATTTACGTGTCACTTCATTATCCCTTGATTTGGGACATGATTATGATATCTAGACTGATGGGACTGTTTTTATCTCACCCATTTATTTGGGACATGATTATGATATCTTGACTTATGGGACTATTTTGTCTCACCTATTTATTTGGGACATGATTTTGATATTGGTATTATGGAGACTTACTTAGTCTTGCCCATTTATTTGGTACATGGATTCTTTCAATTGTATGGACTCTCATCTCGCCAACTTGATGGGACATGATTATATCTTGGATATATGACTTGAAGCTTAAAGTTCGAACAACTTTTAAGAAGCTGGGGAGGATGTCACCAGCTTGGACATTTTCCAGTATGAAAGGAGTTTGGTGGACTCTAGGACGTCTTAATATTTGGAAAGTACAAGGTTTGTAAATGGGGGATTATCCTGGAATACAAAGGATCACACTCCTAAAATTTAGGAGTTGCTATTTTTTGCCCGACTCGGATGGAACTTCTGTTCACGCCATTACATCTAGAATTGAGCAAATGGGGGGACATGTCAAAGCACATTTGGTAGAAGGTCTACTTATTGGGATATTTTTAAGGTAAAGATTATCGGAGGACCCATCTCTTAGATTGGAACATGTGGCAAGAAAGTGGATCAAAGTGAGACAAGTGGCCTCACACTTGTCACTTCAGCCATTGTGTGACTCTCCACGTGTCATTATATATATACCTAGATTGTACTTGCTTGGGCTTAACTCTGTTCAACATCAATTATTGATTCTGAGCGAGGGTCAGTGCCTCACGCCCATGCATAAGTCTGAGGCTCAAAATTCCTAATTGGATACCTAATGTTCGTGTCCAAGCCTCTAATGACCCGTTTTAGCTTATCTTCTTCCGATATACCCAACTATTGGGCTATCGAAATGACCTTGTTGGAATAGGTCAAAACAGGGGAACCACCTTGAGTGAGTTTGTAAAGATTGATCACATACTACGATGGAAGAAAATGGACCTAGAGGTCATCAACCACAAAAGTAGCCAATCAAATTGGAATTGGCCTGTGAAGGGGTCTATGTGAAGTTGTGACCACTGCTGCCCCCAAGTAGCAGCTTCCCCAGTGAGTTGGGGTGCTACCACATGGACTATGTCTTGTGGATCTATAATTTTAGCTAAAGGAAAACGTGCTTCAAATTGATGAATGAATTGAGTAATAGCAGCATGATCACACTTACCATCATACTTACTAAAATTTGGAGAGGTTCAGATGACGGTGGATCGTCGAATAGTGAGGATTCCATCAAGAATTCTCTTAAAACGGGGAAGTGGCAAGGGCAGAATTTGTGCCATCGTCTGCTAATGCTGAATTCGCACAGCCTCCCAGTTGAGTCTTTGCTGGAACTCAACACTCGATCGGCTTCTTCTTGATGGCATTGGTCTTCCTCATATTTACGTGTCGCTTCCTTATCCCTTTGTTTCTCCTCACATCTCTGTTCTGCTTTATTTTCTTCTTCTTCAGCTTTTCCACTCCTAAAATTTAGGAGAGTCTATTTTTGACGCAACTCCGATGGAAATTTCGATCTCGTGACATTACATCTGGAATTGAGCAAATGGGGAGACATGTTGAAGAACATTTGGCAGAAGATCTACTACTTGGGATATTTTTAAAGGTAAAGATTATCGGAGGACCCATCTCTTAGATTGGGACATGTGGCATATGTGTAGCAGAAATGTTTACTGAGCACCAAGATATTTAAGCCTGTGAATGATTCTTATCTTATGTTACACACTTAAGCCCACCTCTCCTCCAACGTGTGTGGTCAAAGTACACGAAGTGCTACGACACCTGGTTGGCAAGGGACTTAGGTCTAGGCCAAGGGTCATGTGGACTGACACCTTGTTGGCACGGGACTATGTCTACGCCAAGTGTCAATAAACTAGAATCTAATATGCTGGGGACTTGACGTCTACGATCAAATCCAGTTGACGTTCTACATCCGCGTGCACGGTCAATCAGTCTTCTATTTCCGGGCTTGGTGTTTGCATGTGTAAGCATGGAAGCTAGTGGAGAGTAGCATGCGTTTGACGTGACACTGAGGTCTTGAGGATTGGGGAGCGAGAGATTGCTTCTTCGAGTTGGTAGATACAACACCAAAACTTATTTTGTTTCGATTCGACTCGGAGTATGGACAGAGAGACATGATTATGATATCTAGACTTATGGGATTGTTTTTGTCGCACCCATTTATTTTGGGACATGATTATGATATCTAGACTTATGGGATTGTTTTTGTCGCACCCATTTATTTTGGGACATGATTATGATATCTTGACTTATGGGACTGCTTTTGTCTCACCCATTTATTTTAGGACATTGTTATGAAATCTTGACTTATGGGATTGTTTTTATCTCACCCATTTATTTGGGACATGATTATGATATCTAGACTTATGGGACTGTTTTTATCTCACCTATTTATTTGGGACATGATTTTGATATTGGTATTATGGAGACTTATTTAGTCTTGCCCATTTATTTGGTACATGGATTCTTTCAATTGTATGGACTCTCAACTCGCCAACTTGATGGGACATGATTATATCTTGGATATATGACTTGAAGCTTAAAGTTGCGAACAACTTTTAAGAAGCTGGGGAGGATGTCACCAGCTTGGACATTTTCCAATATGAAAGGGGTCTGGTGGACTCTAGGACGTCTGAATATTTGGAAAGTACAAGCTTTGTAAATGGGGGATTATCCTGGAATACAAAGGATCACACTCCTAAAATTTAGGAGAGTTGCTATTTTTTGCCCGACTCGGATGGAAATTCTGTTCACGCCATTACATCTAGAATTGAGCAAATGGGGGGACATGTCAAAGCACATTTGGTAGAAGGTCTACTTATTGGGATATTTTTAAGGTAAAGATTATCGGAGGACCCATCTCTTAGATTGGAACATGTGGCAAGAAAGTGGATCAAAGTGAGACAAGTGGCCTCACACTTGTCACTTCAGTATTGTGTGACTCTCCACGTGTCATTATATATATACCTAGATGAATCCAGGAACATGCCCAAATTCACCTATTAGGAACGTGCATGTTATATACTCAAGGTAGTCAACCCAAAAAAGACTATATAACTATCAACTCCATTATGCATAGTATGGACCAGATACTACGACATCCCCACTAACATCATCAGTGCCCAATAGTGGGTGTAGAACTCTGTATCATATGCTCTCACACACACACACACACACATAAGAGCATATATTCACACAAAGCCCTTCGTACTGAGTTTCTGTCAAACCTCCGAAGATGCAGGGCAGACTCAGCCATAATGAAGCCTAGCACTAAGGGAAGTAGCAAATAGAAAGAATTAGTACAGCAAATAAGTAGTTGATAGGAAAAATGCACTGCTAAAGATAGAAAGAATTTACACAATATCAACTGGCCGCAACTAGGACGAAAACTTCACAATGTGAAATCTGCATTTCCGCTAATACAGCTAAAATATATACCTAGATGAATCCAAGAACATGCCCAAATTCACCTTTTAGGAACATCAATGTTATATACTCATGGTAGTCAACCCACAAGACTATAAACTATCAACTCCATTATGCATAGTATGGACTAGATACTACGACATCCCCATTAACGTCATCAGTGCCCAATAGTGGGTGTAGAACTCTGTATCAAGATATGCTCTCACACACGCACTCTCCACACACACACACACACACACACACACACACACACATAAGGACATATTCACACAAAGCCCTTCGTACTGAGTTTCTGTCAAACCTCCGGAGATGAAGGGCAAACTCATCCATAAAGAAGCCTAGCTCTAAGGGAAGTAGCAAATAGAAAGAATTAGTACAGCAAATAAGTAGTTGATAGGGTAAATGCACCGCTAAAGATAGAAAGAATTTGCACAATATCAACTGGCCGCAACTCAGATGAAAACTTCACAATGTGAAATCTGCATGTCCGCTAATACGGCTGAAATATATACCTAGATGAATCCAGGAACATGCCCAAATTCACCTTTTAGGAACGTGTCATTATAGCCTTCTCTTACCATTTTAGCTCATGGGAGGCCCAAATCTATAAATTGGAGCCCTCTCTCTTCATTAAGGGAGGCTCTCTTGTGAGGGCAAAAGAGACCAAAGGACCAAATATATGAAAGATCAGAGCAAATCACACAGCATGCAATGGTGATATGTATATAAAAGATGAAGTCCAGTACAGGAGCTCTATGTGAGACTCCGAACGAGTAGAGAAGGCTGCTGTCCCAAAAAAACCCAGATGACAATCCCAAAGTAAGCCTGATGTAAGCACCGATATATGCCTCATGTAGGGCTGAGAAGTAAGCGCCGATGTATCCCTGATGTAGGGCTGAGATGTAAGCGCTGATGTAAGCCCTATGTCCTGATGGCTGCTGATGTAAAAATGCAGAAGTAAGCTATGGTGAAATACACAGATATGCACCTTGGACTAGCTGCAGCAACTCGTGATAAAACGCAGAAGATCACTGCAGATGAAAGCGTCCAGTTCAGTAGCAACAGGGAAGGGTTCCATCTGTTTGTAGGCAGCCTGTTCCAACAGCAGCAGCCAGTGCAGAAGAACATTGAAGTGCTGTCCTGAAGTGGGATATCAATCCAGCAGGAGAAGAAGAGTAAAATGCTAAGGTGCAGTCTTGGAGTAGACGCCCAGCCGATCAATACTCGTGTGTTGGTGAGATCTTTAGGAGGCGCCTCATATTTATATGAGGGCAGGGTGCTGGTCGGCCAGCATGGCAGTCGGCCAGCAAATAAATAATGTAAATGATAAAGTGGCCCTTTTTGGGCTGGGTTAAATACCCTTTTGGGTATATTTTCACACACCCCCTCTCAGACCAAAAAGGGATCATGAGAGAAGATGAGGGGAAAAAACAGCTTTGGTTGTCGAAGATGAGGATTCATGTGATTTGAGACCGGAGTAGAGGCTTCTCGGATTGGGAGGTACTGGAAGAATGCCACAATGCAAGAGGTTTTCACATGCATGAATGCCCATTTTTGGGTTTTCATTCATACATGCGCCCCAAACACAAAAAACAGAATGCTGTGCATAGGGAATGTAGGATGGGAAAAAAATGCAATGCAATGGGTTTTCACATGAGCCATGCCCGCATGGGGTTTTCACTGACTCATGTGCTCGATACAAAAATGATAAGAAATATGAAGGGAGAGGGAGATCCCCCTCTCAATGTGCGGAGGATGGTGGTGGTGGATCGATGCTGATCCAATTGCAAAGACGCTCGAGAATGGGGCGGTTGACGGACTTCGTAAGGATGTCTGCATGGTTGTCTGCCGTGGGAATGTACTGGAGCCGGATAGTACCAAGCTCAACCTGTTCCCTGGTAAAATGAAAATGGACACCCACATGCTTGCTATAGTTAGAAAAAATAGGGTTGCCAGCAAGGGCAATCGCACTCTGACTGTCGACGAAGATGATAGAGGCGATGTTAATGGGGACGCGCATGTCGGAAAAGCTGACGAAGATACATAGCCTCAGTGGTGGGGTCATAGAGGGCCCGGTATTCGGCTTCTACAGAAGAACCTGCAATGGTGTCTTGCTTTTTGCTAGACCAAGAGAAAGGGGCAGATCCGAGGGAGTACAAATAACCACCATGAGATCGTCGGAAATCGAGATCACCAGCCCAGTCGGAGTCCGTGTAACCACGTAGGGTGATCCCACGACTGTAGTGTAGTCCATACAAATAGGTACCTGCTAGATAGCGAACAACCCTCATTGTTGAACTCCAATGTGGCCCCTTAGGAGCATTGAAATACTGACTTAAAATGGATATGCAATAGGAGATATTAGGACAAGAATGTGTGAGCCAGATAAGTTTCCCAACCACTTGTCGGTAGGCTCGCTCTTCATGTGGAGGTGAGTCCACTTCCTTTGACAGTGTAATGGTGGGATCCAATGGAGTAGCCACTGGGATAGCACCATCAGGAAAGCAGGAAGTAATGAGTTGGAGACAGTACTTCTGTTGAGACACGAAAATACCATCAGGATGTTGGATCACCTCCATGCCAAGGAAATATGAGAGAAGATAGAGATCAGTCATCTCAAAAGTTCGTCTCAGCTGTGCCATGATATCAGCCATTTTGGCTTGATGTAAACCTGAAATAATGAGGTCATCGACATACAGTACTAGGTAGCAAACCATCCCATAATCAGTGTAAATGTAGATATTGGGGTCATAGTGAGATGGTTGAAAACCTTGGCTGTGAAAAAATTTGTCAATGCGATGATGCCACGCCCGTTAAGCCCATAAAGAGCTTTATGCAAGCGAAAGACTTTGTCCTTAAGGCCAAGGAGCAGGAAACCCGGAGGTTGGTCAACGTAGACCTCCTCTTTGAGAATGCCATTTAAAAAGGCACTCTTAACATCCATCTGATCGACTGGCCATTTGTGGTGAGCAGCCAGATTGAGTAAAAGACGGATTGTCGTCATTCAAGCAGTGGGTGCAAAGGTCTCATCGAAATCAATGCCTTCTTTTTGGCGAAAGCCTTGCACAACAAGCCGGGCTTTGTATTTGTCCAAGGTACCATCGGCTTTAAATTTGGTACGGAAGATCCATTTGGTTCCAATGACCTTCTTGTGACAAGGGCGATCCACAAAGGACCACGTGCCATTATGGTCAATGCTTTCGAGTTCTAGTTCCATAGCTTGTTTCCAAGATAGAAGTTTAATAGCATCTTTCCACGATGTTGGCTCATGCTGCGCCACATAGTCTGCAGAAAAAACAGAGGGGCGAATGAGGTACGAGGAGCAAGTCTGGTGGACCGACGAGGACCGTCCAAAGGGATATCAAGGGGAAGCATGCCAGAATCACGCATGGTTTGTTGATACCAGCGAGGTAAAGGGTCCCTAGGTGGTAGTCGGGAGGAGGAAGCCTCCTCATGAGGTGAAGTTGTACGTGACTGATGGGGTTCATTTGGCACAGTCTGAGATTCTTGCTCAATTGGTATGGGCAGCAGAAGACAAAGTAAGTCTCACTCATCAAAGACAACGTCTTGACGAACGAAAACTTTGTTTGATCGTGGAACAAAAACTTTGTAAGCCTTTGATTCAGAAGAGTAGCCCACAAAAATGAGCAACTCACTCCTTGGCTCAAGCTTGCCCCTTGTATCATTCAGAGTGTGAGTGTATGCACGACACCCAAAGACACGGAAATGGGAAACGGTTGGCTTTTTGCCAAAAAATGCCTCAAACTGACAAAGAATGTCTGCCAGCCCTGTCAAATGGGTGAGCAACATCGCTCCCCATTCCCACAACATGCTACTCATCGTGCTTCAGGAATCCTCAAGTTGATTCAATTTTGATCTTTCATATATTTGGTCCTTTGGTCTCTTTTGCCCTCACATGGTATCAGAGCAAATCACACAGCATCAGCCACGCAAATCAGAGTAAACAATATATTAATAATTTGAGCATGTGCAGTATTTTGGATCAATCTACATTTCATGGATTGTGTACTCATCAATGATATACTGGATGTCTAGGATATTTTCAATATATAGGGTGTTATTAAAGTTTTACTCAAAAAAAAATTAAAGTTTTTCATGGATTGTGTACTCATCAATGATATACTGGATGTCTAGGATATTTTCAATATATAGGGTGTTATTAAAGTTTTACTCAAAAAAAAATTAACGTAAAGTGACTAACTTGACAATTATTAGGGTAAATGCAACCTTGTAATCTACAGCCATGAAGAGGTCCGTACAGTCAATGTTCATTTGATTGTTCAATTATCTGGAGTTATTCTATTATCATCACGATTGTCTCACCTCCTTTCCCCCTCGTGAGTTTGCTCCTATGCCTCTAGAACTCATGCAAAAAGAGTGACACATCCCTTTGTAACAAAAAATCCAGTCTATGTTCTTTATGTCTTTTGAAACAGCTCCTCACTGCAAGGTGGCTAAACTTGTTTTGTGCACATTCATGTCTCAAACACTAAGGAAGTGGAAAACACAAAAAACACAAATAGCCCCGACCCGATACATGGCAACTTTTAAGCAGTTCACATAAAGGCAGCATCAAAGATGTGACTTACCAATTCCACTGTAAAGTCATCAAATTGAAATGAGTTCTTCAGCACGAAAAAGTCAGCATAGATACCCCCACTCACAGCCCAATCATCAAGCTCCATTTTATTCCTTTCCAAAGGAGTTATGAACTCCAATAGCTCCTCATACTGGCCTGAAATAACACATGAGAGAGTCACTCAGAAGGATACATTCCGTAGGTTGTGACACATCACTGAACCTTTTACTACCAATATTTTACATCTGAAAAAGCATGATTATAAATGTACATCATCATAACAAATATTCTGTTTCCGAACTATGACACAAGAAGCTTCTTGGAACAATACCACAAGAAAACATTTAAGAAGAAAAAAAAAGCATGCACTTTAAGAAGTGAACAAACCGGTGACAAAAAGGGAAGCTGCAACTGAGGTCATTAAGAGAGAATGAGCTCTATGCCATTGCATGCTTTTGAGCAGATGTTTGACAGCCTTATGTGAATCACCCCTATACTGCCAATAAGTGCCCTGCTCGAGCAAAGAGAGAATGAAAGTCATTTTCATTGAATCCAACATGCAAGTCCAAAAACAGACACATGTCCCAAGAAGTAGCGCGTAAATGTTTAGCAGATTTATTCACAGATTTCAACATTATGTAACACAGAATAATGGATGATTGTCTCACTTTTTTTTAAGAATGGGGGATAATTGTATATTCACCAAGGGATAAACTTAAATAGCAACAGCACAAAGGCCTGTGTAATCCAAATTCAACACTTGAGATGTCATTCATTGTCCTGACAATGGGGATGGTATGTAATGATGTGTGGCTAGCAGTGTGAATCAAACTTGAAAAGGAGACCAAGAAGCTAAGAAATGTCCAGCTTCCATTTGTCCAATTGGGCTCCATCCATCTCCAGACGTTGTGCAAGCCCATACCATGACTTCAAGCACTGTGGGGCCTCATCACCAACCATGCTGGCATGCCCATTTAGCTTTTTTTCGTGATGGATTGAGAGGGCACCCCGTTTATTGTTGTTGTTGTGTGTGGGGGGGGGGGGGGGGGGGGGGATTCCAACCGCAGTTTCAAGCACACTCTACTCCAGACATAATGATTGTGAAATATTAATGAAATCACATCCCCACATTCCATTGTCAACCACGAGAATAATTGAAAGAATTTGGACAGCCATCCTAGAAAAAGAATGAGGAGTTGCCAAGAGAAAGAAAACTACCAATGCCTCATGCAGCCATTCAGCTGGTATGCCTAGCTCTTTTTCAAGAAAGGTTTGTTGAAGCTCGCTTGTACTCCAGACTTCGCAGTATTGGTTCAAAATCTCCTTGACAACCTTCTCATGCAAGCCTGGATAGTCAAGGTTAGGTGGCATGTGCAGAGCAACATAAATAGCCCAATGGCATTCACCGACAGAAAGCAGCTGTGACACAAAGTTCATGTCCAAAACATGCAGCTGTATAGGTACAAGAACCTCAATGGATTCAAGAAGGCCATGCTGAAGCCAAGCCATTCTATGATCCAAGGGATCATAAGTTGATGAAAAGGAGGAAAACATCTTGGATGCATCAACAACATTCTGCCCCTGATTTGCATGTAAGAGCATAAGGTAGTATGCTGTGTCGTACAGGCCTCCATTTACTGTTGAAATGCCATGTGAGGCACCTTCCTCTACATACATGGGGATGGGTTGGGGTGCAGCATGCTCTTCAACAAGAAAACTGTAAGCCTTGATAATATCAGGAAGCTGAGTATCTGGAGCAAGATGATACCACATGAGTAATCCCAAAAAGCGTTTCCAATCAATAACACGATCTTCTAATGCTCCTTGAATGTCCCCAGAAAGCAGCTTGTACAACAGCACCCTATCCCTCTCTATCAAATTGAAATCCAATCCCTCCTCTTCCCAGATTTCCAGTTGGCATGCAATATCCCTCCTGGTTGTCATTGAGCCTCCTGCTTGACTAACTAAGCAAGCCAGACGAACATCCCCTCTTGCTGCTGCTAGTTGAACACCATCATCCAGCTGCCTACCTGTTAAGAGAGAAAATAGCTCCTTCATCTGGTCTTTAACCTCAATATCCATCAGCTCCTCCTGTATGACATGTCTAACACTGTCCTGGAGCCAGCTACTAAATTCAGCCCTCCTAGCCAAAGCTGCCACTTCTGGCTCAACAGCTGGACTAGAGACTTTTATGTCATCTATCTTCTCAAGGTCTTCTTCATCTTGAGCCTCGTGTTCTTGGACTCCAAGCTTCGCTGAAAAAAGTACACTCAATAGGTGCCATGCCATAACCTGATGACGCAAAACAAGGCGCTGAGAAGCAGACACGCCTTCGACAGCATGTTGTTTAACAAGGAGATCTTCATACTTGTTGCATACACTTGGCAGCTCAACTCGATCACAACAGACATACCGTAATCTTATTTTAGATGGCTGCTCATCCATCTCATCCACAATCCTGCTCATTGACATGTGAAGTTTGAGAGGGGAAAGAAATTGCAACTCAATCAAGTCATCCCTGGCCTTTCCTTCCTCATCCCTCACACATCCATCAAGAGCTACTTTCTCCAGATGAACCATTGAGGAAACACTATTTCCCTCTACTCCAACCGGGTTCCCCGAATGAGCCAGCAGTCCATGGGGACCCCATCCCACACGAAAAGAACACCCTAGAAACAATGCAGCATCCACAATATTATCAGAGCGCCCAAACATGCAAGATGCTGAATTGAGCTCAGTTTTAAATCCAACTCTTGACCTTTTTAAGGCAGATTGCTCACTCTTTCCCTCAAGCGATAGCAACATTCTGGAGTGTTTTATTGGCGACACTTCCTGCTCAAGATCTAGACTGACTTGTCTGCCTAAAGGACTCAAAGACTGATTAGATGAACGCTTCCAAGAGGCTTGTGGGCTCACTTTCATTATGTGCTTTGAGAATATCACTGTTCTTGGAGACTCTTCGCCAGATGAAGGGTGATCCCTTTTCCAGCCAGGACTGCTTCGGGTCAAAATATTCTCTGTTCCACCCGGACTTGTAGCCTTGTTTGCTGACCGAAAAGGAACCCTGTCTATCAATCTTGGTAAAGCAGCACTGTCACCTTCCTCTCCAGAAGAGAAAAAAAGCATCTTCATTTGCTGCATCTTCAAAGGATCAAGCCTTAGGTGTTGAGGAAGTGAATGTGCCAAAGCATTTTGAGGTGTACCATAATGAATGTCCTGCATTGGTGAGGCTTCTGCTTCAATTTCCTCAGACCCGACATCAGATCTTTCAGGCTGCCAGATAGCAACCTTTTCTGTGCTCTTTTCCAAATCAACTGGATCTATGTCTTGCAACATATCTCCATCCATGCTAACAAGAGCCTTGCCATTATCTTGTACAGGTTCATCCTCATCAGAATCATCAAGCCCAAATCTACTGAAGTGCTCGACACGGAATTTCCATACTTGTTTGAAGGCATTATAAGATATGAAATTTGCACCCTGTTCTTCCGTCTTCCTCTTCAGTCTTTTCTCAAAGCTCTCCAATTCTGGACCTTCACAAATAAGCTCCCCGGTCACCTTGCTCCTGCAAGGAATGTTATAAAGAGTGACCTCTGCAGGTTTGTTAAGACCACTGCCAACAGGAGGCTTCGTTTCTTCAGCACCATACACAATCACTTCACGGTGTCCAAAAGAAACAATGCCATCAAGAACCAGCCATCTTACATCAGTCTCTCCAAAGAACTTTATGGACCCATACCCCTTGCATCCAACCACAAATCCATTGACTCTGCTGCAATAACCAGGTTCTGCCCACTCGCTAGCAGCCAACCGCTGCAGTCCAGGAATAGTGAAATAGTCCAAATGTTGAAGCTTTGGCAAAAGATCCTGAATTTCTGCTGTGTAATCAGCAGTTGTGGCATTCCCTAGAGCCCATGGATCCATGTACGGCATGCTGCTGATCATCTTGTCCCAGTAAACCTGTTGGACATCCATCCTTTCTGAACTAGTGAAGCACAGCAATGACTACCCTCTCATGCCTTCTCAGGTATCTGTACAAGGCAGTATTGATCAGTCAAGAAAATCAGTAAAAAAAAGATATATTCTTTGAACCATAGCCATTCTAAGGTAATCTGAAGTAAAATCAGCAGTGGAATGTGCAATTTTCTCATGAAAGCCTAACCATTATAGTTTGAAAAAGCAAAAACAAGTCAGTTTTTGCAGTGTCTGAAAGAGTATGATCGATGTGATGTCAATGTAAGACCCTGGGGTTTCAGAGATTATTCCTGTGCAATACAAAGCAGTACTGACCAATCCGAAAAACACAATGGAAAAGATGCCTTCTTTGAAGCAATTCTTAGGAATGTGTCCACCCTTGGGAGCAGCATTTATCAATCCCAAAAACTCAATCAAATAACTGCATTTTTTTAACCCTTGCACTTCTTACATGAAAATATCCATAACAAGAGGAGCCTTCTCATGGAATCATAGCCATAATTATTACAGAGAAATCAGTAATCATGAAGCCCCATAAGGGTTCAATCACTATAGGACAGTCTCTCTTTCTAAAGAAAAGGAGTTTCTAGTCATCATATTGACATCATCTACGTGTATGACTTCGGGTTTTTAGTAATTGAGACGTCCATATGAAAGAAAGGTAAAATACTTGGGTTCTCTAGTCATTTTGATCCCATCATCTCTTGGCATGGGCATGAAAGACAGGAAAAAACCTCGCTAGTGATGCCATCATCTATCTGTAAGAAAGAAAGGAAAAACTTTCATTGTGCTGCCATCATCTCTGTAAGAAAGCCATTGTGAAGCCATCATCTCTCTCTTTGTAGAAAAGAAAGGAAAACCCCTAATTTTCTATAGTCATTAAGATGCCATCATCTCTCTGTACTTTTGTATGTGTGAAATGCACCCAAAAAAAAAAAACTGCATCCTCTAGTCATTGAGACGCCATCTTTTCTCTAAGTGTATGACCTCGGGTATTGGTAATTGTAATGTCTGTATGAAAGAAAGGTAAAACCCTTGGGTTCTCTAGTCATTTTCATCCCATCATCCCTTGGCATGAAAGAAAGAAAAAACCCTCACTGTGATGCCATCAAATATCTGTAAGAAAGAAAGGAAAAACTTGTGCTGTCATCATCTCTGTAAGAAAGGAAGGCAAAAACCATTGTGAAGGCATCATATCTCTCTTTGTACAAAAGAAAGGAAAACCCCTAATTTCATGCCATCATCTCTATGTAAGAAAGAAATGTAAATGCCATCACTTTTGTATGTGTGAAATGCAAAAAAAAAAAAAACTGCATTCTGTAGTCATTGAGATGCCATCGTCTTTCTGCATCAAAAAAATGCAAACCCATTGCGATGCCGCCAATGAAGAATGGCAATCTCTACATGAATGAGAAGCAAACCCTTAGGTTTTGAAGTAATTGAGATGCCATCATCTCTCTGCAAAACTCTATTTTTTTAAGTCGTTATCCCTCAGCATGAAAGAAATGCAAACCCTATTTTCTGGTTGTATCTAAGTATGAAAGAAAGACAAAACCCTAGGTTTTCTAGTCAATGTTCTGTCATCATCTCTCTTTGTGGACATAAGAAAGGTAAAACCCTAGGGTTTCTGGCTCAATTTTCTACTGTATTTTTTCTAAAGCTCAAAATGCAGGAAAAATGTCGAAAAGTGAGCAAAATCACACATGTCTCCATGATTCTGGACAGAATAACCCTAAAAAACCTAGATTAAAGACATAATTCTCAACAGAATAACCCTAAAAAACATAGATTAAAGACATGATTTTACCTAATCAGGACGCTCAATCTGTTGTCGTCATGGACGCTTCCTTGTTTTCGATCCCGATATTCAAGGCTGCCGTACTGTCGAATTCGTTACCTCGAATGTGCACGTTAGTGTTGGGCATAGTAGTAGCTCGGAACCGCGAAGCCTTTGAAATCGAAGGTTTAATGGCCGGGCTTTCTCAAATTAAAATTTATCTAGATATAAGTTACCACTAACATAAACGACTCTTTATTGTTTTGGTGCCCGTGCTTTGTTTAAGTGGCATAATCAAGCGTGCGTGTATGTGTATGTATCTATGGATGCGTATGTGTATTCAAGTATGTGTGAGTGAGTGTGTGTATTTTTATATGTGGTGTGTGTTTGTATACGCATGTGTGTATGTCTATGTATGCATGTGTGTCTCTGCGACTCTCTTACATAGATATATGTGTGTCTCTCTCACATGTATTTTCTTTATATCACTATCACATGCATAGACACGACTCTCTCTCACACACATACACGTGTGCATGCACTCTCTCTCTTCTCACACCCGTCTCACATACACACTCTCTCACACACTTAGATACTCTCTCTCTCTCTCTCTCTCTCTCTCTCTCTCTCTCACATGCACACACACACACATACATACACACACCCTCCACATGCACGTGTATGGCTGTGTGTACACATACATATGTGTGTGTGTGAATGTGTTTATATATAATAGTATTAATATAATATTATTATATATTTATTATATGTATATTGATTTATATATCATTTTATATATGTGTGTGTGTGTGTGTGTGTGTGTGTGTCTTTTTAACACACACACACACATATATATATATATAGAGAGAGAGAGAGAGAATTATATTATAGTATATTAGTACAGATTTTTTATATATATAATATCCTCACTTATTATATGTTATTTGTATTCTATATATTTTATACTTATATATTATATATCTTTATATTTGTGTATTATATTATTTATTTAAATTTTTTTCTCTCAAATACCCCTAAACTCCTCTCTCTCTCTCTCCCCTTCCCCAATATGTGGCCTCCACTCCTCTCTCTCTCTCTTTCTCTCTCTCTCTCTCTCTCTACCCCAACACGTGCCTCCTCCCCTCCCCTATCACACCCCCTTCTCTCTTTCCCCTACCCCAACACGTGCCTCCTCCCCTCCCCTATCACACCCCCTTCTCTCTTTCCCCTACCCCAACTCTTGGCCCTCTTCCAAACGCTAGGTGTCCCCTCCCCTCCCAAAAACTCGTGCATAATAGATAGTTTAGATATAAATAGATATATTACACGTGTGTGTGTGTGTGTGTGTGTGTGTGTGTGTGTGTGTGTACACATATATTAATGTATGTATGTATACACACACACACACATGTATACATACACATACGTATATATTTTTTATTTTATTTATATTTTATTAAAACATACTTTTACTCTCTCTCTCTCTCTCTCTCTCTCTCTCTCTCTCTCTCACACACACACACACACACACACATGTATACACCCACACATGCACTAATGAAAATGCACACTCTTCCCCCTCCACACACACACACACTCTCTCTCACACACACATTCTCTCTCTCTCTCTCTCTCTCTCTCTCTCTCTCACACACACACACACATAAATTTACACAAACATATATAATTTTAATTAATTAAATTTTAATGGTGGGGATGTAGTGAGGTGTGCTCACTCTCAAATAAATGCATCTTACATGTAATCTCTCTCTCTCTCTCTCTCTCTCTCTCTCTCTCTCTCTCTCTCTCTCTCACACACACACACACACATGCACATGCACCCTCTTTGTAAAATCCCTAAATTCGTGGCTTGCACATGTGGATCTCTCCTTATACATATATATTATTTATTTATTTATATATAAATAAAGAAGAGGTGGCGACCAGCACTGTCGACTAAGGTTATGTAAAAGGGGAGGAGAAGGGTGTGTGTGTGTGAAGGGACTTAAGGTCCACTAGCTCACCTATTTAAAGGTGAAGCTAGGAGGCATTTTGTATGGAGCAAGAACCCTAGTTGTATTTTGAGCAACTTAATAAGCAAGATATTTTCTTGTATTTTGTGAGTCTCTCTCCTCCACACAATGATCTAGCATGAGCACCACGAAATTCTAACATGGTATCTAGAGCTTGGCAAGACTAGGTCACTTTTGTGGTGTAGAATAGGTCAACTTTATCATCTTTCTCTTTGTGAAGCTGAACCTCCTGCCAGTGGAGGCCTTCCAGCAACTCGTGGAGGCAAAAACTCGGGGAGCTTTCAACTCGGAAAGTATAGAGGACCTCCGGGCGCTCAGTTTCGTACAGCTCATCAAACGTTTTCTCCCTTTGCTACTGCGGCATTGCTGCCTGAGCAAATCGGTGCTGTTTCTACTGCATAGCCACTGTTGTACAGCAATACGCCGTGTGTAGGCGAGCTGCATTGGCTTAGGGCTTTTGAAGCCCATAGCCTCAACTATCTACATTCGAAGTTTCAGCCCGAATGACGGCCCAAATCGTGCGCTTCAGTCAAAAGACCAGGTTGCTCTTTTGGTAGCCATTGAAGCTTCCATTAAAGCTTCAAAATCAAAGGTTTTCTTTCACTAATCTCCTCTTCTTAGCTCTAATCACTTAAGTGCTCTTGTGAGGGTTTGTTGATGATCTTATTTTGAGTTTGAAGTTGTGGGCATACACCATGAGGTATTCATGACCCTCATTCTTCATCAAGCTCCATCAACATCTTCAAGTGCACAAAGCTTTTCAAAGTGTGCTTATAAGCACTAATTGTATTTATTAACACTAATGAGGCTTTTAATCCAGCAAAGGGGAGTCATTCCAAAGTGTTTTTAAACACTAAGAGTGTTTTTAAACACTAAGAGTGTTCTTAAACACTAATGGTGAATCTAATCACCAATGCAAGTGTCATTAGACACTAGAAATGTGCTCTGAAGCACTAATCGTGTTTTTAAACACTAATGGTGATCTTAATCACCAAACAAAGTGTTCATTGACTCTAATGAACCTAATCTCCATCACAATTAGTGGTTGGGCACAAACCCTAAGTGCTAAACCATAAAATTTACCATCTTAATCTCCTTTTTTATGCAACATCCTTGGCTTGATTTTAAGAGTTGTTGTACTCTCATAAGCCTTTCTCTTTCTACTTAAGCAAAATATCAAAAATTTCTGGTCTTTTCTTCTTCATAAATCAGCCCATTACTCTCTAGTAATCTCTCAGAGTAATCTCCTTCAATACCCAATGTCAAAGGACAACACCCAAATTAAGAAGTTCTTAGGAGAAGGCTTCCACACTTGGCAAGTCCTTGTCAAGTACAAGATGATGTCCAAAGGTTTTTGGCCATTCATCTCCGGCACTAAGGTTATTGATCGAACTAAGGCTGAAGATATTGAAGATGATGAGAGGGCACAAGCCATCATCATGCTTCATCTTGATGAGACTCTCATTCACCATGTGGACCAGCTTCCGACTGCAAAGGAGAAATGGGATGAGCTTGATAAGCTCTATGGAGCTCGTGGTGGTAAGAATTCCAAGATCTCACTTAAAATTGAATTTTTCAGCTTGGAACTCAAAGAGGGAGACGGCATTGGAGTCTTCATCTCTCACTTGAAGGGCCTTATGGCTCAACTTGCATCAATGAATGCGAGAATGGACGAAGATGATGCAAAGCAGTTAAGAAGGTGTACCCCACCTTAGTCACCACCCTGAAGAACTTACCTAATCCCACCCTTGAAGGAGTCATTCAATCTTGTCTTGATGAAGAAAAGAGGCCAAAGGGAGGAGCTGAATCTTCAAATGCAACAACTTCATTGAATATCGAACAAGCTTTGTCACATCAAGTGATCAAAGTAAGATGTGTCCATTGCAAAAAGATGGGTCATTTGGCAAATAATTGTTGGATCAAATATCCCAACAAAATGAAATGTAACAAATGGGACATATCACTTTTAAATGTCCTAACAAAGAGTCAGAGGCTAACTTTGTATCAGCCTCTAACTCCACTGAGAAATTGTTTTAAATCTCAATGTACTATATTCCTAACCTTGTACGCCTAATGTTATAAAGGCAACCTATGTCCAATACCACCTATTCCAATTTTTTACATAGTTGGTATTGAGGGGGGGTATTAAGAGACTAAGGTTATGTAAAAGGGGAGGAGAAGGGTGTGTGTGTGTAAAGGGACTTGACTCTCCCTCACTCGCTCCGACCACTCACCCCCCCTCCTCAGTTTGCCTCCTCGCTATCTCTCAACCCCTACAGCTTCTCTCGTCTCCTCACTAGCCACCCCCTCGCCACCTCTCACCCTCTACGGCTTCTCTCACCCCTCTCTCTCATTCCCTTGCCAACTCTCTCCCAACTCTTGCCAACCAAATCCTCACCACCGCCTCTCTCTGATTCCTTCGCCAGCTCTCTCTCGGCTATCACTAGCCAGACCCTCACTACCCTCTCCCTCTCTCCCCCCTCACTCGCTCACTGTTGCTACCTTTGCCTCGCCAGCTTGCTCTCTATCTCTTGATTTGACTTCAACACACCCAACCCCTCCCTCTTGCTAAAGTGATCTTTCTCCTCCGCTTCTTGATTTATATGTTTATCTCGTTCTTCACAACTACGAGGTCTCTCTCTCTCTCTCTCTCTCTCTCTCTCTCTCTCTCTCTCTCTCTCTCTCTCTCTCTCTTGTTTATCCCTAATTTGTAGCTCTTGCTAATTGTCAAGCTTCATGATCTGGCTTCACCTGTCTATCAATTCTATCTTCTTTGCATCGAAGTAATCTAAATTTAAGGTGCGCCATTACTTTCAGATGTATTAGTACATAATGGCTAACTATAATGAGAGAGCCCAAGCTGCACTCACTGTGCATGATCATTTAAGTTCCCATAAATGTGGTAGTAGCAAATGACAACGTGGTAATGATTATGCTCCAAAAAGAGTCGCCTCAACAAGCAGATCAGACCACTAGTAGTAGTAATGATGACGAGCACTGCGGGTGGTATGAAGAAGGCCAATAAATACAATGCATGTGGTAAGCAAGATTGAGAACACAAGCAGTAGGCAAGTTACCTTCTCAAAGCATCGGAGTGGCCTCCTCAAGAAGACCTTTAAGCTCTCCATCCTTTGCAATGCCGAAGTCACTCTCATTATCTTCTCTGCCACACCACACCGGCACGCTCTTCTAGTTTTCCAGTCCCAAAGATGGTGGAGTGTGTCCCTTGAATGATTGTAGTTAATGGCGAGGGAGCATGCAGAATGAGAGGGAGGGTTGAACCTGTAAACAGGTGAGGACGCAATCTAATGCATCTCACGATGAGTTTGTTATGGGCATATATTTTAAGCTCTCTTAAAAAATATTATTCTACCCTCTAGGGATGCTTGGATTATCTTTGCATCAAGGCAAATCATGTTAATATCATGGGTGATGCCATTATAAATATTAATACATTGATGCATGGTTGGGGCCTCTAATGTTTGTTAGAGTTTGGTGTACATTGACTTATGGTTGGGGCCTCTAATGTTTGTTATAGTTTGGTGTACATTGACTTATGGTTAGGGCCTCTAATGTTTGGTGTACATTGATGTTTGGTATACATTGACGTATGGTTGGGGCCTCTAATGTTTTTTATAGTTTGGTTTATATGGAAGGGTGATTCTTAGGTTCCTTACGCCTAGCAAACATGTGTGTGGTTATGGTTTGTATACTTATGAAATATTTGTTTTACAATTTATTGTTGGTTATTTTATAGGTGAAGAGGATTCATAAGATTGAGGAGAATTTGCACATTATTATTACTTGGCACACATTTTTGTAAACAAGCTTTGTATATATATGTGCTAGCTTATGCACATTTTGATTTATTTTGGAAAGCCTTGGTTTATCAAGCTTTGACTTAAACTTTAATATAGCCTCTCATGAATCTAACTGTATGTAATCAGCTTTTGAAGGAGGATTAAGCCCAATAAATAAATTGCTAAACCACTACAAGATGAGAAAATCTATAATGGATAGAGCACAGTCTTCAACAAATCAATTTTGGGTGGAATAAGTGCTAATCGCTTGCACGCAGTTTTTTCTTTTCAGATTTTTTTTTTAAAAGAAGGCTTAATTAGTTGGAAGAGGGGCAACACAAAGAAATTGAATTCTTCTCTCCAATTGTTGGTGGCGGCGTGGCAGCGAATTCTTCTCAATCTCCTCCATGGGCGACATCGACTTGTTTTTCTTCTCTACTGTGCACTACGCAGCTTTGCTGTAAGATAACATTTTGCTTTATTTATGGACTTGCAAGCTTTATTAAGAGCTTACATTATAGGATTATATTTTATAAGCTTAGAAGGTTCTCAAGAAGTCGCAAAAAGAAGGGGAGTGCAACCATTGGAAAAATTCAAATTTTTAGGGTTGCAGGAAAATCTGCAGAAAATTTATAGAAGGGTCTTCATTTATGTTTTGAAAAATTAGAAGCCTCTTGCAACAAAAAATTTGGGCATCAAAGGGCATCAAAAATTGAATTTTTTTGGAAGGTGTTATCTTTGGTTCCGGTTTCTTCATCACATCAAGCTTCGGCAGGATTTTGAAGTGGATTTAAAAAAAAAAATCTTGCCAAAGTCAACCGAAACTCGAGCTTCTTGACCACGCTCAGATTTTATTTGGAATTGGAGTAAAAGGACAGTGTCAAGATCAACCATTTGACTACTTCAAACCTGAATTCAACATGGTTCAAGAGCTAAGTTTTTCATCTTTATTTATTTATCTACATCATAAAATTGCACTTTCTTTATTTATTTATTTGTAATGGCCACTCTATCTGCACAGTCCACTATGCAAGAGCAAATGTTAGCACTTCAAGAGAAAATTACAAGTGAGCTTAGACTCTGACAATGCAAGCGAGAGCATCGAGTGAAGCGTTCTAAACATAAGCGCGACTCTGACGAAGAGGAAAGTGATCATTTTAAACACATTGTCAAAGCTACTTTGCACACTCAGAGTTGCCAAAAAGATTCATGGATTAACCGAAAGGCATTCACTTTCCATAAATATGTGGCAAGAAAGATGCACGGTGCATGGCTTAGCCAATTGGATGATTATTTTTTAGGCGAAAAGTTTTTAGAAATAGAAAATGACAAGATTAAGTGTGCTTGTAATCACTTGATTGAAAGCCTTGCTTTATGGTGGAATGTGATCAAGTAGGGTAAATATCAACCTTTGACAGGAAAAGAGTTCTAGAAACTCTTAAAGAAGCACTTTCTACCTTCTCAATACAAGGCTAAAGCGCGTCAGCGAGATGGGACACTTTACGCCAAGTTCAGAAGAGAATGTCCAAGCCTACATTGACAAATTTTGGGACATTCTATTACAGATTTAAGTGATTGAAAAAGTCAAGGAAAAAGAGAAACGATAGAAATTCATTGCTGGAGCCTACTATTAAGGTTGACGTCAATATGTTTCATCCTCATGGTCTTAGTTATGCTATGGATCTTGCTTTAAATTCTGAACGTAAAAGATCTATTTCTAGAGATTCCAAGATGCAAGAAAAGTCTGTTTACAAAGTCTTCTAAACCATCGTTGGTTAAAGGAGATGCTTGGAAAGACAACAATAACAAACCCTCTAATGGTCAGTCGAAGAATCTCATCTCAATGTTATTGAAGAAGATGACGATGATTCTTTAAAGCAAAAGGGTAATTCTGACCCTAATTATTCGGATGAAGGTAAGCTTTCAATTCATGCTTTGTTGAGAATTCAGGGGAAAATCAAAGGGAAATCAATTTCTATATTTCATAATGATGGTAGCTCACATGATTTCATTTCTGAAAAAGCATTGAAAGCATTTAACCTAGATGCATTGTACTCTAGTTACAAAGTAAAAGCTGCATGTCAAGTTACTAAGTACAACTACACAAAAAAGAGGTTAAGGATTTAGAATTGGAAATGGATTCACTAAAAGAAAAGAGAACATTCCTAATGGCTCCTTTGCAAGGTTTGGATGTTATCTTAGGTATGCCATGGAGACATGAGCATAATCCCCAGATTGACTATGAAACTCATACCATGTAGTTAATAGAAGGTGACAAAGAAATTTGTCTCCAATGTCAGACCAAGGGTAACTTAGGTCCACTTTTGACTCATACCCAAGCAAAAAGAGTTGTACGAAAAAAGGAGAAGACATTTTTTATTCTTGTCAACCAACTTAGTGCTCAGGATGACTCCAAACCAAATGTGTCTCCTCATGACCCTTTCATCTCTAAGTTCTCTAATTGCTTCATGGATGACTTACCTCTTGGCTTACCTAAATCTCATCTAGAAGACCATAGAATTGAAATAATTCATGGTAGCTCACCGCCATGTAAAGCTCCTTATTGAGTCAATATGCTTGAGTAAAAAGAGATCCAGAGACAAGTTGAATAACTATTAGAGAAAGAATCGATTAGACCCAGCCATTTGGTGCTCTAGTTCTTCTCATTAAAAAGCAGAATGGAACATATCGAATGTGCATTGATATTCGTACACTAAATAATATTACTGTGAAGAATTGATATATGATACCTCAAGTGGATGACTTGCTAGATAAGCTCAAGGGAGCTCGAGTCTTTAGCAAGATTGACCTAAAGTCTGGTTATCATTAGATTCGAGTGGATGAAGGGGATATCTTCAAGACTGCCTTTAGAACCCAAAGTGGTCATTATTATGAGTTTTTAGTTATGCCATTCCGTTTGACTAATGCTCTGGCTACTTTTAACAAAATGATGAATATAATATTATTGAAATATCAAAATTTAATTTTTGTATTTTTTTATAAAATCTGTAACAAAGTAAAAAAAGGACTCAAGTCAATTTGGGCCCAAGGCCAAGGGATGAAGGGGATGTGAAAGGGGCCAAGGGTTAGGACTAGGGTTGGCATGCCCATGGACATTAATAAGTGTAGTGTGAAAGGGTGGCCTAGTATATGAGTGATTATGGGCCAATGACATAGGAAGTGTTGATATGATTCTTGATAATCATCTTTCTTTTTTCCTAATCATAGGTTAATTTTCTTAATCTTTGCTTAATCAATGTTTTCTAGGCTAATGAGGCTAGCTACTTTCTTTCATTGGTATCAAAGCCTAGTTTTTAATCCATTTTCATCTTGATTTCAAGAAAATTTGAGAAATTCTTAGATTTCTTTATTTTCTTGATCTTTCTTGAGTTTCTTGAAATTTTCCAAGATTTTCTTGAAAATTTAGAGTAAACATGGAGGAATCACTCATGATGATGATAAAAATTAGGGTAATAGTGATCTTGAATGTTGGCCATGGCACTTGGATATGAATTGTTCCCAAAATTTAAGCCATTATGATCAGATTGACAAGTGGACACTTTTTTTTAGCCAAAGTGAGTGGGCAATGGCCAAGGTTTGTGTGGAGTGGACCTGCACATTGTCTTCCCCAATTTCCCTCTCGAGTTTTTGATTCCAGGGTAAATTTTAGAGCTTAATTGATCATCTTGGAAGCATGAGAAGACAATGTGGTGTTCCTATGGTGAAGATGGATGCTTCAATGGCCGCGAATGGCACCATCTGGAATCTCCACGAGCTCTTCTCGCGATTATGTTGCCAGCGTTTTGAGCAATATTTCAAGGTATTATCACCATAGGCCCTAAAGCACGGGTTCTATGATGAATTTTAATGCCTCAATGGCTAGTCTGCATCCATTCTACATTTTCTCTTCCCCATGGGCTGCGTGTTTCATCGCCTAGGTTCCCTCAAGCTTTGCCATGGAATATTTCTTGAAATGGTTCTCCTACATGACACAAGGCACATAATGCTTAAATCTTGTATGATTAGCATTGTTTTTGTTAATTATGAATAAAACAGGCTACGTTTTGCCTATTAGGGTTTCTTTCTTACCAATGTTGAGTGGTTACAAGCTACATTGCAAGATTTGAGGCATCTTGATCATTCTTGTCATTTCCTTGGGAGCATTTGGGGATTTCATAATAGTAACCCTAATTTCTTGCAATTGGTCAAATACCCAGGTCATTCACTTGTATTAAGAGCTATACTATGCCCAATGATGACCATATGCAATCATATTTGAAGCATTAAGAAAACCCTAAGCAACATTTGGGGATTTTGAGCCATTTTCATCATTACTTTGTAATTGAGGGTTTCTATGGCTCAATCTATGGTATTGAGATCCTTACATGCATTGCTACATGCCATTGGGAAGTTTTATATGCCATTCATAGCCATTTCTATGCTATGATATGTCATATGACATGTATGAAGCATGCTATGGTTTCATATGAGCTTATGGAATGAAGATTTATGCCATTGATTATGTTTGATGCAAGTGATATAAGGCATGTCATATGCTCTTGTGAAGAGGCACATGTATTGAGCATTGTGAAGGGAAAGTGATTGAAGATGTGTATTGGAAGATAACCTTTTAGAGTTCACCTTTGCAAACCTCACCATTACCATTAAAATCTTGTATTGAATGGTTATGGCATGAAATTATAAGTGCCCTTTTCGTAAGTGATCTCAATCATCCATTTGAGATTCAATCGCTGTCCACATCACATTGTACTACACTTCTCATTTCCAGCTACTAGTGATTTGTGAGGGTACCTCGATATGTGAAGGAGAGACTGAGGAGAGCATGACTTGAGCTCACTGCGCTGTGATTGCCATAGGAAAGCAGTACGGTGAAGGATTGGGTTTTGGTGGTGAAGACTTGGCTCAAACTTGTGCCCTCAGAATTCAAACTTGGGTACAAGGGTTGGATGGCTAGGAGATTAGCAAGCTTCAACGCGCTACATTGACCTCCAAGTGTTGTCAATTGATGTATTTTTATGGGCAAAGTTTTAGCAAACAATGGACATAGCATTGCAAATGAAATTCATTTGAGTTTACATTAAGATTTCAATGCAAATACAAAGGAGATGTCATCAATTTTTTTGCAAAAAGGATATATGCATGTCACTTGGGGTTAGTTTTGGATGCTCAAGGATGCAAGTTGATGTGGTGCATGATTTTGAATGGTTCTGAGACATTGCCAATGCAAAAGGGAAGGTGTGGATAGCAAGTGGAGACAATTTTGACAATTTTCAGCTAGCAGTGTTAAACCCTAATTCAGTCCAAAAGGGTTGGGATATTTTCAAGTGGTTTACATAGCTTTATTCTACTCTCCAAGAGCTACATTTGGAGCCCTCAAGTGCTCCATTCCGACACCAATTGCATCTCCAACTGGCGGGTCTCATCGCAAGGCAAAAGTGGTGCCCAATCAAAAACAACAAATTAAGTTTAAGATTTGAGCATGTGGGTGGGTTGTACATGCCATTAGCTTCCTGACAAGAAAAAGAGCTCCTAATTTTGGCACCGTTGACTAGTCAAAGGGGTCAAAACATAGGAATTTTTCTGATCAAACTTGGTCAAAGTATTGACATGGATGCGTAGTGCTTACTTCAAACATTTTGGCAAGATAAATACATCAAGAATTAGACTCCGTTTGCTTGGTCAAGTTACAAATTGCTCATCGGGGTTGACTTTTTAAAAAGTCAAAATAGAGAGTACTTGTGCATTGACCACAATCAAAGTAAGCATACACGAGATTCTACACTTCATGTTCTCTCTATAGAGACAAATATCATTCAATTAGGAGTTTGGGAACCCTTTTAAAAGTCTTTTGAACATTTGAGATGATGCCGAAGGCCAAACCCAACAAGGGGAACTACAAGGAAGCTCTTGAGCATGAAGTAGGCACATCAGTTAAAGACAAGAAGCATGACAAGATGCTCAAGGAGCTATGCAAGAAGAAATATATGACAATGTTAATGAAGGGATGCATCAAGAGGTCAATGTTCCATGAATGCCTAATGTTCCATAAATGCCTAAGGATGGTGGGGTCATGAATATGAACACGCCGATGCACATCATGCAAAGCATGCTTGATAGAATGAACCAAAATTTCCAACGCATAGTGGACAAGTCCAATGCCTTGATCAAGAAGAATCATTGTGGATTTTCTAGCTTGGAACAAGAACTTGGCAAAGGCAATAAAACTTATGGTGAACTAACTTTGCATGTATATGCACCAAACACATTTTAAGCAAGTGGACCACAAGATGGTAAGCCTTTTGTAGATTCAACACATGCTCTTCAAGCTAGCATGCATTATGGTGATCAAAGTCATGGACCTATGCTTGGAAAGGGGAACTTACTTTTATATTTAATTCAACAAGGTGGAACTTATGTGTTTGGTGTGCCTATGCATTAAAGTGGTGCATATGGGACAAGTGTGTTAGAGATGCCGATGCAATAAGGCGGGGCAAATGTGTTTGGTATGCCTATGCATCAAGTTGATACATATGGATCAAGTATGTCTATGTTCAATGCTTTTGCACAATTAAAGATACCATTTACCCTTGTTTATCCAATGAGCCACATTGTCTAGCACTCTTTTCTTGAAAAGGAGTGATTGGAGAAAGGCAATGTGAAGCTACTACAAGTGAAGCCAAGATAAGGAGGATCAATGTCTGTAAATTGTCGGTGCCGACTCTTGGTTTCCCTATTGCTTTGAGTGGGGATAGAAGGTCTATTATACACTCAATGTTGCTAGATTTGGACTTCACAAAAAGCAATAGAGGGTCTCCATTCACTCTCACATTTGGTCAATGCATGGAGTATGGTTATGTGGGCCTTTATGCACACATTATGGGTGTTGAATTGGAGGACATGCTTGCTGTAATTTTTGGATAGCAAGAAGATGAAGATACTTTGTTGCCAAGTCTTTCTCAATAAGGCACTAATGTATCCGTGGGCATTTTTATGGGATTATATTTTAAGCCCTCTTAAAAATATTATTCTATCCTCTTAGATAATTTGGGGAAGCTTGGATTATCTTTGTGTTAAGCCAAATTATGTTAATATCATGGGTGACGCCATTATAAATATTAATACGTTTGGTGGATATTAATGTATGTTTGGGGCCTCCAATATTTGTTTTAGTTAGTTTGTATGGAAGGGTGATTCCTCGGTTACTTATGTCTGGCAAACATGTGTGTGGTTATGGTTTGTATACTTATGGAATATTTGTTTCACCAAATTCCGTGAAGAGGATTCTGAAGATTGAGCGGGTAGTCCGCATCTTCACAGACATGTCTATTTCGCCGAGTCTTTCTGCGAGACAGTGAGAAATTGCATAAATTTATTACTTGGGACACCGTTTTTGTAAACAAGCTTTATATATACATGTGCTAGCTTGTGCACATTTTGATTTATTTGGAAAGCCTTAGTTTATAAAGCATAGACTTGAACTTTAATATTTTATAAAGCGTGATATGCTTTAAACCCTAGCCTCAATTTATGGGCGCTCTATTTTGAGCACAAGAGAGTGTCATGCAAGAAAAGCACCTTTTTGTATTTTTGGAGGCTATGGCCTAAATTGGAATAAAGTAATCTGTCAATACTCATGTGTGGGGATAGGCCACACACATGAGGGGGGATGATTGCACCCAATCTTGGAGTTGTGCTTTGTGAGCTAAGTATATTTTGTGTTATTTATGTTTTACTCCATTATTGAATATGTTGAGCTTGTGGAATTTGATGAGTTAATTTGATTTAATCAATTCTTACAAAGTTTCTTTAAACTCTATTTTCGTAGAAAATTTAGATCCGTGTCAGTGATATTAGAGCTTGGATCTAGGAAGATGGAGACAAGAATTGAAAGCTTAAAAGCTTGATTCAAAGGTTTTTGAAGAGCTACATCTATTATCCAAGGAGCATAGACCAAAGGATAAAGGGGGTGGCAAACCACTCTGCAGAAAACCATGAAACCACCTTCTTCTTCAAAAGTGGTTCCCAAATTCATAGCCTCACATTAATCCAACCGTATGGATTGAAGTGGATTTTGAAGGAGGTTTGAGTCCCATAATTCAATTCCTGAAACACTATTGCAGAGAGAAATCCATAATGGAGGGTTCTTAATCTTCTACAAATTAATTTCTTTTGAAGAAGCTTTAATCGCTTATTGCAGGCTGGATTTATTTTTTGATTTTAAAAAAGCTAAATTAATTGGATTAAATCCAAGCTTGTAAAAGAAGCAAAAAGAAACAATCGATTTTCTCTTCTTCTATCCATGGCGACGGTGACAACGCTAAATCAGTCGAATTTTTCTTCTTCACAGAGCCATGCTCCACGGGTCTCCAAAGAGAAGAGAACTGCCGTTTCTTTTTTTAAAAGCTTTGTAAGCTTTATAAAGCAAAGCTTTGATCTTAAGCTTTAATGCTTAAACATTAAAGCTTTATAAGCTCACAAAAGCTTATGTCAGCTTTAAAATTTATTTTTATAAAAGCTTATCTTTAAAAACCATTCAAGGACCTCAAAGAAGAAGAGTTTACTTAAAGGAAAAATTCAGCATTTCAGATTTTCAAGTTGCAAGAAATTTACATAAGATTTTAGAAAGGCTCTCTTTTTCTTTTTCGAAAATTGGAAGCCTCTTGCTATAAAAATTTCGACATTAAAAGAGCATTAAAGAAATATCAACATCAGTAAATTCTTGGAGGACGGAATCAAGGCCAACTATTGGATGAAAAATTCAACAATTCTAGAGCTAAGTCTTCCACCTTCATTTATTTGTATTAATAAATTACATTGTCTTTATCTATTTAATTGCAATGGTCACTTTACCCGCACCACCCATTATGCAAGAATAAATCTTAGCACTACAAGAGCAAATTGCTGGTGAGCGAGAACTGCAATGCAAATTAGAGCATCAAGTGAAGTGTTCCAAATGCAAATGTGATTCTTCCAACTCTTTCGACTCAGATGAGGAGGAAAGTGATCATGTTAGAATGTTAGATGCATTGTTAAAGCTACCTTGCGTGCTCAAAATTCTCGAAAAGACTCATGAATTAGCCGAAAGGCATTCACTTCCAAAAGGCGTTCACTTTTCAAAATTATGATGGCAAGAAGGATGCATGAGTTCTTATTGCATGGATTAGCCAACCAGATGACTATTTCTTAGGTGAAAAGTTATCAGAAAATGGTAAAATTAAATGTGCTTGTAATCACTTTATCGAAAGTGCTGCCTTATGGTGGAATGTGATCAAACAGGGTGAACATAGACCTTTAACATGGAAAGAGTTCCAAAAACTCTTAAAAAAGCATTTTTTACTTGACAAATTTTGGGATATTCTTTTACATGTTCAAGTAATTGAAAAAGTCAAGGAAAAAGAGCAACGTAGGAAATTCATTGCTGGACTTAAGTCTACTATCAGGGTTGATGTTAATATGTTTCATCCACATGACCTTAGTTCTACTATGGACCTCGCTTTAAATTCAGAATGTAAAACGTCTATATCTAGAGATTTTAGGATGCAGGATAAATCTTTTACAAAGTCTACTAAATCTTCTTTCCCTTCTAGTACGTTTGTTAAATCCAAGATGCAAAAGGGTAAAGATGTTATTAAAGGAGATGCTTGGAAGGACAACACCAACAACAAACCCTCCAATGGTCAACCAAAGAATCAAATCTTTGAATGTTACAAATGTCACAAGGAAGGACACATCGTGTAAGATTGTCCTGACAAAAAGAAGAATTCCACATCGATGGCTTGACTCAATGTTATTGAAGAAGGCAATGATGATTCTTTCAAGCAAGAGGGTAGCTTTGATCCTTTGGATGAAGGTATGTTTTCAATTCATGTTTTATTGAGAATTCAAGGGAAAATTAAAAAAAAATCAATTTCTATATTCCATGATGATGGTAGCTCACATGATATCATTTCTGAAAAAGCATTGAAAGCATTTAACCACGATGCATCATACTCTAGTTACAAAGTAAAAGCTGTATTTCAAGATACTAAGAACAATTGCACAAAAGAGGTCAAGGATTTAGAATTAGAAATGGGTTTACTAAAAGAAAAGATAACATTCCTAGTGGCTTCTTTGCAAGGTGTGGATGTCATCTTAGGTATGCCATGGAGGCATGAGCACGATCCCCAGATTGACTATGAAACCCATACCATGTGGTTAATAAAAGGTGACCCCAAGAAATTTATCTTCAATGACCCATACTCAAGCAAAAAGAGCTGTACAGAAAAAGGAGAAGGCATTTTTGATTTTTGTCAACTAGCTTATTGCTCAAGATGACTCCAAATCAAATGTGTCTCATGACCCTTTCATCTCTAAGTTCTCTAATTGCTTCATAGATGATTTACCACCTGGCTTAGCTAGAAGACCATAGAATTGAGATAATTCGTGGTAGCTCACTGCCATGTAAAGCTCCTTATAGAGTCAACATGCTTGAGAAAAAGGAGATCCAAAGACAAATTGAAGAACTATTAGAGAAAGAATTGATTAGACCCAGCAATTCTCCATTTGGTGCTCCAGTTCTTCTCGTTAAAAAGAAGAATGGAACATATCAATTGTGTATCGATTATCATGCACTAAATAATATTACTGTCAAGAATCAATATCCGATACCTTGAGTGGATGACTTGCTAGATAGGCTTAAGGGAGCGCGAGTCTTTAGCAAGATTTCCCTAAAGTCTGGTATCATCAAATTTGAATGGATGAAGGTGATATCTTCAAGACTGCTCCTTCATTGAACTTAAGAAAGCATTGATCCATGCGCCAGTTCTTACACTACCAAATTTTCAACGACCATTGTAGTTACTGATGCAAGTGGACAAGGCTTTGGTGATGTTCTTATGCAAGATGAACATCCCATTAATTATGAAGGTTGTAAACTTAAACCAGTAGAAAGAAATTATAGTACATATGACAAAGAATTAGTTGCTGCTGTGCATGCTTTAAGACTTTGGAAACATTACTTAGTGGGATCTGAATTCTTAATCAAGACATACCAGCAAAGTATTCGTCATTTGTTAACCCAACCATTGATCTCTGATCGACATGTCAAATGGGCTTCATTTATCCAAAGTTTTCAACCCATGATTCAATATCAACTAGGCAAAGAAAATGTTATGGTAGATGCTTTAAGTAGACGTCCTAGTGTTCACAACATTTCTGTTATTTAAAGTGAACCATTGAGTCCTACGAGAGAATCCTATGATATGGACCCAAATTTTACTGAAGTTTGGACTAAGCTTAGAGACAATAATTAGAACCCTATCAGTGATTATTCATGCCATGATGGTTATCTTTTCTTCCAAAAGAGATTGTGTTTTACACAACCTTTTAGATAATTCATACTGGAGAAAATGCATCAACCACCATATATGGGTCATCAAGGTGTTTCAGCTACTTTACAATTAGTCTCTAGCATTCTTTTGGCCCCATCTTAAACAAGATACAGCAAAAATTGTGGCTGAATGTTCTGTGTGTCAGAAAATTAAAAGTTAAAAAGGTAAGACCCAAGGACTTCTTACTCCTCTACCAATTCCTAATGATACTTGGGAACAGATATCTATGAACTTCATTACAGGCTTGCCTACTACATTGAGTCATAAATGATGGACGATAGTTGACCATTTAAGTAAGCAAGTATATTTCTTACCTTGTAAGAAAACTTTGACTTCTCAACAAGCTGCAAATATGTTTATCAAACAAATCTTTGTACATCACGGATTGCCCCAAAAGTCTTTGTTTATTACAGAGGCTCAATATTTTGTAATAACTTTTGAATCACTCTATTCTCCAACATAGGCACGAAAGTAGATTTTTCCACAGCTTTCTATCTGAAAACGAATGGACAAATTGAGGTTACTCTAATAGTACTATCTTAGATCTACTCAAAGCCTATGTTGCCCAACAACCTAATTCATGGGATAAGTACATTTATCTTCTCTAGTTTGCTTACAATAATACTTCTCATTCGGCTACTACTGGTCGAGCACCTTTCGACAATGTGTATGGAAAACCTTTGCCTATTTCGGTAACTAGACTTTCCCACAAAATTGAAGCTACTGATCAATTCACTATCGATTTTAGTAGCATTTTGAATGATGTAAAATATTATATTGCTCATGATCAGGAAAAATATGTTAAGAAAGTAAAATATAAATGTAAAGCAATATCTTTTGAAATTGGAGATTATGTACTTTTGAAAATTGAAAAGCGTCGACTTAAGAGTGTTGAAAAATTCTCAACTGTTAAGCTTGCCCTAAGATTTTATGGACCCTTTAAGGTGATTCCCAAAATTAATGATGTTGCATATCAACTTGAATTACCTTCTTGTTGGCAGATTCATAACTCATTTCATGTTAGCTTGTTAAAACCTTTCAAGGGATCAGTTTCCACTCATTTAGTGGATGAAGAACCACCTCTTATTGAAGGTGAGGAAGAAGTTTTACTTTTAGACACTATCATTGATCATCAAACTACATCAACTCGAACTAGAAATTAATATAGCAAATATTTAGTGACTTTCCAAAATCATCCCCTCGTGAAGATGCAAGATAGGTGTCTAAGAAATACTTTCGTGCTTTCCTTGAGATCCACCGTTCTTTTCAACAAACCGACAATTGAGGGCAATTGCAAACTTAAGCAAGAGGGAATGTTATGGGAATATATTTTAAGCCCTCTTAAAAATATTATTCTACTCTCTTAGATAATTTGGGGACGCTTGGATTATCTTTGCCAAATTATGTTAATATCATGGGTGATGTCATTATAAATATTAATACGTTTGGTGGATATTGACGTATGTTTGGGGCCTCCAATGTTTCTTTCTGTTGGTTTGTATGGAAGGGTGATTCCTATGTTACTTATGCCTGGCAAACATTGTGTGGTTATGGTTTGTATACTTATGGAATATTTATTTCACCAAATTATTATTGGTTATTTTATAAGTGAAGAGGATTCCGAAGATTGATGAGAAATTGCACAAATTTATTACTTGGAACACCGTTTTTGTAAACAAGCTTTGTATATACATGTGCTAGCTTGTACACATTTTGATTTATTTGGAAAGCCTTAGTTTATCAAGAATTAGTTTATCAAGCATAGACTTGAACTTTAATATTTTGTAAAGCGTGATATGCTTTAACCCCTAGCCTCAATTTATGAGCACTCTATTTTGAGCATAAGTGAGTGTCGTGCAAGAAAAGCACCTTTTTGTATTTTTGGAGGCTATGGCCTAAATTGGAATAAAGTAATCTGTAATACTCATGTGTGGGGATAGGCCACACACATGAGGGAGGATGATTGCACCAAATCTTGGAGTCTTGCTTTGTGAGCTAAGTATTTTTTGTGTTATTTATTATTCACTCCATTATTGAATATGCTGAGCATGTGGAATTTGATGAGTTAACTTGATTCAATCAATTCTTGCAAAGTTTCTTTAAACTCTATTTTCCTAGAAAATTTAGATCCGTGTCAAAATGGGTATGATTGGATAGCTTTCATAAGTGCTTTGATTGAGGAATTTTCAGCTCATGACATGATGCCACGCACGAGATTATGAGGACATGGTCATTGATGACATTTTGGATGAGTACTCGTTTGTTGTTTGACGAATGGGATGATGACTCATTTGTTGGTGATACACGTGACCATGCTTTGATGATCATGCATTGGGTGACGCATTGAGTGGCTCATGAAAGGTTTATGAGAATACATTGTGTGATCGATTTTTGAGTCCGCCGGCTTGGACGACATATGGTTGTCAATTAACTATGAAGGCTTAGAGGATGTGGATCATGATGCAAAGTTACATCTATCTTCAATCCCTTGGCTCATCGAGTCATAAAACAATCTAGAGCTTACAACCATCATGGCGAAAAATCACTTGCATAGTAGAACGAGAAGTGAGATTATCATGTTTAATCACTACCATGTTGAATAGTAGTAGTTTAATCATGTTTAATCATCGCAATATAGTTGTTTAATCATTACCATGTTATCATTTACTATCACAATTCTGGGAACTTAAATGATCATGCACAGTGAGTGCAGCTTGGGCTCTCTCTCTCTCTCTCTCTCATTATAGTTGGCCATTGTGTACTAATAGATGTGATGGAACGTTGAAAGCAATGGCGCACCTTGAAGTGAGATTACTCCAACACAAAGAAGGTGGAATTGATAGACAGGTGAAGCCAAGTCATGAAGCTTGACAATTAGCAAGAGCTAAAAATTAGAGAGAGAGAGAGAGAGAGAGAGAGAGAGAGAGAGAGAGAGAGAGAGAGAGAGAGAGAGAGAGAGAGAGAGAGAGAGAGAGAGAGAGAGAGAGAGAGGGTCTGGTTGGTGAGCTAAGAGAAAGTTGGCGAGGGAATTAGAGAGAGGGGTGGTGAGGATCTGGTTGGCGAGAGTTGGGAGAGAGATGGCAAGGAAATGAGAGAGAGGGGTGAGAGAAGCCGTAGAGGGTGAGAGCTGCCGAGGAGATGAGAAAAGCTATAGGGGGTGAGAACTGGCGAGGAGGCAAACTGAGAGGGGGGGTGAGTGGATGCTAGTGAGAGGAATGAGTGAGGGAGCGAGGGAGAGTCATATGAGGGGGGGCACATTGTAGAGAAGGGGGGTGTGTCTGGCCCTCCCTACTGAGAGGAGAGGGGGGTTAAATAGGAGAGTAATAGGATGGAATGTATGTGCATGGGAGAGATAGAATCCAACACCGACATTTATGTAAGAAGGGAGACGACGTGGTCATGGTTTTGGGTGGTGGAAGGATAGAGTGCAATTATGGTGGCAGGACAAAGCAACCATCGACGCAACACACATGGTGGGGGAGAAAAAGCCGAGGAGTCCAGCGCACCCTACTGATAGCGATAAGCATGGGGATGGTTGACAGCGCTGGTCTCCACCTTTTCTTTGTTATACACACACACACACACACACACACACACACATACACACACACACACACACACACACACACACACACACACTGTTAAAACCCTAAGATCTCTCTAGAAAATTGTTATGCATAAACATGCATTAATTAGGCATAATCTCATCCACCCGACCACCCCCGAGCCCAAGGGATGCACACATGAATTATAATGTACATCATACCTTTACCTTGATGTTCCATACCATCAAGAGGTATAACTCCAATCTAGTAGCATGTAGCTCTAGTGTGAAATGGTAGGTGAGTAGTTATGATCCTCTACACAAGAGAGCATAACATAACCTAGCCTCAAGATAACATCAAGAGACCATAGCCTAAGCCCCAAGATAACATAGCCTTGGCCTCCCTTGAGTGTGCCCCATGCCCCTATTATATAAGAGGGCCCTGAAGTGACTCTTGACTCTCCATTTCCCATGTGTGGCCCTTGGATGCCTGACCCTAACCTTAACCCTTAAGGTAAGTCCTAACCCATGCTCCACTAGAGCTTGTTCCCATGCTCCCAAGCTCCCAAGCCTAATGTGGGTTAGCCTCCTAGTATATGCACACATAATGTGCATATAACATACTTCCCCTCTCTCAAAACATTGCACTCTTACAATGAAAAGAAGGAGAACTACGCTGAACAATCACAACCGACTCCCAATTCAAATCCTCTATTTCCCTATCTTTCCACCTATTTTCAACCTCAGGAGTTAGTCAACTACAAAGTTTCCTTTCCCTGAATTCAAGACACAGGTAGCATCTTCTACTCATAAGTCCTTTCACTGAACTAGGTGTTCCCTAATGACTATATTTCTAAGAGTCCTTTCTCTAGAGCTATAGATTCTAACTAGTTAAATTTCAAAGTGCTATGGGATGGCATAGCAATTTGCTCAACATCAACCTATTTGGTATCTTTACTCCTTCAGTCTTATTCTTTTGACAAGCTAGGCATTGTGTGACATACCTGAGTACATCCTTCTTCAATCCCGTTCAAAATAAACTCCTTTGTAGAACATTTAGCATCATCACACGTCTTGGATGTTTTGCTGATGATGCATCATGAGCTTCATGTATGATTCGATCTCTTAACTCTTTAATGTTTGGAATGCACACACTAAGAGTACATTTTTTTTAAAGAATCCTCCTTTCTTTCTCATTGTGAGTTATTTGGGCCACAAAGGACTTCCTACTTAATGCATCTATGGCTACATTACCTTTGCCCTTTTGTATTTGATTTTAAAACCAAATTCTAATAAGACCTCTATCTTGCACCTTTGCCTCATGTTGAGATAAAAATCCACTTTAAGCTCTTATGGTGTGTAGTAAGCATGAAGTTTCTACCTAGTAGGTAGTGTCCTCATAGCTTAAGAGCATGAATTATAACCAAAAGTTCTAGATCATAAAAGTAGCATAGTTTCTTTCATAATGCTTGAATTTCCTTGAGGTGTAACTATCGGTTTCCCTTCTTGTGAGAGTACTCCATCGATAGCTAATCAACTAGCATCAATGACTACTTCAAAATCTGTATCAAAATTTGGTAGTTGAAGGATGGGTGCAATTGTGCGAGCCCTCTTAATTTTTTTGAAGCTTTGTTGATGCTCCTTTGTCCCAAACTATTTTTGCATTCTTTTAAAGTAGCTTGGTTAAAGATATGGCTATCTTTGCATAATCCTAAATAAAGATATGGTACCACCCTGTGATACCAAGAAATTCTCGAATTTCCTTGATGTTGAGTGGTTAAAGCCATTTCACTATATCTTGTACCTTGGTTATGTCTATCGAGATTCTATCTTTAGAGATAGTGAATCCCATATAATTAAATTTTTTTTTGGTAAAGAAGGTATACTTATTATTTTTGGTGCTCCCTTAGGATTTCTAAAACTTCTCTAACTTGGGCTCCATGCTCTTTCCCATCCTTATAGTAGATTACAATACCATCAAAGGACACCAAGGCATGATTGTCTAGCTTTCTCATCAATATATCTTGTATGAGCTTGATGAAAGTTGCTAGGGTATTAGTCAACCCAATTGGTATCACGGTGTGTTCATAATGCCCATATATGAAGTTCAATGTTGTCTTTGGGATATCTTCCTCCCTGAGTCAAATGTGATAGTTACTAGACTTCAAATTAATCTTTGCAACAACTTTGTCTCCGTGAATTCAATCTAGAGTTTCATCAATCCTAGAAATAAGATACTTGTTTTTTCACGGTTGATTTAGACCTTTATAGGTAATGCGTAACTAGAAGGTTCCATCCTTCTTCTTCTGAAGAAATAGGGACGGAATTCCATAAGATACACTCGGCTTGATGAATCCTTGCTTCAAAATTTGTTAGATTTATTATTTGAGTTCTATGCACTCATGCATTGACATTTTATATGCCCATTAGCCAATTGGTTTTGCTCCTGAAATAAGCTTCATCTCATGATCAATTTTCCTCTGTGGAGTCGACATCTGAGTAAGCTTTTCCAGGAGGAGATTCTCTAACTCTTGTTGTCAATTTTGGTCCCTCTTTTTATTATCGTCATTAACTTCGATGAGTTTAAATAGAAACACTCTTTGATTTTTCCTAAGGCTCATTTTCCATTTGCTTGTTTTTATTAACTATGACTTGGGTTTGCCAATTCTCCATGAGGTTCCCTATTTCTTGAGACTTTTCCATTATCACAATTGAGGTTGGAATTATTTGCTTCTAGCCAATCCATGCTAAGATTATCGTTATAGATCCCTTACAGTGTCACGTGAAAAGTAGTCCTTGGTTGGTTTTCCAATTACTTATAAGTTCTCATCCACATTACGTTGACTCCAAAAATATAAGGTCTTTCAAAGCCTTAAATTTTTTTAAAACTCTGAGCATGTATATTTTAGCATCTAGGTTCCTAATTCTACTTACTAAATCCTTCTTAGAAGGATATATCTTAGATCTAATCTCATTTTCTTACCCAAAACTCTAGGCTTAACAAGCTAGAGATAGAGATTAAGCATTTTTATGATTTTTAATCTATTAAAAAATGAGGTTAATTTATTTAAGCTTATTTTATGTTAAGAAAATTCATATTTATCCATTTTTAGATGAAAGAGAGCTTACGACAACCTTCATGTATTTATTTTTGTATGGAAGATTTAATTGGATATTTTTCTAAATAAATAAGATGCTTAGATGTAATTATACTTATATTTATGCTTAGGTTTATGCATAAACAAAGTTTTATATTAAAAGTGGAATTTTAAGCATTCTCATTTCATAGAAAATGTAGGGAAGTTATGGCAAAGCTTTATCATTAGAAAATGAAGGTTTATGAATGCAAAAAGAGGAATTTTCATGATATTCTATGCATAAAATATTTTAAATGCTAAAAGAAGAATTTTTGTTACATTTTTGAATGTACATGTATAGTATGTATGCATAAATGTCTAAAGGTTAAAAAGAGGAATTTTTGTCATATTTTAAATAAGTATATTCATGGTATGTATATACATGGGTATTTTTTATTTATCAAAAGAGGAATTCTCATCGTATCTTTAAATAGGAAAATGCATAATAAATTTTGTTATCAAAAAGAGAAGGTTTCAATATATTTCTACGTAGATAATTTATGGCATGTTGATGCCTAGATTCAAATGGAGAAGAGAATATTTTAGAATATTTCTATGAGAATATTTAATAAAATGATGTATGCATATTTATTAAAGGATCATTTAGAAAAAGAAATATCCTTATTAAATTCCATTATTCATGAATAGAATTATTTATAGTTCTATTATGTCTAAGGAAGAATGAATTTTCATAATTTTGGATATTTATCCTGACGATTGGAAATCATAATTTTGGATATTTACCCTGACGATTGGAAATCATAGTTATTTTATCAGATAAATGGAGAAATACCTTTAGGAACCAATTCAAGAAATTCGGTGCTAGACCATGACGACATGAGAAAGGTGGGTTAGTAAGATGCATGCCCATCTCTTGAATCAGAAATTAAGTCAAGTCTTGTGACCATTCCCATTTCTTCAGTACGAAGAATGGATAACCTGGTTGATTTAGATAAGTTTTTCCTCAAACCTGAAATTGTCTAGAAATAAGTTAGAAATTCATTTTGTAATTAATGGATGGATCACTGAGATACAAGAAGGTCGTGATTTGAAAAAAGGGTCGTGTGAAACCAACATCAGAAATGTTTCTCGTGAAATGGCTTTTCGTGAGAGGAAATCAAACTCAATGGGAAATTTTACTTGCATAGAAACTCTGTTTTTGTAAAGGACTATCTTACGCCAGAATGCTGGATGAAGCATTTGGTTTAATGTTTAAAGGAGAGTTTATGTTGCAACAGTTGTCCGGGAGTCATCGAAGGATGTCTCTCATAGCAAAGCCTGCCAAGGTCTTGACCAGCCTCGGTACGGTAAAAAATGGTGCGCTTCCGGTATGATGGGCGAGGGCTGACGAAGGGGTCCCTGAGTGAAGTGCTAGGAATCCTAAGGAGGATCCTAGAGGGTTCTGACCAGGCGATGCATGGGCTCTCGGGCACGGCTGCTAGGACACCCATGCGTATGTCGAGGAAGATCTTCATGGATTGGCAAGAAATTTATTTAAGTGAACTAGAAACTATGAAATTGGATCTCATTGGTTGACTAGTTAGTCTTCAATGGAGAGTCCAGATGACACTTATTTGTAAAAACCATGGATCTGGAATATTGAGGATTATGATGGAAACATTGTGGTTCTATTCCAATTTTGTCTTGAGATAGTTGAAATGAGAAAAGGCAATTTCATATTGGGTGCGTAAGTGGTGTGTCTATTTTATATTTTGCATGAGTGCTAGGTGGCGTGGGAACTCTTTTCCCTAGTGCTAGGGAATAAAACACAACCAAATTTTATAAAGAGGGATCCCACCAATACAGTGGGTGGGTGGTTGGCTAACCCATGGGCTTAGGCTAGATCGGTGGATTCCTACAATAAATTTCAATTATGTTCAAGTTACGATAGATGAAGTAAGTCACAGGGTAATTCTTGTTCTATGGGAAAGAATCAACGGCAATTCAGGGGAAAAAAGCAATGATCTCTATGAACTAAGTGCAAGTCCCTCCTTGATTTGGCCATGTGACCCGCGGGTTCGGTCAGAATAAAAAGGTTAGTTAAGTCTCTTGACCCCGTTAGAAGAATTCCCGTTATTTAGAAGATTTCCCTAGAGGAATGGCCCGTGCTTTTTGGGCGAAAAAGTTTTTTTGGTCTCGGTTTTGGAAGAACTGCCGAACTAGTCCCTTGCTCGGACATCCGTGGGTGGGTGAGGTCCCGAGTGGGAAGCTCTGCCCTCCTGCACAAGAGGTTGCTACTTCCGCTTGCTAGCACTCTTGAGTTCGATGCGCAGAGAGGGCAGGGGTCTCACAGCTGGTATCAGAGCTTTGTTGAAAGCTCAAGAATCAAAGATGAATTTTGTTAGAAATTTATAATAAAATCTTAGAAAGGTGCATTCATATGTTGTATTTTCATTCAGATTAAGCTTCATTGATGAAGACTTATAATTGATAAATTGGATTTTATAGATGGACACCCCGTACCTATTTGGTATCCCCAGCCTTACCCAAAATCAAGATATGACTGTCTTTGCTTTTGAGCATATTCTCCCCAGGACTCGAACAAGCAGGGTGAGTCTTGTTAATCATTTCTAGGAGCTATATTTTTTGGACCCAATGGAGAGACGATAGCATATGTGGTTCTCAGCACAATATGTCCACGCCTATTGCAATCAGAGGCTGAGTCAGAACATCTTTTTAGTTTTGGTTCTGTTGAGGATAGGGGTAGTTTGTGGTGTTATACTTTATCACCCTCACCTCAAGATTTTAGAATCACTTGCCATATGTTTAGGCTTCTCAGCTATTTTATTCCGAGGAGTAGGATTGTAGCACCAATGGCGGTAAGGGCACAACTGCATCGCGGCATGTCCATAGCGCAGTATTGCCACTTCATGTGGATGCAATTGAGGCATTGACTTTTTGGAGCCATGTTGCTCTACGTATATATTACAAACCTTATGTAAATAAAGAATGTTTTGCAAAAATTCCAGTTGTCTAAGTGATTATGAGCACCAGATATTAAGTTTAAAGGAATAAGTTCTGTTTTCTCAAGACATATGTCATGGATCTATAGTAGAACGATCACCTTGTTGAATGAATTAATTTTGAACTTCTTAAGTCTTAGAATCTCAGAACAAAGTCGAATAGAAAATTTGACGATGTATCATTTTGGTAGAATCATGAGACATGCGAATCGTGGTAGACAGCCAGATCCTCACACGGATGAGGATGAGCTTAACCTTGACGTTCGCAAAGCTCTACATAGGTCTCAGCCAGGTCCCTTCAAGGGTGAAGGGGAACACTTAGGTGAGGCTGTAGAAAAGTGGATCGAAGCTATGGAGGAGTACTTTGATGTCACTAGTTTTTACAATGAAAAAAGTAAGGAGGCTCTTGCCAGGCTGAAGATTGTCGAAACAGCCAGAGTAGCATGGAGCAACCACTGCGAGATAAATTGCTTGGATCGGAACACCCAGACATGGGATGATCTCAAAGCATACCTCAGGAAGAGATTCTGTCCTCCAGGCTTCTTGGAAAACAAAGATGAATGAGTTCCTGGAGAGCTAATCCAGGGAAGCCGAACCACGGAGGAATATCACCAGCATTCGCTCTTCTCCTCAAATACTCGCCACTGCTGGATCAGCTAATGGCCAGGTTTATTTAATGAATGGACAAACCTTTGGATACCCTAGTGAAGAATACTAAGCTAGTTTCTATGGCCGAAGCAGTGTGGATGGCAAAGCTTTTGCCAAGGCCTTTGTTGTCAAGGTCTCGCCACCAAAGCCATCTCCCGTGTCCTTCAAAAGATTCCAAACCCTAGGAAGTACTTCCAACTTTCCACCTCCTAAGAGATACCAAGGTCCTAATCAAAACCAGGAGACGGGAAGTTTCAGAATGGAAGGCCTTTTCCTTGGAGCACATTTTTTGGAACTTTGGCTCTTTCCAGGATGTTGAAGGAAGAGCTTCAAAGTGAAAACAGATGTTTTGGTTGTCAAGGTTTTGGGCACCATCTCAAGGACTGCCCAACTCCTTCTATGTCAATGGGCCAGAGAAGCCAAGGTCCTAAAATGCTGAGACCAACTCCTTCCTATCAATCTAATCAAGGTCCCTCTTGCCAAAATCAAACCTCAATGCAAAGTAGTCTCAGATCCCCCTCCCAGAATTGGGGAAGCCAGAGAGAGAGAGAGTTCCACCCCAGACAGCGCAGCCAGAGCTACCACAATAGCTGATGAAGTGGAGGAAGAAAGAGGACAGATTTATGCTGCCATTGAACATCAAGGGCAGAATCGTTAGTTCTCAGTCCTTCAGACTCCAGCAGAGTATAAGGGTAAGCACTTTAAGCTTTTGATTGATTAAGGCAGTACACGTTCTTTTATTTCCCCTGGATGCTTGCGTAAGTTAGTCCTAGATCAGAAAATAGGGAAACCTATGCAAGTAGAATTGGCCAGTGGGAAGATTCTTTTCACACACCATGAGACAGACCGTATTTAGTTTAATCTAGATGGGAATGTAACGGACTGCCAGTTCAGAGTCTTACCCTTGGGAATCTATGACAGAATCCTTGGAATAGATTGGCTCCATAAGAATCAGACTGACATTCACTGTGGAACCATCTCTTTCCTCGACCTTCACACGGGAATCAAGTTCGAGGAACTAGAATTTCCGGATCCTCAGTTCAGCAGTTAGTAAAAGCTTCCAAATTACTGAAGGGACTCAGAAAGAAGCAAGCTGTCTATGTTGTTAAAATAAATCCAGTAGACAGAAAATGCAAGGCTAAGGAACCAGAATGGCTAAGTGAGTATGCTGATGTATTCCCTGAAGAGATGACTAAGATGCCTTCGACTCGTGAAGTTGATCATGAGATAGAGCTAACCCCCAGAGCTCAACCAATAGCCCAGCGTGCATACAAGATGCCAGTCCCAAAAGCCATAGAACTTAGCAGTTAAGACAATTGCTAGAGCAAGGATTCATAAGACCCATTATTTCACCTTGGGGTGCGCCCGTTCTCCCTTTCAAAAAAAGGAAGATGGAACATTAAGACTCTGTATTGATTACAGAGGATTAAATCAGTTGACAGTCAAAAATAAATATCTTATTCCTAGGATTGATGAACTTTTGGATCGGTTAAGTGGAACCCAAATGTTCACAAAGATAGATCTCAAATTAGGATATTTCCAGATCTCAAATTAGGATCAAGATATCCCCAAGATAGCCATCAATACTCGATATGGAAATTATGAATTTATAGTCATGCCGTTCGGACTAACAACAAATGCCCCAGCAACGTTTAACCGCCTCATGCTGTTCAGAATAACAAATGCCCCAGCAACGTTTAACCGCCTCTCATGCAGGACATTCTCAGAAAATACTTGGATGAATTTGTTCTTGTCTTCTTTGATAACATCCTAGTATACTCTAAGAATGCAGCAGATCATGAAGATCATGTGCGTAAAGTCCTGGAGATCCTAAGGAAGCACCAACTCTTTGCAAAGAAGAGCAAGTGCACTTTCTCTGCTAACCATCTCGAATACTTGGGATTTATAGTATCTAAGGATGGGATTTCTCCTAACCCCACTAAAATCCAAGTAGTCGTAGATTGGCCAAAGCCCAAAACAGTGAAAGAAGTCAGAGGATTCATAGGATTAACTGGGTGTGGTATAGAATCTTTATACCCAGGTATACTCAGATAGCATCCCCTTTGACTAACCTTCTCAAGAAGAGTACCCTATTTCATTGGACCGCTATGTGTTAGAGTGCTTTTGATAAGCTGAAGAGACAGCCTTGGTAAACCAACCCTATTCTAAAGTTGCCAGATTTTTCCATAACCTTTGAAGTAGTGATAGATGCAAGTGGCTTTGCCCTAGGAGGTGAACTTATGCAGGAAGGTCATGCAGTAGTCTATGAATCCAGAAAACTCAGAACGCATGAGAGAAATTATGCTGTTCATGACTTGGAGTTACTCTTAGTAGTTTATGCTGCTCTAAAGTTGTGGAGACATTATCTCTTGGGATTCACCTGGATGACAGATCATCAAAGTCTGAAGTGGATCTTCACCCAAAGGGATCTCAACATGTGTCAAAGAAGGTGGATGCAGATCCTGCAGGCTAGGGAAAGAAAATGTGGTAGTAGATGCGCTCAGTAGGAAAGTCTCCTTGCTTGCAATAACATTGGTGTCAAATCCATTGATCAGTGAAGAAAGAGAGAAGATCATGTAGGATAAATTCTTTGCCCCTATTGCTACTCTACTGATGTAGGAAAGCAAGACTCCTCAGGAAATGAGTCGAGTTCTTGGGTACAAATTGGACAAAGGATGCATGTATTACAATAATCGGCTATGCATTCCTAATGATGAGGAAACAAAGGAAAAAATTCTGAGAGAAGCCCATGATAGCCCAATAGTGGACATCCAAGGTTCATAAAGACCTACATGTCTGTAAAGAAGAGCTTCTTCTGGCCATGACTCAAAAAGGATGTATTTAATCATGTGCGTCTGTGTTTAATATTTCAAAGAGTCAAGGCAGAAAGGGTTAAGATGCCAGGAAAGCTGCATCCCTTAGACATTCCACAAATGAAGTGGAAATGTGTCAGTGTGGATTTTGTTACTCGATTACCATCAATGAAATCAGGTTACAACTCCATTTTTGTGATAGTTGACAGATTAACCGAGGTTGCCCATCTAATTCTAGTAAAAGAAACCTACATTGCAGTGGATGTTGCCAGAGTCTTCCTCAAGGAGATTTTTAGGTTGCATGGCTTACCCAGAAGGATAGTGAGCGATAGAGATTCTAAGGTCACGTCAAGGTTTTGGACTGCATTCTTCAAAGTAGTGGGAACTTCGTTAGATTTCAGTACAGCTTATCATCTCGAGACAGATGGCCAGACTGAAAGAGTGAATCAAGTAATTGAAGATATTCTTTGGTCATGTTGTGGTAGAGTACCCAAGAAGTGGCTAAGCTACTTACATCTAGTTGAGTTTTTTATAATGCCTCTTATCACCGAAGTATCGGGATGAGTCCTTTCAAAGATGTGTACGGACAAGATTACCTCACACCATTAACTTGGTGTGACCCATTGAGATTAGGGTGGTCGAGATGTCCAAACAGATGCTTGATATGGAGCAGCAAATGCAGGCAATCTACAAAGATATCAAGGCTACCTAGGATAGATAAAAGTAGTATGCTAATAAGAAGAGAATGGAGAGAGTGTTTGAAGAATCAGATATGGTCTTCATTCGTGTGTACGACCCAAGAGAAGTTCTTTATCTCTAGGGTAGTATAAAAAGCTATCTCCTAGATACTGTGGGCCGTATGCCATCACTAAGAAAGTAGGAGATCTAGCTTATGAACTTCTTCTACCTCCCCATCTCAAGGTACATAATGTGTTCCATGTCAGTTTACTTAAAAAGTATGTACCCAGCCCGAGTCATGGTGCTGGATGATGAACAATTGAATTCTCAGACTCAAGGCCAGATGGAACTCCAACCCAAAGAAATCCTAGATGTTCGGGAGAAGGCTCTCAGGAATAGAGTCCTTAGGGAGTTTCTGGTCAAGTGGAAGTTATATCCTTTAGAGGATGCCACTTGGGAGAAAGAAGAAGAACTGATAAAGGACTACCCCCACTTTGCGAGATAAGGACATCTTGCATTTTTCAAGTGGGAGAGGATGTAAGGTTCCTCCTCAGCCTCTAAAAGATGTATAAGTTCTCCTCTCAGTCCCTGTAATCATCCCCTATTTCAGAATGCAAGAAAACATTGTTTTCCTTTGTTTTTGGCCTAGAGAGAGAAAATATTCTAGAGAGAGATAATACAGTTTTGAGATATTTTTGGATATAAAGTTATCCCTTTTATTTAATATGAATTCTCCTAAAATAGAAGCTTAAAAAGAGTTTTCTAATATGCATTAGAAATTAATTGAAATGTGCATTAAGGGTACCCATTAATTGAAATGTGCATTAGACACCTTAGCCTAAGGGTACCATTTTTAGAAAATTATGGATTAAGGTCCAAAGAGTGTTCTAAAGGGCCAATGAAGTTAATCCAAGTGTTGGAATTAGAAAAATGTAAGAATAAAAGAGAATCCACCAAAAATGAATAAATTCTCACATAAGATGAAGAGTTGACTAGTACAGGCACTTAATAGTAAAAGAATGGGAATTTATTAGTAGAAAAATAGAATTTTGACACCTCAAGAGGGTGAGTGGAGCTCATGAAGGAGGCGCCTAGAATCTCATTACCCCCAATTTTTAATTAAAAAAAATGAGATATTTTATCTCTCCTCTCTTCTCTTTCAAACTAGATCAGAAAAGTGGACCTAATTGGTCCAAATTGGATCAAACTGAAGTTGGAAGCCTCTAGATCCCAGTTGGACTTGGTTGGTGGCCTCCCTCTCCTATAAATATAGCCCCATTCCTTTTTGTATTTTCATCTTAGTGTATTTACATGCTAATGTAATTTTCAATTTAGTGTAGTTCTATTATCCCTCTACCCTGCCTCTCCATTGTAAAGCTTTGGAGCTTCACTAATCCTCTTCTTCTCTTGGAGATTACCCTCTCCTTCTTGGTGGCCAAGCTTCTTCTTTCTTTAGGGGAAAAAAGCGATGATCTCTATGAACCAAGTGCAAGTCCCTTCTTGATTCGGCCATGTGACCCGTGGTGGGTTTGATCAGAATAAAAAGGTTAGTTAAGGCTCTTGACCCTGTTAGATAAATTCCCATTAGAAGATTTTCCTGGAGGAATCGCCCGTGCTTTCTGGGTGAGGAAAGTCTTTCTGGTTTCGTTTTCAGAAGAACCGCCGGACTAGTCCTTTGCCCGGACATCTGTGGGCGAGGCCCCAAGTGGGTGTTGAAATATACAAGTGAATAGGGTGTGTGCGAGAACAAGCCCTTGGCAAGAGGCTATAAAAGAGAATCTGTAAATGTGAGGGAACCTGTGAAAAGGTGAGAAGGATCTACTGGGAGAGAATAAAGGGTAGCATGAGGAGATAGGGTGTGTGCGGGAACAAGCCCTTGGCAAGAGGCTATAAAAGAGAATCTGTAAATGTGAGGGAACCTGTGAAAAGGTGAGAAGGATCTACTGGGAGAGAATAAAGGGTAGCATGAGGAGATTTACGAGGTGTGGAGATATTTTGGGAGAGAATCAAGCAAAAGAGGTGGAATGAATCAAGAAGAAATCAGTGGGATTGGATGCTTGGATGTAAACCCTATAAATTGAGGCATTGGCCTAATAAGAATTTGTTGATTTTTGATTATCCATGCCTACATTAAGCTATCAATTAATTGCTTACTAATTATGTCTTAATTATCATCTAATCTCTTTATTAATGATGTTGATTCTAGCATTTGATCCACCATAGCTCATCACATTGCCGTAATTTTAACGTGGTATTAGGGCCTAGCCTAGAATCCATTAATTTGTGAGCCCATTATCTTGCTAATCACCTGGCTAATTAGGATTAGTAGAGATAATTAATATTTTTACCTCTTTTTCAACAAACCCTCTGTATACTCCCAGCTGCTGCTGGTGGTGGAGCTCTATCTCCCATCATACGTCAAATTAACTCAAGCCACTTTAGGCAAACATAGCTAACACACTTGTGCTCTAGCCCACCATCCAAACAGAAGGTCAAACTGCCGCGCACAACTGGAGAAATTTGCTAATTTGCAGGCACCATTTTTTTGAGGAGAAATTGAAATCTCTGCCTCACCAGATGCAATGGGTCTAATTCCTCTTGGCCCTAGGGGTTTTCAAGGGTGCTCTACAAGCTGGTGAAGATAGAATTTGATTTGATCAAGTCTACAGAGTGAGATCCAAGCTTTTCATCAAATTTGCAACCAAGTGACTTTGGTAAAACATAGATTAAGCATTCAATGTTTGGTCAAATCTTGTGTTTCTTGGATTAATCCTCTACTAGACTAATTGCTATTGATGGCCTTGAAAGGATTTGAGCTCATTTGAACTCTAAGGCCTTAGATCTGGGCTCCTCGCATACTCTTTTTTTGCACACAAAACAAAGGATTAATTTGCTAATCAATGCTAATCACTATTTTTTGGTGCAATTGAGGGTTCAAATTAAGACTAATTGCTATTGATGGCCTTGAAAGGATTTGAGCTCATTTGAACTCTAAGGCCTTAGATCTGGGCTCCCCGCATATTCTTTTTTTGCACACAAAACAAAGGATTAATTTGCTAATCAATGCTAATCACTATTTTTTGGTGCAATTGAGGGTTCAAATTAACCATTAGGTATCTGATACAAATCCCTATAACTTTAGATTGCAATTCGGAGATGGTTTGATACTCCAACCATTTCGTACAAATTGGTTACCCTTGATTTAATGTAATTTCTGGTGATTTTATGCTGATAAATCTGTTGTAATCATCTCCTAAACACCAGATTGAGTTGTAAAAGGGTAGACACTACCCTTGAATCTTGAAATTGGATCAAGAGGTAAGAGCCCCTTCACACTATCATGAGTACAGCACAAGAAATAGCCAAATTTAATGGGGAGCAGTTTTACATATGGCAGACAAAAACCATGTATCTGCTCATGAGGAAAAATCTGTGGGGGCTAGTTGAGGGAAGAGATGAATGCCCAAAGGTGAGAGGGAAAAATGAGTGGAAGAGCAGGAATGAAAAAGCATTGGGACTTATCGCACTCAGTTTAAATGATGAAATCATTCATCACATCACAGGGATACAATGGGCAAAAGATGCATGGGATGAACTCAATAAATTATTTGGCACACAAGCTAAAAATTCAAAGATAAATCTGTTAATGCAATTTTACAAATTGGATATGAAGGAAAGTGAACCTTTAATCACACACTTAAATAGATATAAAAGCATTAAGTAACAACTGGCAGATTGGCAAAAAGGTAGAAGATGATGAGGCACTAGCAGTGCTTCTGAAGAGTGTGGACAAAGGTGAATATGAAAACATTGTAGCAACACTAAATAATGTACCTGAATTGAAGCTACACGAGATAGAAGGAGCTCTACTAGAGCAAGAGACTAGAGACAAAGAGAAGAAATGACTTGACTCAACAACTGGAGAAGAAAAAGCATTCTTCACCCGAGGAGGATTCTCTTGAGGACGAGGACGAGGAAGAGGCAGAGTAGGAGGAAGGACCTTCACTTGCCACAATTGTGGAAAGCCTAGACACATGGCAAGAGAATGCTACAGCAAACCTAGTGGAAAAGGAATGACATCGGCAAACTTCATGGAGGCTCCTAAGGAAGTGGAGTCAGATCATCTTTTCTGAGAGAGAGAGAGAGAGAGAGAGAGAGAGAGAGAGAGAGAGAGAGAGAGAGAGAGAGAGAGAGAGAGAGAGAGAGAGAGAGAGAGAGAGAGAGAGAGAGAAACCCCACAACCCAATGTAACCTGCCCCAACAGACTAAAACCACCTCTGAGCCACTTATGATGTAGGCCATGTGGTAGATGTATGTAAAACCACCTCTGAGCCATCGATGATGTAGGCCATGTGGTAGATGTATGTAAAACCACTCTGAGCCACCGATGATGTAGGCCATGTGGTAGATGTATGTAAAACCACTCTGAGCCACCGATGATGTAGGCCATGTGGTAGATGTATGTGTGAGCACTTTAGTCAAAGTCACGAACACTTGTAGTAGCCTTGGACACATAGAGAGAGAGAGTGTGTCAAGGACTATGAGTTTATGTAGGCCATGTGGTAGATGTATGTGTGAGTACTTTAGTCAAAGTCACGAGCACTTGTAGTAGCCTTGGACACATAGAGAGAAAGTGTGTCAAGGACTATGAGTTTAGGGACTTGAGGCACTGATCGCGGACTACCAAGTAAGAGGGAAACTTGGTATAGGGTCCAAGTGTGCTAGGAGTATTCACTTGAGGGGAGGTGTTGAAATATACAAGTGAATAGGGTGTGTGCGAGAACAAGCCCTTGGCACAAGGCTGTAAAAGATAATCTGTAAATGTGAGAGAACCTGTGAAAAGGTGAGAAGCATCTACTAGGAGAGAATAAAGGGTAACATGAGGAGATTTAGGAGGTGTGGAGATATTTTGGGAGAGCTGGTGGAGAGAATCAAGCAAAAGAGGTGGAGTGAATCAACAAGGAGAAATTAGTGGGATTGGATGCTTGGATGTAAACCCTAGAAATTGAGGCATTGGCTCTATAAAATTGGTAGAAGGTGCTATGTTACATATGTACAAGGAGGTTTAAGGTCTTGGCTCACTATGTGCACTCACTGAGCAAAGAGAAACTGCTTGCCCATTAACGATGAAAGTTTTGATGTCACCAGGTGTAGCCCAAGTGTTATGTGCACATTATATGTGCATATACTAGGAGGCTATCCCACCCTAGGCATGTGAGCATGGGAGAATGCATGCTCTAGTGGAGCAAGGGTTTGGTCTAACCTTGGGTTGAGGTTAGGGTCAGGCAAGGTAGCTTGAATCGTATTGCTGATGCGTTGAGTCAAATTGGTGAAGTTAATGAACTTAGCTTCACAAAAATTACTTCTAACTTGTACGATTCACTCAAGGGAAAATGCAGTACATATATTTTCTTTGGAAAATATTAGAATTTGGTAAAATCAGGGTCCAACTCTGAGGTAGATCAAAACTTGGTGAGTGAAGGAAACGCCAACCAATTTTTTATTCAGAATGGTCTTTTATTCCAAAATGATATGGTTTGCGTGCCAAATGTGCCAGAAATTAAACCGAGGATTCTATTTGAGTGCCATGATGCACTATCGGTAGGATATCCTGGCATATAGCGTACCTTGCCTTTGGTTAGAAGGACTTTTTATTGGCCAAAAATGACTTAAATCTGCTGCTGGGTTATTACATCCTTTAGATATTTTGTCTCGAAAGTAGGAAAGTATTTCCATGGATTTTGTTACGGGACTTCCATGTACTAACAGGGGCCACGATGCCATTTGGGTAGTCGTAGATAGATTGTCAAAGATGGCTAGGTTTTTACCCACAAAGACAAGAGTTAAAGCATTGGAATTGGCTTACCAATTTGTCAAGCAACTGTTTAGACTATATGGTCTACCTTCTGATATTGTAAGCGATCGGGACTCTAAGTTCACAACTCATTTTTCCCAGGAAGTTTTCAAAACTACTTCGAGTACGAGTTCCTCTAATCGCCCATAGTCTGATTGGCAAACAGAGCGTGTGAATCAGATTGTAGAGGATATGCTTTGTGCATATGTCTCTGGAAAACCATCGAGTTGGAAAAAATATATTCCAATGATGGAATTCGCCTATAATAGTTCTAAGCATACGGCTACTAGCTATAGTCCATTCATGATTATATATGGGTATCAACCCAAGGCACCTGATGGTGTCGGTCTTAAGGACATTGATCTTGATGCATCGAGGGATTTCTTGTGTGATATGCAGGAAATGCTACCCAAGCTTAGGATTCTATCAGGAGTGCTCAGGATAGAGCATGATTTTATGCTGATAGGGGACACTCACCTTGGTCTTTTGAGCCAAGAGCATTGGTTTATTTGAAGTTCCTAAAGATTCTCAGACTTTGTCAATAGGAAAATGCTCAAAATTATCTCCTAGATATTGTGGTCCATTTGGAGTTATACGTCGGATTGGCACGGTTGCGTATGAATTAAAACTACCTCCTCATGTCTAAGTTCATCCAGTCTTTCATGTCAGTAGACTAAAAGAGAAGTTGGGAGGTGAGGATGACATAGTTACTCCTCAAGAACTCATTGAAGTCAAAGATTTATCCTATGTTCCACATGAACCTGAAAAGGTACTTGAATTCAGGGAAAGGAAACTTCATTAATCCCTGAGGTTAAAATTATGTGGAAAGACAGGGAAATTGAGGATTTGACTTGGGAGTCAGTTCAGAACGCTCTGCGCACATTTCCTTCTTTCCATTGTAAGAGTGCAATGTTTTGAGAGAGGGGAAGTATGTTATGTGCACATTATATGTGCATATACTAGGAGGCTAACCCACCCTAGGCATGTGAGCCACACATGGAAATGGAGAGTCAAGAGTCACTTGAGGGCCCTCCTATATAATAGGGGCTTGGGGTACTCTCAAGGGATGTTGTCTTGTGTAAAGCATTGTATCTACTCTCTTACCATTTCATGCTAGAGCTCCATGCTGCTGGAATGAAGTCATATCTCTTAGTGGTATGGGATACCAAGGTTAGGTATGTGGTGCTTCATTGTATTGATGTGTGTGCACCCTTGGGGTTGAGGGTGGTTGAGTGGATGAGTATATGCATGATTTATGCATAGTGATTAGCTAGAGATATCTTTAGGATCTTAATACCAAGTCCCATGTAGACATGCATTGGCATAGTGGTCCACTTATGCAATGTAATCAATGTGCAGCTACGGGAAGGTAGCCTTGGTAATTGGCATAGATCCAACTCTTGGGTAGTGTTTTTGGGTGGAGGCAGTGGCAACATTTTGGAGGCAGTTCCATAATCGCAAAATGACGGTTGCAAAGAGGCCAAGCACCAAGGCTTCAAGATCATCTGCCAACCTTGCCCAAACCCAATTGGACCCACCTTCTCGCTAGGCAAGGAGTCAGTACAAAACTCGTAATGGGGTGCTGATTGTGTAATCTTTGGGTACAAAACCTGTTTAGAGGGTGCCCCAAAAAAAACATCTATGTCCAAGAAAATGGTCGTTCACTCATCAAGCCACGGCCGTTCACTCATGAATCAATGGTTGTTCATCCCTGAGGAGCCATGGCCATTCAGTCCAGCTCCACAAAGCCATGGCCGTTCCTTGATGAAGCCATGATCATTCCTTCAACAAGGAACGCTCATTCCTCTATGAAGCCATGGACATATATCCCTTGAAAATCTATATAAAGGGCCCACCCCCATTCATTCCCCTCACTTTTCTTCTTGTAGTTTTTTCCCTCCATTTTTCATTGCTTACTTCCTACTTGCCCACCTACCGCTCTCATGGCCAAACCCAAGCACTCAGACGACTCCTATGAGGTCATTGCTCACATCCCACACAGAAGAAGAGGAGGCATGCAAGCCACATATTTAAGGAGTAAGGGAAGCACCCAACCCAGCTTTCCCATCTGGGTGAAGCTAGGTGGATGGCTGAGGGATGGCCATGCCATCCATAGGCTTATGATGAATACGCATAAGGTCAAGCACAAGCTACTCTGTTACACAGAGTCTTGTTATTGGGCCATTGTAGAACCTATTGTAGTCACGTGCCTAGAGCAGATCGAGCTTGGCAGATTGCCCCCACGATGCAGCCATGGGGGGGCCAAACTTGCTAAACTACCTTTACGACCTATAATGCCAACCAAGCTAGAGGGTAGGTCCTCGATAGCGAGGGTGCTCCCCACACCATCCACCTCAACCTTGATTTGGTCAGGGATACACTCCACCTCCCGAGAGTCGAGCAACCATGAGAAACATAGCAAAGTCATGCGACATCTAGGGGACACCTCATCCTCAATTTGGTCAGGGATACACTCCACCTCCCTAGAGTCCAAAAATGATGAGCAACATAGCAAAGTCATACGCCATATGCACGACGTCTTCCAGGGCCAACCATCAAGGATGGAATTGAGTGGCAGAATATCACTCACTAGGAGCTTGTTATGCCTACCCATGCCCTTTCCTTCCTTCTCACAACTTGCTAGACATGTTGAACAGGTGCAATCTCTCAACTCTCGCCTACATTCACCAAGGCGTCACAGTCAATTGGGGCAAAGTACCTACATAAGGAGCTACGCGGGATCTGCTCCAACCCTAGGGTGAGCTGGCGACCTCCTCATTGTTAACCAAAGTACTCTATCACGCCATCGACTGGGGAGGACCTTCCACCCCTTGTCCACCTCTAGAGCACCACATCCATTCCTCTCCCTATCCATGAACCCCAACCCTCACTAACCTCAACCCCCTCTCCAAACTCCACCGTGCAGATCCTCAAGCAAAGGAGGAGGACCATCGCAAAGCCACCAAGGAGGAGGAACTTTGCCACACCACCCAATTCCTTGAGGAGAACCTTCTCCACAACACACCTAGCCTGGGGAGCCATCCCCTTCCTTCATTTTCCCCCAACTCGCACTATCAACTCGCACTATAAGCTCATAAAAGGCCTAATGCTATTACAATGACTACTCTCATAATATATCCATGAAGTACATCACTTAGGAGTTCAACTTGCTACCACATGCTCTTGAAGTGAGAACCGCCATAAATACTCCGTCATGCCATTACGGGTGGCCATCCAAATTGTAGCTTTGGACACTATTACTTCATATCTTGAATGTGTGACCCTTTGGTGTATCTATTGTGACTCCTTGATGTAAGATAATGGCGGTAGATCTTGTTAACTCTAGGAATGGGTTAACATTTGGCCATGTGGACAATAAGATTAAGGTGAGTGCCTTTGGCCTCACCCTTGATGGAAAAGTAGGGGTATTGTCTTTTGCGTTCTTTTTGACGATTTCTCATGCCTTGGCTTGTAAGCGTGTAAGCATATTCAAGGTTACCATGGACAATTGCCTTGGCTTGTAAGCGTGTAAGCACATTCAAGGTTACCATGGACAATTGCCCGTTTTGTATACTCAAGATGTTAAGGGTTATATTTTATGAGACCAGTTGCATTGACGCAACTCGTCTTGGGAAATCTTGGAACATGTGATCAATGCTACATTGTTCACATATGGGGTGCAAAGTGTCAGTGACTATGGGCATGGAAGTATTCCAAATTGTGCAGTTTGCCACTTTGTGAGGTCCACGACAATAGAAACACTGAAGTGTTCAATTAACCACTTCTTGATGAGCAGTTTCTACCCTTTGGACTGTTTGTGTTTGGTGCACGGGAGATGGAGGTTTTGAGTCAATTATGGATGAAGTGGGACACTTTTTAGTATCATGATCAAAGATTTTAGAATATATGCAGTATAGAAAAACAGGTGCCTTGTATGCACAATGGGGATTTGAATGGTCGTAGTGATTACACTTAACACAAGGCATTTCATTCCTCACTTGTAGAGGCATTAAGGATGTTTGGTTTTGAAGGAGCTCATCTTCTCTTAGAGATGTCGATTGAAAGCTTTTAAGTAAGGCTACATAGAATTTAGGGAATGAAAATTACGAGATCAATATTTCTTTTTCCATTGCTTCACTTGGTTTAGATGAGGAACAACTTGTAGCATGATCATCTTCTAGCATGTTGTCATCTAAACGTACTGCTTCTTTACATTATTGATCGAATGTTTTCGGGTTGGATACAATGATCAAGTTGTGTAAGCTATTTTTCTTTGAGTCTAGCATGTGTCAATGTACAAAAGATAAGTTAGCCCTAGAATGATAGGCGTATATACAAGCCGAGGGAAAAAACCTCCTAAAGATGAAAAAAGTGCCCTGGTGGTCCTCCTAAGTGTGTTCACATACATCACTGCTTATATATATGGCAACAAATCCCCCCTGGGAGTGATGGTGTAAACGAGAGCTGGCACTCATGTATAGGGAAGTGCCATGCCCAAGGTAGATCAGTCCACAAAGGGGAGCAAGCCCAAAGCTTTGCGCAAAGCTTCGAACTTCTCATCACGAGGAAGCGCCTTTGTGAAAAGATCAGCGAGGTTGTCCTGTGTTGGCACATAGGCCAAGCTGATCTCTCCTGCTGAGAGTCTCTCCCTGACATAGTGATAATGCACCTCAATGTGCTTTGTGCGAGCATGAAAAACTGGGTTTCTCGCAACTGCCAATGCACTCTGACTGTCAGTGTAGATAGAGGTGGTAGCCAACACCCGTCAGCCACCATAAGCCTTCTGAGCCACAACACTCAACCGTAGTTGTGAAAGCTGCCCCCTGTACTCAGCTTCACAACTAGAAGTGGCCATAGTAGGTTGCTTCTTGCTCAACCAAGATATGCATAAAAGATTTATTTTTATTTCAAAAGTGTTATTCTCATAAAAATTGAATTTATGCATAGAAAGATGCATAAAAGATTTATTTTTATTTCAAAAGTGTTATTCTCATTAAAAATTGATTTTATGCAAAGAAAGATGCATAAAAGATTTATTTTTTATTTTAAAAGTTTTATTCTCATAAAAATTTAATTTATGCATAGAAAGATGCATAAAAGATTTATTTTTATTTCAAAAGTGTTTGAGATGTGAGGTAAAATGAATGAGATGTGATGTGAATGAATGAGATCTGATGTGAATGAATCAGATGTGAGGTAAAATGAATGAGATGTGATGTGAGTGAATGTGATGTAGTCTGAATGGTTGAGATGTGAATGAATGTGATGTGATGAGATGTGGATATGGGTAGATGCGAGTGGATGAGATCTGATGAGAATAAATTGAGGAAAGATGTGATGAGATGAAAATGATGTGATTGGATGAGAATAGGAATACTTATGAAATGGTTGTGAAATTAAATAATGTGGGTTGATGTAGAGTAATGTGGAAAGACGAGAGTTCGTTATAGAAATTATAATTTTGAACTGTTTTTAAATGACTGTTTTATGTCAAGAATGCTAGAGAAGCATTTTGACCGTCTTGTGAATGAGGTCATGGTGGAGACCTAATATGATAAATTTGCAACAGCTGACGGAGAGTCAATGGAGGACGTCTCGTGTAGCAAGGTCGACACCGAGGTCTTGACCAGCCTCGATTCGATTAAAATGGTGAGCTTACGGTACGGTGGATGAGGGACCAAAGAAGCGGCCTATGAGTGAAGCGCTAGGTCACCTGCGGGCGAAGGATCCTAGAGGGTGTTGACCATACGGTTCTCGGGCTCTGGGTCACCGACGATACTGACGCATGCGTCGGGGAAGATATTGGAACAAGGAGTAAGAGTTTTTTTAAAAAATTTGGGCATGGATTTGGTTGATTGACCTTGCTGGTCCTCAATGGATGAGTCCATGGCTCTTTTATATGGATCCATTGGTTGATCTTGCTGATCTTCAACGGAGATTCCATTTTTGATATGTGAATATATTGTCGGTTACTATGAGCTAGGAAGTATTGAAAAGGCCCCTGAGTGGACAGGTGGTGAGCGTTCTGGTTACCAATGATGCCATAGATACACCGATGAAGGAATGATTGTAAATAAGGATTCAACCGAAGATTTTGAGGATTATGATCAGTGACACAATGGTTTCATTAAATGATTATTTTAAAAGATGGCCGATTCTGTGAAAAAGGCAATTTCATATTGGATGTGTAAGTGGTTTGACTAGTTTTAAGTTTGCATGAATATTTGGCTAGGGGGCCTGGGAACTCTTTTCCGTGGTACTCGAGACAAAACCTAACCAAATTCTTAATTGGATCCCATCACTACAGTGGTTGGGCGGTTGGCTAACCCACGGGACTGGATGGACTGATGGATCCCTAAAATGAGACTCAATTCTGTTATGGTACGATGATAGATGAAGTAAATCTCAGAAAAAAAATTGTTCTATGGAAAAGAATCAACGGCTTTATCTCTCAATGAGGAAAAAAGCGTTGGTCTCTATGATCCAAGTGCATTTTTTTCCTTGATCTAATTTTGATACTTACGGGTTTGGTCGTCAGATCAGTTCAATTAGTTAAGGCTTTTGACTACATTAGAGAAAATTTATCCTAGAGGAATCGCCCGTGCTTTCCGGGAAAGAAGTGCTCCTTCCGCTCCTGCTAGCACTCGTGAATTCGTTACGCGATGGGGACTGGGATCTCACAGCTGGTATCAGAGCGAATTGGCTAATGAGGATCAACCGAGAAGCCAGAAATGTCAAAAATTTATGAAGAAGCAATAAAAGTTTGTGATTGTGTGATAAAATTCATACAAATTGTTATTCAGACTGAAATTCATAAATTGGTGATTGGGTCTTCAGATGGAAGTATCGCAATTGCATGGAAGACCTAGACATGATGGTATTTACCTTATAGTTCTAAGGATCGTGACTACCCGTATATACCGAGGGTATAAGTGCAGCTCTTTTTACTGGCAGTATATACGAATAAATCTAAGACTTGAAATTATAAGCATAAATGCTATCTAGATGATGAATTCGAATGTGGTTGATATGATTTTTAAATTCTGGTTGAGAACTGATGAGTTGATTTGGATTTTGATTGAAAAAAAAATGATGATTCCTAAATTTTGGTTGAAATGTAATAAGCTGAGCAAAACCATAATGAGGATGAATGGAACGAGTCCCTGTGATGATGTTCATAACTGGAATGACATTAATGACTTCAGCAAATCACTAAGATTAGTGGATTATGCTGACAGATTGCTGATGTTAACACTTGACCTAGTGGATCAAGTTAAGTGATGTCAAATTAAAAATCTGTATAATTGAAAATTCCCATGGAGGACTGTTCAGATAGAAATTTCAGTCTAATGGACCATTTTTGTGATAAGGATTTGAATGTTATGATCTCAGTGAATTGTTATCTGATGATGAGTTCTATATAAGAGATCTTTATCCCAGGATTTTGTTGGGTTCACCAGACTATAAGGAACCCCAGAATCACTTGGATCTTAAGGAAAAGAGCTGTCCTCTAATTTTGCGAGATGAGGACATCTCGCGTTTTTTAAGTGGGGTAGGATGTAAGATTCCTCCCTCCAACTTTTTTAAGTGGGGTAGGATGTAAGATTCCTCCCTCCAACTTTTGAGGTGTGCAGGTGTAAGAACCTCCCCTTCTGATCTTATAATTATTTTCCTCTCTGAAATAAAAGAAAGATCGTGTTTTACCCTCTTTTGGCCTAGAGAGAGAAAATGTCTAGAGAGAGGTAATTCAAAATTGAGATATTTTTGGATACAAAATCCTCAGTGTCTAAATGGTTTCCCTTGAAACAGAAATTCAAAAAGAACTTTCCAATGTGCAATTGGAATTAATAAAAAATAGGTATAAAGGACCTTAGCCTAAGAGTCCAGATTTTCAAAAAATTTTGAATTATGCTCCAATTAAGGTTCCTATGGACCAATAAGATTAATCCAAATGTAGAAAGGAGATAAATTGAAGAATAAAAGAAAATCCTCCCCAAAAATGAGTAAATACTCACATAAGATGAAGAGTTGACTAAGGACAAGGTTTATTAGTTAAAAAAGAAGAGATATTTAAAGGAAATGATGCATTTTTGACACCTCAGTGTGGGGAATTCCCCTCATGAAGGCACCTATTTCACATGTGTGGAGGAGTTTTAAACTCACAAATAATGAGATATTTTCATCTCTCCTCTCTCCTGTTTCAACTAGATCCAAAAAGTAAGCTAAATTGACCTAAAAATGGTCAAAAATTGACCAAACTGATCTGAAAAATTCTAGAATCAATTTGCTTGGTTTGAGGCTCATTTTTTCCTATAAATAGAAGTCTCCCTCTTTGTAAAAAGTTAATAGTGTTTATGCAGTGTTACTCTACTCCTCCCTAGAGCCAAAAACATTGAATTCACTTGATAATTTTGACTAAATCTTCTATAAAGAATTGGTGGTCACTCTTGATCCAAACAAGAGTAGAACCCTCAATCCCTCAAGCCAAAGGAAAGCTCACAAAAACTCTATGTAAGTTAAAAATTCTACTTTTTTTTAAATTCTAATCTACGATTTTTTGATTCTTGCTTTTTTTAAAAAATGTGAATATGGATGTTATGCCTTGATGAAAAGGCCACCCTCTTCTCTTCATTAAGAATTCAGCCTTTCTTTATCTTAAAATGAGTAACAAATAAATTGATTTAAACTTTTCTTATTGTTTATCTTTAGAAAGTGAAAATTGAGTAGATTAGTGTACTTTACTTCAACTTGGGATTAATTTAAAGTGATATTAGAATGTAAAAATTGAGAAATGGTCAGCCATACAAAGGAGGTTATGGTAAAATTTTCTTAAATTTTGTGAAAATAAAGTTTATCTTTATGTTATTCTAAAAGAGTAATTCCCACTGTTTGTGCATTCTAAAAGAAATATTTTTATTTACTCCATGTACATATTCACCTATGAATATGCATGGATATCATTGATATTAATTATTGAAGAGATGCATAAAAGATTTATTTTTATTTCAAAAGTGTTATTCTCATTAAAAATTAAATTTATGCATTGAAAGATGCATAAAGGATTTATTTTTTATTTCAAAAGTGTTATTCTCATAAAAATTAAATTTATGCATAGAAAGATGCATAAAAGATTTATTTTTTTTATTTCAAAAGTGTTATTCTCATAAAAATTGAATTTATGCATAGAAAGATGCATAAAAGATTTATTTTTATTTCAAAAGTGCTATTCTCATAAAAATTGAATTTATGGATAGAAAGATGCATAAAAGATTTTTTTTAATTCAAAAGTGTTATTCTCATTAAAATTGAATTTATACATAGAAAGATGCATAAAAGATTTATTTTTATTTCAAAAGTGTTATTCTCATTAAAATTGAATTTATGTATAGAAAGATGCATAAAAGAATTATTTTTATTTCAAAAATGTTATTATGCATAAATAGATGCGTAAAGAACTTTATATAAAAAATTAGAGTTCTCTTAAATTCTATGAATAGAAGTGATGAGAATGTGAGGTGAATAGATGTGATGACATAAGATGTGAATCAGATAGATGATGATTGGATGGATGGATGTGATGTGAATAGAAGTGATGAGAATGTGAGGTGAATAGATGTGATGACATAAGATGCGAATCAGATAGATGATGATTGGATGGATGGATGTGATGTGAATAGAAGTGATGAATATGAGGTGAATAGATGTGATGAGATAAGATGTGAATCACATAGATTATGATTGGATGGATGGATGTGATGTGAATAGAAGTGATGAGAATATGAGGTGAATAGATGTGATGAGATAAGATGCAAATCCGATAGATGATGATTGGATGGATGGATGTGATGTGAATAGAAGTGATGAGAATATGAGGTGAATAGATGTGATGAGATAAGATGTGAATCAGATAGATGTGAATTGAATGGATGGATAGATGTGATGTGAATAGAGGTGATGAGAATAGAAGTGATGAGAATATGAGGTGAATAGATGTGATGAGATAAGATGTGAATCAGATAGATGTGAATTGAATGGATGGATAGATGTGATGTGAATAGAGGTGATGAGAATGAGACGTAAATAGATGTGATGTGAATTAGATAGATGTGAATGAATGGATGGATGGATGTGATGTGAATAGTGGTGATGAGAATGTGAGGTGAATAGATGTGATGAGATGTGTGGCGAATCAGATAGATGGGAATGAATGGATGGATGGATGTGATGTGAATAGAGGTGATGAGGATGAGATGTAAATAGATGTGATGAGATGTGATGCAAATCAGATAGATGGGAATGAATGGATGAATGGATGTGATGTGAATAAAGGTGATGAGGATGAGAGGTAATTAGATGTGACGCTAATCAAATAGATGTGGATGAATGGATGGATGGATGTGATGTGAATATAGTGGTGATGAGAATGTGAGGTAAATAGATGTGATGCGAATTAGATAGATGGGAATAAATGGATGGATGGATGGATGTGATGTGAATAGAGGTGATGAGATGTGAGGTGAATAGATGTGATGAGATGTGATGTGAATCAGATAAATGTGAATGAATGGATGAGATATGATGTCATGTGAATCAGAACGTAAATGAATGATATGGGATGTGAGTGAATGTATGTGATGATAATGGATGTGAATGTATATGTGAAAGAATTGATATGAATGAGTATGTGAAAGAATGGATATAGATGTGTATGTGAAAGAATGTGATATGATGGAATGAGATGTGATAAATGAATGAGATGTGATGTGAGTGAATGTGATGTAGTCTGAATGGTTGAGATGTGAATGAATGTGATGTGATGAGATGTGGATATGGGTAGATGCGAGTGGATGAGATCTGAATTGAGAAAAGATGTAATGAGATGAAAATGATGTGATTGGATGAGAATAGGAATACTTATGAAATGGTTGTGGAATTAAAAAATGTGGGTTGATGTGGAGCAATGTGGAAAGACGAGAGTTCGTTATAGAAACTGTATTTTTGAACTATTTTTAAATGACTATTTTATGTCAAGAATGCTGGAGAAGCATTTTGACCGTCTTGTGAATGAGGTCGTGGAGACCTAATCTGATAAAGTTGCAACAACAGCTGACCAAGAGTCAATGGAGGACGTAGCAAGGTCGACTGAGGTCTTGACCAGATGGTGAGCTTTCGGTATGGTGGATGAGGGACCAAAGAAGCGGCCTATGAGTGAAGCACTAGGTCACTTGCGAAGGATCCTAGAGGGTGCTAACCATATGGTGCTCGAGCTCTGGGTCGCCGACGATACCCATGCGTGCGTCGAGGAAGATATTGGAACAAGGAGTAAGAGTTGTTTTCTTAATTCGGGCATTGATCTGGTTGATTGACCTTGCTGGTCCTCAACGGATGAGTCCATGGCTCTTTTATATGGATCCGTTGGTTGATCTTGCTAATCTTCAACAACGGAGATTTCATTTTTGATATGTGAATATATTGCAGGTTTACTATGAGCTTGGAACTATCGAAAAGGCCCCTGAGTGGACAGGTGGTGAGTGTTCTGGTTGCCAATGATGCCATAGATACACCGATGAAGGAATGATTGAAAATAAGAATTCAACTGGAGATTTTGAGGATTATGATCAGTGACACAATGGTTTCATTAACTGATTGCTTTTAAAGATAGCCGATTCTTTGAAAAAGGCAATTTCATATTGGGTGTGTAAGTGGTGTGACTAGTTTTAAGTTTGCATGAATATCCGGTTAGGGGGCTTGGGAACTCTTTTCCCTGGTACCCGGGACAAAATCTAACCAAATTCTTAATTGGATCCCATCACTACAGTGTTTGGGCGGTTGGCTAACCTATGGGACTGGATGGGGTTAGGCTGGATTGATGGATCCCTAAAATGAGACTCAATTTTGTTATGGTACGATAGATGAAGTAAATCCCGAAAAAAAAATTGTTCTATGGAAAAGAATCAACGGCTGTGCCTCTCAATGAGGAAAAAAGCATTGGTCTCTATGATCCAAGTGCAATCCTTTCCTTGATCTGATTTTGATACTTACGGGTTCGGTCAGATCAGTTCAGTTAGTTAAGGCTTTTGACTACGTTAGAGAAAATTTATCTTAGAGGAATCGCCCGTGCTTTCCGAGCAAGGGAAGTTTTTCCGGGCTCGGTTTTGGAAAAACCGATGGATTAGTCTCTTGTTCGGATATCCGTGGGCGAGGCCCCGAGTGAGAGACCCTACCATGCACACGAAGTGCTACTTCCGCTGCTAGCACTTGTGAATTTGTTGCGCGGTGGGGATAGGGATCTCACAGAGCTTGAGAAAATTACTCAAGTATCACAAGAAAATACAATCTAAACTGAGACTTCAACATTTGAAAAGGGACATTTAGGGTTGACAAGTTACAGTTTGTTATGCACAAAACCCAAAACTGCTATACAATGACATGGATTTTTCCCTACATAAAATCCCAAAATACTGTGATAACTATCCTAACCCATTTAATCTTTGTGACCACTATGAAACCCTATTTTCAACATGCCCATCCCCAATTATATTAGCTATGTCTTTGTGTGTATTCCTTCTTCCCTCACATCCATTTGTCTACATTCCCCTTCTCCCATGCCTCCATGCTTACGTTTTGAATGTCCAAAAATGGTAGAAACAACTATCAATACGCTTATGTTTTGGATGACTTTCACTTTTTCAAAAAAGGAGAGCTTTGGGAGCACCTAAATAGAAACAACTATCAATACGCTTATGTTTTGGATGACTTTTTTCAACCACTTTTTCAAAAAAGGAGCACTTTGGGAGCACCTAGATAATTGGCACTAACGCTAATTGTGGATTATCTAGGTGCTCCTAGAACCCCTTTTTTTAAATAAAAAAAATGACGTCCAAAAGTCGTGAAAACATAGACGTGTTTCAAGTTGTATCAAAAACCATTTTTGGGCCCTTTGTGCTCATTTCTACACCTAAATAAAGTTGGTAACATTGTGATAGGATTTCGAGCACCTAGAGTCCCTCTTCTTCTCTCATGAGCATAGAGAGCCCCCTTTCTTTTCTTAACATTGGTTGGCATGGAGGCATTCAAGCTATGGATGCATTGCTAAGGGTCATTTGGTAAAGGTCATGGACGCATTATTGTGCGTGAATGCATGTTGGCAAGAAGGCAAAGAAGCAGTGTTGTCCATGCTAGAATCTTTCTATGCATTGGTAACATGGAGACATAAGAGGCATGGAAGCATAGTGTGTGTGGATAGATACATAGGGGATGAACATGATGGGCAACTGTTGTTAAGGATGACTTGGGCTATATTCTTGACTAGAAGAGAGTTCATGATGAAAAGAGTTGCAAACAAAACCCTAAATCAAAAATGATTTAAGAGTTCATGATGAAAAGAGTTGCAAACTAAACCCTAACTCAAAAATTATTGATAATACAAAATACATTTAATTTAAATAAGTTGCATACCAAACCTTAGTTGTAAAATTACAAGCGCACAATAGATGTCAATCATAATCAATACGCTTCATATAGTCATGAATTCTTAGAATGTAAACAAGGTAAGAGCTTACCATAAGTCCCTTTAATAAGAGCCATGTTTTGAACCTCATCAAATTTTCCCATTATAGCACCTTGTCTACTCCCTATCCTCTTCAACAAAACGATTTTGGATCTTATATAGCCGTCCTCGAGATTTTTTTTTTCTTTTGTACACACCCGAGGCCCACTCAAGTGGGTGGAGCCGTCCTCGAGATTTATGTTTTGAGAAGACTCGGCTTACACATGATGTATTTAGCTCTCCATTCTTACCAAATCTTGTGTGTATACCGTTTCCTTGGTTTTAGGTATTACTGTTGTGATGGGAGACCAAAGCTGGTGTTATAAGAGTACGATGGTTTGTTTTATTTTTGGTAATCCTTTAAAAAAAATTCAAATAATTATTGATACACCCTGCATGGTTTCTTTAGAGGACCCTTGTGAGAAAGTCAAAATGCACCCAAAGCTCCACCACTTGATTTACAAAGAAAGAATTCACATGGAGAACCTAATCATCATGCCACATGAAGAGGCCCTCATCATTGTTGTGTTTAAACCCTCTCTAAGGAGAGCACGAGTTATAGAGAAGCTTTGAGAAAAAAATGAAAGATATGGAGGGATCATGTGAACACCATAGCACCCTCTATATGATGTAAAACCCCTACTTGTAACTCAATGTAACAAACAAGGTGTAATAAAAGCATCATCATAGAACATACTCCATCAACTCATAACTACAACCTACTATTTGTTTAGCTTCAAGCATTTGTTGTTTGTGGTATATCACATATATACATTCCAGATGTGTATACAAAACCAAGCAAATAAGAAATGAAAGCATAAGCCCTTTTCTCCTATTTGTCAATCTTAGGTATCGATACCTCGGAATAGGGTTAACAAGGAAAGAAACAGATTGACTATGTCTAGGTAGAGCGCCACCGAAGCCCATATGTATTCATCATAGTTGTACCGCTTGATGAGATGATCAGTGTCATAAACAATGAAGGCACTAAATAGAAGAGATGCAATGCCCCCATATATCATAATGCCAAGTCGTCCAAGGGGGAAAAACACCTACAGCCACATAATAGCAAAGCCATTAGTGCCTCTGTCTGTGAAAAGTGTTGGGAGAAAAACAAAGGCAATGCTAGCTTGTTTAAAGAAGCAATGCAAGTTAAGAAGTCCCTCTTTGAAGATAATAGATTTGGTTCAAGAACCTTAACACAACCACACTTGCATCTCTCTCCAAACCCAGATTAGATTTTGTGAAGAGCACACAATCAATTTTCCCAATCCAAGAGAATTACCTGGATGATTATGAAAACAATGAGTATGACAAGCGAGGTGAAGAGAATGGGACCCAAAAAGCTGAAATCATAACCCCTCTGAGCTGCCCAAAATGTGTAGAGTGTCAACGACACTACGACGATTGCCGTCAAAAGAGCCGATTCCCATATAACTTTTCCTGCAATGGGCAACATAACATACAACTCTTATTCAGTGTGATGGTAGTGTCCGCGCGTGCACCCGTGTGTGAGTTGCACACACGTGCTTGTGTGTGTGTGTGTGTTGTGGGGGGTGGGGATTTTGAAGGGGGGGGGGGGTTGGAAGAAAAGAAAAGGAGAAGAAAAGGGCAGTGGTGAAGCTTACCGTTTGTAAAGGCACAAGTAAAGCCGATGGTCAGGCTGAGACAGGATGTGAAGAGAGTCAGCAATATGAGATTGGCTGGGTATGTTTGGTGATAGTAATACAAGGGGCAAATCACTGCACAAACATCCCATAAGTGAAATTATTATAACAGGAAAGAAAAATGCACATTATTATCATGTAAAATAAATCACATATAAACATGCATACACTTTCATTACATATGCTGCTTTGCATAGATCACATCAACAAGGCATCAGGAACCGTACATTATACAAGAGATACATACATATACACAACATATATACAGATTCTTCAGAATTGTAGGACTTACAGATGAAGGGTAAGATTGCAATGAAGATGACAAGGCCAGGGGTTCTGATAAAGAACAAAGTGGCAGGATGATAGAAGGCAATGACACCCGAAATGATCGCGGTGAGGATGAGCTGCAGGCTGAGGATTGAGTAGACCTTTCTGATGAAAGCCCACCTGAGAGCATTCTCCTCTGCAGTGATGGTGGGGTAGAGGATGGGGAGAGAAACCCCTCCTTCAATGTCACTAAATGGCTCCTTGTATAAGGGCACCATGGTAGGAGGAGTTGCTGTAGGATACATGATAATGATGACGGCTATGGCGGCAGCGCGCACCCTTACGCAGGATCTGTCTGATGATTTAAGAAGACCCTAATTGGTAGAATCACAGCATGTGATGGTAAAACCAAAACCCTAATCCCTCAACACAGATGATCAAAACCCTTACCAAAATGTATATGATGGTATAATCGAAACCCAAGTCGCCCACATGAAACTGCAAAAAATCCTGCAGAAAACCCAGAAAAGAGTTTCCCGGGGGCTGCCCCCAATTCTCTGCAAAACCCTAAGAATCCATTTGCTTAGCTGGTGCTGCGAAGTTCCGGAAAACGAGCCTGGCAGTCTTCGGAAAACTCCAGAAAAGGTTGCAGTGCTTTGTTTAGAAGGAGGGCCAAGTGTAAAAGCAAATGTGCCATCGCCACTTATTCAGTGACAAGCAAGCAAAGCAGCCACATGTCGTCACGAGCTGCTTGCGTGGACATCTCAAATGTGTGGGTCAACAAGCGAGGGCTTTCTAGCATTTGTGAGGGTTCCGGAAAAATCCTTTCAAAAATTTATTGTAAGGAATTTTCTATCCCCAAAGCTTTCATTAATACATACCACATACACCACTAGCCATGTATCTTTTCAATAAATTTTCTATCCCAAAGCTTTAATTAATACATACCCTATATACCACTAGCCATGTATCTTTTCTGCAGCTTATACCCAATGGGAAGTGCCCACATATAAACCTTCCGCAAAAAAACATGGAATTTCCTGGGCATCTGAGAGTTCCATATCACATGCCATCTCTTTTTCCAACTTGCAACGCTCCACTTTACATTCCATATTTTGTTACAGTATATAGCATTAGCATCTCCCTTCCTCATGAGTGCATAAATGTCTTTAGTTTTACCATCCTTCAGTTTGACCCCATTGGACCAGGCCCAATCCTTGATCCAGACTGAAATATCTGTGGCTATGGAACATAACTCACTCTACAGCAGCTCCAACACCACCTGCATCATCAAGTCTCTCTCTTTTCTGGTTAGCTGAAAGTCCAGGGATAATAGATTTAACTCTTTCCATCCAGCAACATTACTGGCCCAACAATCAACCAGGTGTCTAATACTTTTGTTATTAAGGCGCTTAGCCACCTCAATATCCAATGCAGCAAGAGGAGGGTCAAACTTGTGAGTCCACCATAACCCAAGTGACAACATGGAATTCCCAGATACTCTCCCTCCACCATCCCAAACCATAAGGCTCAGATTATCTTTCCAGCTTGCAAAGCATTTTGCAAAAATCAGAGCATGTAATTTTCAGAGGAGCAACTGAGAACAATTTGTCTATCCAAGTTAAATTCCCCCATCTCCCTCTGGCCAAAATCTCAAACAGTTCCACCATCTCCCTTATTATCAAGGTCCAAGTGGGGATTTGAGACAGCATCCTAGGTAACATCAAGATCCTTCTAGCATCACAATGGGTGGGCAGATGTATGATACCAATGCCTCCTTCATTTTTGTGGGCACTGCCAGCTTCTCCCAAGCCAACCATGCAGGGACTCTTTTCTTACCTACATCTTTTCTCCATAAGAAATCCTTGATATAGGACCAATAATCTCCTTCCAGTGACACTTCCCAAATTTAGAAACATAACATAGGCATTCAACACTAAGTTGCATAAATTAATTATGATATGAAAGGGTACTCTCAAACCTTCCCACTTCTTTAATTTCTCAACAAATGTGTTTATGGTCCACATGACCAATTGTTTATTAGTAAGACCCACCCCAAAGGGAACTCCAAGCAGTCTCACAATATGACCCTTTTGTACCACCTCACATCGCCATCTCTGAAGATCAAAATCATTATCCTCTGTCAAGCTTATGATCCTAGACTTTAGAATATTGCATTTAGAACCTGAGGCATCAGCAAAATCCTGAATAATATTCAAGGCCATTCTCACATTGTTGTTCTCAGCTTTTAAAAATAACAGAGAATCATCAACAAAACATTGAATGACGAGTTGCTCACTATATTTGAGTTTTAAGCCAGTAATCTTGCCTTCCCTACAAGCCAGCTCAAGTGATATGATTAGAGGATGAGAAGCAATAGCAAACAATAGGGGGACTGAAGGGCACCCCTGTCCGACTGACTTGTTGATTTCAAAGCCCCCTACTATTATTCCATTAAGAAGAACTTTAGAGAAACCACCCAAGGAAAGAGAGTAGATGCAAGTAGCTATTCTGGTACCAAACCCCATTCTTTCCATCACTCTTGCAATAAATGACCACTACTGTAGCCTATCATATGCTTTCTCAAGATTTAATTGCATCATGATACATTTCTGCTGAGTTTTAATGGCCACATCTCTACCCAGTAAAGCAACAAAGATGTTGTCATATATGGATCGGCCTTTAATAAAGCCATGTTGTTTTTTGGAAATGATCTCTACAACACATGGGTAATTCTGATAGCAAGCACCTTAGCTAAAATTTTATACATCACAGCCAGTAAGGTGATAGGCCTCCAATGCCCAAACCTGTTTGCAAGCAATCTGCTTAGGAATAAGTTTCACCAATCCTTCTTTAAAGGCCTTGTCCTAGTGACCAAATTTGAAGGCTTTCTTACAAATGTCAGTCTCACCACCTCTTTCACAACAATGAGGGCCAAAAGGTTATAAAGAACTTAGTTGAAAGACCATCCCACTCAGGAGCCTTCTCCCTACCCAACTTTAGTAGAGTACACCAACACTCATCCATCTCAATATCCCTTTCTAACCATTTAGCTTTATCAGAATCCGTTTTCTGATTAAGAAGACCAAGCAGCCTGTTTTCAGATTGGAACCTCCTCAAAGAAAAATCTTCTTTCAGACTCAATGTAGATCCCAAAAAATTGACCCATTTTAGAGCAAGTAGTTTGGAGTCATGTAAAGGATTGCCGTCCTCGTCTAGAATGCACCCCCCCATCACTCTATCACTTTTATTCTTGGATAGTTTAGAAAACTTATTGTCAGGGTTCTTTTTATTGCTGAAGAGACTCTTTCTGGTCCAATATTCATGTTCTCTAAAGCATTTATCTTCCTCCATTTTGATATTAGCTTGACACTTAAGGTACAGCTCAGTGTCACCAAAATAAAGCCCAACAGTTTGTCTTTTCAATAGCAACTCTTCTAGAAGACTAGACCATTTTTTTTCTCACCTCTCCTTTCCTCAGCTCTCAGTTTAGCCACATCCCTAATGACACCTTGCATCTCATTGGCAAACTGTTTCCAAGAACCCTCATCTCCCTTTCTCCTTTTTAAGCTATTGATATGGTTGCTTCAGTAGATTCCACAAAGAGAGGATCTTTCAAAAGTAAATTATGAACTCTCAATTTCCTAGTGGGATAATGAGATAAGTCCATACGAGACCCATCACAAAGAGACCAACCCCACTTCAAAGGGAGATGGTTAGATAAAGTAGAGATGTAGTCCTCTCCACAGCCACCCTCAAAGTGTGAGGCACCCAAGAAGCCTGTTGACTAAAGAAAACTCTATCAATTCTTGAGATGAGGAGGAAAGATTTTGGAGACTAAAATATGTATACCCTGGCTTATCTCTCCATTACCCAAGATACTAGCTATCCTTAAGTCCAAGGCCCCTTCTAAGATCTTTCCACTTCCCTTTTTCCTTCCCTAGTAATATAGTGCTACCACCACATCTGTCCACCACTCTTTCTACCATAGTAAAGCCTCCTAAGAGAACACAAGGTACTTGAACATTTACCCCATCAATCCAATCCCACAGGCAACTCCTAAGCTTGTGATTGTTGTGAGCCCCATAGATATTAATGATCCATATTCTCTCACCATTAACAATGGTCTCTACTATCAAAATCCTTCCCTCTGGATGGTTAGCTATAATGCTAGGGCTAAGATCTCTCTTAACTATAGTCATAACCCCACTAAAGCTTGACTTGATGCCACCATAATACGTATCCCATTCCCTAAAGCAATTCACCTTGAAATGTTACCAAAAAGGTTATATTCCTGAACAGCTAAAACAGATAAGTCCCAAGACTTCACTAGATCCTAAAAAATGTTACATTTCTTTTTGTCTTTGATCCCTTTCACATTCCAAATACATCCTTTGAGATCTTTAAGATTCATCACGATAAAGGAGTTTCCAGAACCATTTCCACTTCCACACAATCCTTCTGATTACTCTGAGCTAAACCTCTTTTCTAGCTTCACTAAGAGCTTTAGGAAATTATTCTACCAACATAGAGTTATCTCTCTCAAGGAGTGGACTAAAAGGGTTAGAAAAAATGATAGAGTTCTGGTTCTCCCCCCTCCCATTCCTCCTACTCTCATAGCTTCTACTATTCAGAGCTTTCCTAGCCTCAGCTTTACTTTGCCTTACATTGGCTCTAGTCTTGAATTTATCCCATCCTCTTTCCTTCTCATTCTCCCCAGTATAGCATCACTTCCTTCCCCTTTGGATCAACTTTATGAGACTCTCCACTGTTGGAAAATCTTTGGAAATATGCCCAAAAGCCCCACACCTAAAACAAGCTCCAGGGAATGCACCAAATTTAAGGCTTAGTTCCAATTTCCCTAATTGACCTAAGTCAACTTCAACAAATTTAGGAGTCTCAATAGATGGATGCCATGTAATACATACACTGTTCCCTTGTATTCCTCCTACCTCATCATCAGGGACAAACAACACCGGGCCAAGAGATTGAGCAATGTCATGCAAAGCAGGTCTCAGCCAAGGGGGAAATCATATCACCTCGACCCAAACAGGACACGCGATTTGTAGACTTTTATTAACATCAAACAGAGGGTCGAAGGGAAAGACATGAATTAGCCTCTGACCAAAGAACAAAGGACCCTTGGCAAACAGTTCAGTCACATATTGCCCTTTGATAAACAAAACATTGAAAAATCCCTTACCAAGATAGAAGATCTTAGAAACAACACAATCATGCAAGATAGATTCCTACATCCATCTACCCCCAGTTCTCCCTTCGAGACGGGGGTTTACTTGGATAGAACAAGAGCACACTACACATAGAGAATAATCCTACCTGGCTTCTGATGAATTCCTCACTTATCTTCAAGCATACCTTGTCTTTAACGTGATTACAAAGACGTTCGTTGAGCCAATTAGGAACACATTTTCTTTTGATGCAGACTGCCTCAGCCTCCTCACCTCTTCGCTTCATCTCCTCCTCAGCCTCTGGGTCCCAATCTCCCCATCTAGTCACCCCTTCATCCTCATGAAGGAGCCAACCATTAGAAGCGACCGCCATGCAGGACCCGATACACCGACCACCCGTCGACATACAAAAGTCATGCAATCGCACGAGTTGATTAATATCACCACTCACCCACTCGCACCTTGCATGTGTGACACGAAGAGGATCTGATCGCACTCAAGCACCCTACTCACCTGACTTACAAAAAACCTTAATAAACATAACAAAATTTTGGTGCATTGAACCCAAGGTTTGTACACAACTAATTAATTAATCACAAAAAATGTTTTGGGTGCATATAGGGTAGTTTTCAATATATGGCATGCCTTTTGAAAAGGTAATTCAAATACGAAAGCATGAAAGAGAGAAGAAAGTGAACACGGGGAATAATTGAGAGGAGAGGGGAATGGACATAAAATAGCCATATATAGGAGGAATAGAGATGATAGCACAAAAAGAACAGGGGCGTGTGTATGTGTGCATGTGCACGCGTGCACACTTTACCTAACAAAGGCTAAGTAGTAAGAATTGTTTGAGTTGGAGCTAAGGGTTGTAATGAAAGTGTTATTTCCTTCTTCCAAACTTATTTATCAAGGTTTATCGAGTGTACCTCAAGGCTAGTAGTGAGTAGCAAGAATTTTTAGAATTGGAGTCTTGAGCTCATCTGTATAACCTAATTTTGTTAGGTCTTTATGCAATATTATTGTCATCTAAAAAAAGAAACGAGTTTTAATAGTGCTATTTATCATTATAAGAATCCAAGTGGCTAAGCTTGGATGGAAAAAATTGGCAAAAAATTGTGTGTATATGCATAGACTTGACAAAACCTCAAATGATTTGATCTTATATTGATAGATGTTACACTAGAAGAAACAATGTATAGACTTGACAAAACCTTAAATGATTTGATCCTATATTGATAGATATTAAACTAGAAGAAACAATTTATAAACATATAGAGCATGGCATGAAATAGCCAGAAAGGTGTTATACTCGTTGTCTGAGTGTGAGAGATTCTATGATTGTGCATATACCCAAGATCGAAAGATGCAGTTAAAGCAGGAGTTGCATCATGTGACAAGAGGGAAGCTAAGTATAAATGATTACTTGTTGCGGTAACCTTGAATGGTCTTGGAAAGGAAGGAGATGAATTGATTTCTCTCCTCATCCATGAGGAGATGAACATTCTCTTGAAACTCACATGAGTAAGCCTTCTACTCAGATACACGTGGAGGTTAGAATCAAAAATCATGGGCAGCACCAATACAAATCTAATGTACAAATAGGTGGAAGAGGAAAATCTAGACCAATCCAGGGAGAGCCAGAGAGGTCGAGGTGGTTGGCAAAGAAATGTGCTCTTAGTTTATGGTTGTAGAGAAGAGAAGAGAATAGAAGAAAATTTAGCCATATGCTTATCTACTCTTATGTGTGTGTGTTGAGTTTAAGGCCATTTTCTCTTCCACATTCTTCTCATGGTATAAGAGTGTTGGTTCATGTGACGAGCTCAAAAGGCAAGCAAGAGGCAAGCGAAGGAAGCGGTACATGGGTAAGGGTAATTCCATCTCTTTCCCTCTTTGATGTTGGAGCAACACTTTGGGTAGCTACTATGAGAGCTATAATTAGATAGGGAATCCATTGTCTTAGATTGGGGCATCCTCCTGGGTGAAGGAAAAATACCCTATTGTGTGTAGTTTTGGACATTGTTGTGTGCAAGTTTTGGGCATGGGCCCCATTTTGGCTCTGCAAGTTTTCCACAAGCACTCTATGAAAGTGTCGATTTTGTCTGTGCATGCCCAATTTTTGGTCAGAACAAAGTTGTGGCAGATATTTGGCTGCATGAAAATCTATGCAGAGACTAAGATTTGTAGGTTGTTGGCATGCATGTATGTTTGTGTGACTACTCCCTATACAATTATAGTATAATAGGTGTACTATTCCATTGTGAGAGGATACTCAGTTTGTGAGATGATACCATTGTGTTAACGACTACAAAGTTTGCTATAAAGTGTAGAAATATCTACAAGGACTATTTGGTAAGTTGCTATAGGTAATCATGTCTGACAGTCTATCCCAAATTATGAACGAGAAGACAGACAAGAATAAATTCCAAGCATGGAAGTTTCGGATGATCCCAATATTAGGAGTTCATCATAGGTGATGAAAAGGAGACAAATATTGGTGAAGGAAATCCCACCCCATATAGTAGGTATAAGCATATAAAGCATGGAATGAAAGACCCAGAAAGGTGCTATACTTGTTATCTATGAGAGTGTTGATAGATTCTATGATTGTGCATATACAGGATGCACAAATGCCTAAGGAGTCTTGGGACACTGTGGTGAAGATGTACAATACAAACACCAAGATCGAAAGATGTAGCTAAAGCAGGGGATACATAATGTGAAAAGAGGGAAGATAAGTATAAATGATTACTCAGTGAAGGTTAAAGGGATTTCAGATGCCCTTGCTTCTATTGGATCACCAGTAGATGATATGGTGATACAATAGAAGCAATAGATGATGATATGGTGTCGATGACCTTGAATGGTTTGGGCAAGGAATACAACCAATTTTAGAAGCAATAAATGATGATATGGTGTTAGTGACCTTGAATGATCTTGGCAAGGAATACAACTAATTTTAGAACTCCATTGGTGTTCAAGAGAAATTTCGTGAGTTTCAAGAACTCATTGCTCTCCTCATTCAGAGGAGATGAATTGATTGCTCTTCTCATCCATGAGAGGAGATGAACATTCTTTTGAAACTTACATAAGTAGGCCTTCTACTCAGATACATGTGGAGGTGCAGGCCATTTTAGAATCAGAAATCATGGGCAGCACCAATAGAAATCTAATGTACACAAATAGGTGGAAGAGGCCAATCTAGACTAATCTAGGGAGAGCTAGAGAGAGGTCGAGGTGGTTCACAAAGAAATCAAAATGCAAATAGAGTGTTATTACTGTGGCAAAACCGGGCATATTGCAAAGGACTAATATAAAAAGCAGAATGATATCAAAAGTGTTATTACCATGTAAAACCAAGGCACATTACAAAGGACTTCTATAAAAAGTAAAATGATATTAAAAGTGTTTATTACTATGGCAAACCAAAGCATATATTGCAAAGGACTACTATGAAAAGAAGAATGATATTATGGCAAACCAGGGCACATTGTAGATTGCTAAATAGCAGAATGATATTAAAAGTGGAAAGTTGCCAGCAACAAGGCATCATCTTCAAGTAAATAGGGTGATGACAAAAGTGAGCAATTGTTTTTGATGCATCACATGCTCAATTCCATGACATGAGATGTGTGAGGATTGAGAGATATTTGGTATGTGGATTATGACACCTCTAATCACATGACTATTCATAATGAGTGGTTTAGAGATATGTAAAAAATGAAAAAACCAGGGTATGTGGAAACATGTGATGATACTGCACACCCCATTGCACATGTTGGTAAAGTTTCATTGTCTATGGAGGATGGAAAAATAAAGTAGCTATGGTGGTGGGCAAATGCACTTCATGTTCCTAATTAAAGAGAATTTGGAGAAGAGGGAGAACTTTGCTTGCAAGCGCTCGCGCGCGCGCGCACACACACACACGAGAGAGAGAGAGAGAGAGAGAGAGAGAGAGAGAGAGAGAGAGAGAGAGAGAGAGAGAGAGAGAGAGAGAGAGAGTAATACACAATAGAGAGATGGATCATAAACTAAAGAGATAAGAGTGCATACTATAAGGAAAAGTACTGTCCTACTACAACATACAATGGTCAGTTGATAGTGTGAACCCGACTATACGAGCTGGCACTATAACTATGACATACTCTAGTAATCCAAATAGGGATATCACATAACCTATCATCCCTGACAGTATATCAACCATAATATCACTAACCATGCTAGTGACATGAGTGTAGAAGTTATCATCTAGGTGAGCGATTAATGTCTACAACACTAGTTGAGCTCGATATATCAACACTCCCCTTAAGCTTAACTCCACATATTACACTCCAAGTAAGCTCCTAAACCTCTGGAGCTTCTCTATACCAAGTGCCTTCGTGAAGATGTCAGCCACATGATCCTTTGTGCTAACATACCAGATCTACATCACCTACTAGAACCTTCTCCCTCCACAAAATAATAATGTATCTCGATGTGCTTCATTCTAGCATGGTGGGTTACTCTTGCTGCTACTCATGTTGTCACAATAAATGACGGTGTGCTCACCCATATCACCAAGTAGTTTCTAGCCTACTTCGTAAGCTGCCATAGCAACACCCTTATACTCTGCCTTTGTACTCAACAAGGCAACTGTTGACTATTTCTTGCTGCTCCAACTCACAACAACACTCCCACAAGAAAACATAACTGACAGATCTCCTGTCTGTGGCACCACTATCCCAATTAGAATTTGTGTAGCCATGTAGATGTATCTCTATGCCAACCTTATAGAAAATTCCATAGTCAATTTTGGACTTTATGTACATGTACTTGAGAATTCGTCTATCCACAACCAAGTGTGGATTACTAGGGGAGCCTACATAAACTAAATCACAAGTCCAAAATCATAGCTCAAATGTGGTCTAGTAATGGTCTTTTAGATCAAGCTACACACTTTGTGCTTGTACATAGTGGGATCCTCCAAAATCTTACATGTATCTACAGAAGCTTTGTGTACTGAAACATGCTTACAACATGTCATACCATACTTGGACAACACTTTGTGCTTGTACGTAGTGGGATCCTCCAAAATCTTACATGTATCTGCAAAAGCTTTGTGTACTGAAATAGGCTTACAACATGTCATACCATACTTGGACAACATGTCCATGCCATACTACCTCTGTAAAACAACAAAATGCAACTCACACCCAAATCCTTCATCTCAAACTTCTTCTTTAAAAGCATCTTGATATCATGTATGTCAGCATTGCTATCACCACTGATTATCCACATAAATTACTTAGTCATTCACATAAACGACTAATAGCATGATCCCTCTATCTGTATTTTTCACATAAACTGAAAAATATGCATTGGATATCTAAAATCTAATGGTAAACTAGATACTCCTAGATCTTTCATCACTATGCTCTTGGTGCCTACTTCAATACATACAAGGCTTTGCTTAACCTACACACAAAATCTAGGTGTGTATTGATTTGTAAGAAGTATACATGATGCAGCTACTAGGTTATGAAAGTATACTTCTTTCATAACCTAGTAGAGTTGCATCATGTATTCTTCTTACAAATCACCATGCAAGAAATCATTCTTTACATCCATCTAATGTAAAGACCAACCCTTTGATGTAGCCATAGCAATGACTTCTCTTAGAGTTGCAATTCTTGTACACCGGGCTGAATGTTTCCTCATAGTCAATGCCATAGGTCTACACATAACCCTTGTTCAACCAATCTTGCATCCATCCGAGTTATGCTTGACCTTATACACTCACTTAAATATCCAATTATCTTCTTTTCCTTAAGCAAAGGCACTAACTCCCATGTTTCATCTATATCCAATGCTACCATCTTCTCATTCATGGCATCTTTCAATTTTTATTTCCAAGTGCCTGCTCAAAATAAGTAGCCTCCAACTCCTATATTGCTTTAACCATATAAGCATAATGATAGGCTATATATCTATCATATCTCAATCTGTCAACAGGGTATCTTGCTCTTGTAAAGCTGCATACACCATGATCACTATGAGATGTCCTCAAAACAGCCATGGTTCTCCTTGCACACTAGGAGTAACCACACTGGGGTGGAATGCCAAGCTCCTCATCAAGTCTTTGCTCAGAGCCGCTCCATCCACATATAAGTGACCTGCTGACAAATTAAGAACAAAAGGTTGATCTATCTTTTCCTTCCCCCTTTGTGTGATATATGTGTACTTGCATCTATCCTGAACCTACTTGACCATGGACTAACACTGGGAATCCATTACTAGAGGACTCTCCAGGTCCACTAAGTAGTTGTGATTGCTATTCTACATGTGGGGAAGCATTATTAATTCTTAAATCTACATCTTTTTTTACCTTCACTAGTGTATACCAGCTACCCATCTCATCAAAGATGTCATTAAAGATGACATCTCTGCTTACTCACATCCCATGAGTGGTAGGGTTGTAATATCTATAACCATACTACTCCAAAGTATAACAAATGAAGATGCATTTCTCTGCCTTTGGATCCAAATTTGTTCTCACTTCATCGAGAACATACACATATATAATACACCCAAACACTTTCAAGTGAGACACGTTTGGCTTTATGCATGTAAACTTCTGTCGAGGCATCATTTATCTACAATGGGAGTCCTGTTCAGAATGTAAACAACTACTTCTTCTACCCAAAAATAATATGGCATATTCTTTTTAGACATTAAGGCAGATGCCACTTCTACAACATGCTTATTTCTCCTTTCTGCTGCAACACCATCCTGTTGTGTGGAGTATACCTGCATGCAAAATGTCTCTTGATTCCCTGCTTTCTCAAGAAATCACTGAACTCATTGGAGAAATACTCTACCCCTATGTTTTTTTCCTTTCAACCAAGGCTTTAAATCTCTGAAAGTGAGCAAATGCCTCACTTTTCTCCTTTATGAAATAAACCCACACTTTCTTAGTACGATCATCAATGAATATAGCATGATACTTGCAACCTATAATTATTGTAGTCTCGGTCGGTCCCCCATACATACGAATGTATAATATCTAATGGGCTTCCACTGATGTGCTTTTTATGTGGGAAAGCATGTTTAGCATCCAAGATGGCATGCTTCAGATACTTTATGCATATCATTAACCTTAAACTTTAGCAAACCTGCAACAATATTTTGGGCCTGCATAGACTTCAATCTATATATTTACATGACCCTAATGGGCTTGTGCCAAATGTCAATATTTGCAATGACACCTGTTTCATGCACAAACATGGCTACCTTCACCTCAGACATGTTAACATCCAGAGGAAACATCCGGCCATTTTTGTTATCCTTTGCAACCAAGCGACATTGATTTTTAAAGTCTTCCACAAAACACTCTTGAGGATTGAACCTCACTTATAGATCCTCAATCTGTCCCCAAAAAAAACCAGGTTCTTTGTAATATTTGGAATATGAAGTGTATTTGCCAAGCACTTCATTTTTCCATTCTGTATAGATAATGGCACTTTACCAACATGCGCAATATGGGGTGTACAATATCATCACCTATTTCTACATAACATTTTTTTGCATATCTCTAAACCACTCACCATGATTGGTCACATGGTTCGAGGCACCAAAATCTACATACCAAATATCACAAGATCCTGACATATCTCATGTTGTGGAATTGAGCATGTGCTGCATCACAAGTAGATGCTCAATTTTGTCATCACCATGTTTACTTAATGATGCCTTGCTTATAACTTTTCACTTTTGGTATCATTATGATTGTATAACAGTCCTTTGCCATGTGCCCTGGTTTGCCACAATAATAGTACTCTATGCTATTTGAATTTTGATTTCTTTGCCTGTCTTATGGGTTCTTTGTACTTCTTGAAGAAATCATTAAAAAGCACAAATACATCAAAGATTAAAGCATAGACTTGAATCAAATTGATATGATAGAGCATAGCATAGCAAAAACAAGAATAATAGAACAACATCACCATCAAGACACTATTGGTGGATGCAATCTCCCCCCTCATACGTGTAGCTCCACTTCCATGACATTAGTATTTTGAGAATTGTATTCAATAAATATCCCAAGAAGCTATTAATAGTTGTGCATACAAAATTGGGCTTGCTTTTCCACTTTTACAAAAATAGCTCAAACACTAGAACTTGTTCACACACACTAAGTGTAAATAATCAAAACTCTTCTAGCATATGTGCTAGGAAAATAGCAACACCATGCACAAGCGTACATAAATAATTTGTACAAACATTTGGCACGTGGCCAACAAAAATAACTCATAAAATAACCTTATGCACATTTGCACATATAATAACCTTGTGCACATTCGCACATTCTATTTATTCTACACACATTAAATCAAGTATATTTTTCTACGATTATTATGCATCAAAAATATGATAAAATATATACATATAACAATCCTCTCGTTTGAGGAAACAACTATCCTCAGTTGTGAAGAAGAAAATGCTACAACAACAACATCATGCTCGCCTATCGACGTCATAACCTGCAAGGTAAACTCAGAGGTCCGAACATGGCTCAAAGGTTGATCAGGCATGGCTCAGAGGTTCTTATGGTGGACATGGAATACAACAAATAGACTCAGAGGTTCATTGATCGAGCATGGCTCAGAGGCCCTAAGGTATGGCTTAGATGCTTGGGTGAACATGGACTGCAACAATAAAACTCGTGCGACACCTATATTGGTGACCCTTGCACTTATAATTAAATCACAAATAATAATACGAAATAATATGATATAGACAAGATCCCTTATGTGCAATACGCGCACTACTCATCACCGATCTCTTAAATGTAAACATATTAGTTGTTCCAATTAATTGCCCTTCTCTATAATTAATCCCAATATGAAATGTGATAGGCACAAACAGAACATACACTTACCAATTGTTTCACTACGATGAGAGTATCATCATACACATCATCTAGCATGGAGTGTATTACCACTTGTTACACTTTCAATTAGCATGGCACATCAATTGCATAAACCACTTGTTACGCTTTGACCGTGTGCAGTTGTCTAGCATACATAGTCTACTTGTTTCACTTTGACCACAATACACTTGTCAAGCATGGCACTACTTGTTACACCTCGACAACTTACACCCGTCAAATATGGTCTCAAGCTATGCCAATAACAACACTAGGTAACTAGTATTTAATGTGGGTCACCCAACGATACCAATTCACTAAGATGGCACACTAGTGTCTGGGCGTCCCCATACAACTAAAGGGAGGAGATTATGTAACATCCCTCCTTCTTGGATAAGCAACTAACCTCAGTTGTGTGTTTGCTTATTGCAAGAAAAGGAGATCAGTTGTTGTATAATATATAAATTTAAGTATATTCTCTAATTATAACAAAATCAAGGACTTCTATGTGCAATAAATTCTAGTGTTCCATACCACCATAAATTATCCCACATAAATCTAGAGATAAGTATGCATCGGAATCCTTCACACATAGGATTAGTCTCGTGTCCCATACATAGGTCTAGAGATATATAAATTCTAGTGTCCCATACATAGGTCTAGAGATATATAAATTCTAGTGTCCCATACCACCAAAAATTATCCCACATAAATCTAGAGATAAGTATCCAATCGGAATCCTTTACATAGGATTAGTCTCATATCCCATATCACAAGACTAATACATTAATAGTAGTGAAAAATTCATAAAGTATAGTTCAAGATGGAAGAGCCAGTTCCTTCAAGAAGTTCTACTTTTGATGCATAAAAACTCTCCTTGAAATTTACAAAAAGTATTAAAATAAAATTTATTGTAGGAGTAATCAAACGAAATAAATATGTTACCTCAAGATTCGGATATGAAAAAGGATACAAATTTGTCGAATGATCGAATTTGTATGAAACTGGTTATCTATATTCACACGACCACAAAAGAGACCTTCCAACAATATTATAAGAAATCGGTTTACCTAAAAAATTAGTTGATATAACTATGAACTTCTTTAACAATTGAATTAAAAATATTATACTTGTTAAATACAACAAGTATTATACTTGTTAAATACAACAAGATTATATTTGAAGCATGATCACTATTGCAAGGATAGTAATGGAGAAGCTTACTTGGAAAGTGCTTGAATCACTGTCTGAAAGATAAAGCTTACATAGAAATATTGGAGGAATTATTTACTAAACTATAGAGGGTAGCAACTTACAAGTGTCGGATAGCTTTGCTGCAAAATACATCATTAAAAGGACACAAATATCGCAAGCATTTGTGATGTTTTGATTTGCCTAATGATTAACATTATGAAAAATGGAGAAACTTACTTAGGTTGGATGGTACATAATCGGAGATTTTGCATATACTTCAATTCATAAAAAGTCAAAAGCTCGTATGTCGAAGAGTAAGTGGGAAAAATAGTATTTGTTGATGTCAAAAAAATCAACTAATAACCATGGATCCAAAAATCTTCAAAAGCTCAAGAATATTGCTCAATAAATGCATCTAATGTGGAAGATAACTCCTTACTGCCAAAATAAATCCAAGTAATAAATCGTTGAAGAGGTGTTGAAAAATTGTCAAAGAAGATAACTAAGGTAATAATTTCTTGATGCCGAGCTTTGTGTAGAAACCATCACTTTGCTAGATTTCCAAAAATAAAAAATTTTGTGTGAGGTTTTAGATGCCCACAAATTGCACTTGTAAACCCACTTTGAAGTTATGTGAAAAAATTATTTTAAAACGTTTTGAAATTAAGCTTATCAAGCTTTTTAATGTTAAGATTTTTTACCTTTGAGTATTAAAGATTTTAAGTATAAGCTTTAATCATAGCTTTACTAAGCTTTGAGTAAAGCTACCAATCTTTGCAAAAAGCTTCATCGAACAGGCCGACAGCTTGTAAACTACGCACAAAGGAGAACCCAATAGCAGTGCTCAATGCGAATTGGAGAAGGGGAGGAGAAAATAATAGGAGAAGAAGCACGCCGTCACCCAGGGGTGGAGAGGAAAAAAAACATTTTCCTTGCTATATTTTCATCAAATAAAACCTTTCTTGCCACAATTTATCAAATAATTAATCAAATTTGCCTTTGTTAAGCAAAAATGGTTTGTGAAAAATCAACAAATTGACTTGAGAGATTTCCATAGCCATCCATGATAGATTTCCAACACTTCCATTGGCTTAGAAATCTTGCTCTTGCTCTCTATGCTCCTTCCCTTGCTGATTTGATCTGTACCGATGGATTATGAGGAGGATTAGTGATATTAAAGGTGGTTTTATGGTTTTCACAAACCCACTAATAGTTTTCCACCTTGCTTTACCCTTTGGTATAGTTGCCTTTGGACAATAGATTGATGGAGATTTGTTGTCCAATGGTTAAAAACAAGCCTTCTTTCAACCATACATAACCATAAACACATTCTTCTTTAAATTAAATTTAAAAATCACCAAAATCACCTCTTTCACCTCTGTGTCCACAAATCTTTGATTTGTGTCCACAAGTCTTTCACCTCTTTGTCCACAAGTCTTTGATGTGCCTCAAGGATATTGAATTAATCCAAAGCTCTGATATCACATCACTATCATGAGACCTTTTTGTACTTCTTAAAGAAATAATTAAAAACTCAAAAATACATTAAAGATTAAAGAATAGAATTGAATCAAATCGATATAATAGAGCATAGCATAGCATAAAACAAGAGAAATAGAACAACATCCCCATCAAGACACTATTGGGTGCAATCTCCCCCCTCATACATGTAGCTCCACTTCCACTACATGAGTATTTTGAGAATTGTATTCAATAAATAACCCAAGGAGCTATTATTAGTTGTGCGTACAAAATTGGACTTGCTTTTTCACTTTTACAAAAATAGCCTAAACACTAGACCTTGTTCACACACTAAGTGTAAATAATCAAAACTCTTCTAGCATACGTGTTAGGAATATAGCAATGCTATGCACAAGCGTGTATAAATAATTTGTACAAACATTTGGCACATGGCCAAAAAAATAACTCATAAAATAACCTTGTGCACATTTGCACATATAATAACCTTGTGCACATTCGCACATTCCATTTATTAAGCTGATTTTTGCACACATTAAATCAAGCATATTTTTCTATGATTATTATGCATCAAAAATATGATAAATATATACTTGTAACATTTCCAATCACCTCAAACTCTTTGGCTCCCCTTGCCTCTTCTAGAGTGGCCTCTTCCACCTATATGAGATTGATTTTCTTGTTGTTTTAGCTGGTTTCGATTTCCAAACTAACCACCACCACCTTGTTCTCTAGATAATGACCTACCTCTACCTTTGTCCGTGTTTCTTTTTTCAAACCCCTTTTTCTATTTTCAGCTACAAAATATTAGCAAGTGCATTCCTCGATACCATTTGTGATGAAAGCCTCTCCTGCTCTAATTGACTACAAAGTTTCTTAATCATTTGTGTGTTCAAACTCCCGATCTCCCTTTCTAATGTTTCTTTTTCACCATTCTCTATTGTGTGATTACATTTTGTTTCTCTAATTACATTAACATTTCCTTCTTTGATAAGATGCTCTTACTCCCCAAGGTTTTGACTTCTAGCAATTCAAGATTCTCCCCACAACTATCAAATGGACTCTCCAATTTACTCTTGCTCTTCTTGGCTTCAAAGATGGTAGCGGGTCACAGCAAGCGCTGTTGGGTTCGCATCACATCAAGGGTCGAGGGTCGGCGGGTCGCCAGCACATCAAGGGTTGAGGGTCTAAGGTCGAGGGTCACAGCACATACAGGTTGGTCTATGGACCGTCTTTTTCTTCATTCTAATGTGCCAAAACAAAAAGGGCAGAGAGGGCTCCCTGAAGGCCACGATATCACGGCTTTTTGGGAGCCCCGTTTGCTTGTTTTTGATGGCTCTTCAAAGTTGTGAGAGCCCCCCCGCCCCCACAGTCCCATGAAATGCACGATGGTGGCTCTTTTGGCACTTGACCATGACGGCTGGGTCTGTAGCTTCTTTGCTCATTTTTTATGGCTCTTCAAAGTAGCTCAAGCCCTTCAAAGAATCCATGTTTTTTAGCTTCTTGGCTTCATGTTTGTTGGCTTCTTGGCTGTTCTTAAGCTTCTTGGCTACATGTTTTTTAGCCATGTCAGCCTCATGCTGCATGCTACAGCCTTCAAAGCCATCAGAGCCTTGGCAACCCTGGCTTCTCTTAGCCCCTCAGCAACCTTCACTCAAAGAGGCTAACATAAGATTTTTTTCATATGTAATTCTTTTGTACAGATGGATATGGGTGAAAGTAAAACTCTTCCTTTAAAGACTAGAGGGAAGGGCAAAGACAAAGCCTCAACACCTCCATAGAAGATTGGGAGAAAGATAAATCCTCCAATTCGTGCAGACACTGAGGAGGGTGACCATGGTGGGGATAGATCCGAGATGGAGGCTCCTACAGGCACAGAGGACACATTTACAAATGTCCATGATTTAGATGGAGGGGGAGATGAGACAGACTCTTTCATTGAGGGCATTAACTTGGATATTGTGGGAGGGGGTGACATCGTTTCTAGATGTAGGCTACTCAGTTTAGATGAGTGCCCTAGAATCTCCTTTTGTAGACTCATTACCTATGCTAGAGTAAGGGGATTGAGAAGTGATGTCACTGCACTTAAGAGTGCGTTCCAGTATGAGGGATACCTCCTAGAAAAGGGTGCATTTATAATTTCTATTTGCATAGGCAGTGGGGAGGAGACCCAGGTTACACTAGCACTGAGGGAGTCTTGGTCACCCATGTGGAGGGAGGTGGATGAACAATTCGAGGAGGAGTTAGAAGCTAAGCAGGAGTTCCAGTACCTTTTTGGGAAGATGTTATATGTGTGGGAGGGAAACCATAGAACCATGGCTTGGATGTCAGTGATTGTAGAGTCGTACTATAGAGAGACTCGAGCACTGAATATTCGGGTCATGTGCACTTTGATAGACCCACAGAAGACAAGTGAAATTGCGCTGCTTGCAGGGCTATAGAGGATGAACTCGTAAGCCTTTTTCTCTTTTTCCTTTCTTGTTCATAAGGAAAAAACAAACAAACATTCATAAAAATTTTGTTTCATTTAATTTTAAAAATTTATGTTTGTAGATTGAATGAGGATGCGTTTATCAAACCAAGCTCGAGGGATGTACTCACAAATGCTAATAACATTTGTGAGTGCGACGCTCAAGTTTCATAAGCTCCTTGACTCCCCAAGAGCGTCAGGTCATAAACAATGCAAGAACCAGGGAAGTGAAAGGAACTATGGGTTAGTACTTCATGTGCGAGCAACATCCCTTTTCTTGCCTCTTGTTTGTTTGGGGTACTGACTCATATTTTTTGGACTTACATTCTGTTTGCTTTGTCAATGTGTTGTAGGTTGAGTTTAATGCAGACATCAAGAAAGCACTGGAGAGGATAAAGGCTACAGTTCCCATGGAGGAGAGATTAGTTGGCAGAGAAGAAGGATATTGATGCACTGCAGTGGAAAATATCTAATCGGATGGGTAGGGTATAGTATCTACACTCTATGTTTGACATTCATAAGTGGTGTTGAGTGTGAGAAGTTTGAGTCTTCTTACTATTAAGTTAATATTGTGTAGGTCTTAAATTGCTTGACCCATAGCTTGGATATGTCTAGAAATTGAAATTATTTTCCTTGAATTTTGAGACTGCAGATAAGGTCATCACTCTAGAGAAAATTAAGTGCATTGCACTTGCTCCCCTTAAGGTGGAGAAAAAAATTCAGTATCTCTCTTTGTTGGAGGCTAGTACTATCATGAGGAATATCTATTACATGCCTTCAGCAAATATTCCTTAGATTGGTGTTTGGTGTCTTTGTTTTGCAATGATAATATTGTTTGTGTTGAATTCAATCTTTTGATGCATTTCATTATTGCAACTAAAAGTGGTTGGATAGAGAGTTTTTTTTTGGGAAAAGATAGAAAATCACGCCCTTGCAGTGCTTGAGGAGCTCAAGACTGTAGCAAATATAGGGCGGCTGTTTACTCTACCTCTAGAATACACTCTCACTCAGTATTATGAAGACATCAAGTTGGAGGGGAGAAAGTTTATGTTCACCTCTCTGAAGATAAGAGAGTAGTGAATTGAGAAGTGTTGGGAAGTCTGAGAATTTAGTTGCTAAGAAGACAGAGCTTGATCACGCAGCACATAGAGTTGTTTTTAGGTAAGCACTTCATTCATTCTTTTTGCTGATGTCAATTTAAGTTTCATTATCATTGTGTCATGCATAAATTTAATAGTTTTTTTAAAGTTGGAATGACCTAGATATATCACTTACTTGAAGAGTGAAGGCAAGATTGATAACCTTCTGCGACATTGCAAGGGGTGGACATAGATTGCAACCCCTGCAACATCCATGCATCTAGTCTCCATGCATGGCCACTCCTAGTGGGAGTTGGCCAATCGCCCTTGGTGGTTAGATTTTTCTGATGGAAATGTGCTGACACGAGAGCTTGATCTCTATATAAAAGATATTTGACCACCAAGAAGACCGATGATCCTCCCAAGGGTCAAGATACTCCTAGAAGGTTGAGATCATGGAACAAAGATAAGAAGGACTACAAAGAAGGTTGGTTTTTGTTCAGTGTTTGCAACATGCTACATGGAGTGCAATATACCAAAAGAAGTAAGATTATATGGTGTTTTACCTTTCTTTTTTGTTCTTGCAATAGAGGTGGATGTGGAGCGGACACCATCTCCGCCACCTAGGGATTTCACTCTTGATATTCATGATGGCAATGATGGTAATTTAACTACTCGTTTTATGTCATAAGTTTTGAATTAGATGTGATATGGATAAGTAGTTTGGTAGATGTATATGTTTATTGATGGATTTTTGTGAATATTTCATTGAATTCAATCATTGGGTTTTTAATCAACTAAAAGGCCAACCTCATCGGATAGGACATTAGGCCATGGTGGATTGGCCACATTTGGATACTTAGTAGGCGACTATATCTCTATGGGTTAGGACTTTTCTCGTTGTTGACAAAAAAAATGACATGCATGCCAAGATATATGACTTTTTTTTTGCTAACATGTGACCCTACCAGGGAGTACAAGAAGAAGAGAAGAGTAGTTCGATGGGCAACAGATTTCATTTTCTTGGACTTTCCCATTGGGGGGAGAAGTTGGGTGGCGGCTCTCCATTGCCTCCTTCGAACTTGCTTTCAGAGGACCATGTCAAATACGGTTTAGCCACAACCGCTTCTTCTAGTTTGGGAGATAGTGGATGGCTTGCCATGCTTTGCTCCATTGCAGGTAATGTAGGATATTCATATGCTAATTGAAAAGTGTACATCTCTTTTCTTGGTTTATATGATGATCTTAAATACTGTGCTACATTGCCAGGTCCTTTCTTGACATGGATCGAGAGGGTCATCAAAGTCCAAGACCTCCACGTGATGAGAAGAGTGGTGGTGTTGGACAAGAATGAGTATGGCTTTGTTAAACATTATATGGGGAGGAGATGCCGGTATGTACATCCGCTTCATCTCTATTATTGAAAATGGTTTCTATTGGAATAGATTTCAGTGTTACATGAAGTGTCTACTCTTGTGCAGCTTTATACTTCTATGTTGGTGTTTACATGTCATAGTGGAGCCAGCAGGCCGCCCATAGTCATGGCCGAGAGCCTTTCCCTATTTGAGATGCATCGTATGCGAGTGAGCGATGACATATGGACCCACTACATGCCAGAGGCGCAGCACACTCATGGGCTCTCATCTACAAGTGCACCACTTAAGGGTGCCAGGGGTGCACTAGAGCGCTCATGTCATTTTGTTTCTATACTTTTGAGTTTGCTATGTGTGCCGAGAGGTCTAGTCCTGGAGATGGGTTGCAGCAAATGCCCTCTCATGAGGTCATGTTAGGCTAGTGGTAGATCTTGTTATTCATTTGATGTGGATGCACTCATAGTGGATACGCATGTGTTACCACTAGTGCAAAAATCCATTGGCAAGAGAACTAGTAGGGATGACAAAGAGGTTGGGGAGGATGATTATTCAACAAATCACACTTCTAATCCCTTCGATGACTAGTGAGACACTTTACTTTGATTTTGCAGTACTGTGTACATTGTCTAGTGACATGCTTTATTTATGGTGGATTAAAAATGGCTCTTGTTAAGGTATATTTTTTTCCCTAAACCCAGATGATTGATTTTCCTTGTGATTGTGGTATAAGAGACATGGTTGACTTAACATCATTATATTCTTGGTCATTGTATTCCTCGCTTTCCAATATGAACTTATTCTGCTTTGAATTTTGTCGCTTGTAGTGTTTTGCCTACGTATGCGGAAGGAATGTCTAGAGCCATGGTGAGAGACAAGCGATATGATTAACAAAGTAAGGAACATTCATGCATTCATAGTCTAATAGTGGATGACGAGTGTGAAGACAATGGTTGAGGTGTTTTAAGGATGTTTGAATCTTTTGGAATATTGAGTACATGGAATATTGAGGTGTTTTAAGGATGTTTGAATCTTTTGGAATATTGAAGTACATGGAATATTGAGCTAGAAATAGCACGGAGTGCTATTACATTGAGCACATTGAATATGGAGTACATGGTCTATCCCATAATGACTTGCTTTTGTTCATTTTGAGGATTAATCTTCATTGAATACGTATTCAAAACTTCCGTGAGAGAATGGAAAGAACCAATGATCATCCTATGCTTTTGTTTATGTGAAGACAATATGTAAAAATCAATTACGAATAGAGTTTTACACAAGGTTTCTCAAAAGCATCGCTCGAACTCTAGGCTCACTCGAATGCAATTTCTCGATAATTTGACTTACTCCACTTGAGTGGTTTGAGAAGTATGGTGACTACCATTACACCAATCATGATAGTTGTATATGGAGATTGCAAGATTTAGAAGCCAAAGTTCTTGTTCATTGCTTGTTCTTGGGGGAGAAGGATTTTAGAAGCCAAAGTTCTTGTTCATTGCTAGTTCTTGAGGGAGAAGGAATGTGCAAAGGTTGAGGTGGAGGTAGATGACGGTAGCCAAGGATATTCCTCTTCAATCGGTCCTAACCTTGCTGCAGATAGTTATTCCATTGATGATGGTGATCCTAGTGATGCAAAAGCTCTATCCATGATGAAGGTGGAAATGTTCATGGTGTGGTTAATCCTCACTTAACCATATTGTCGAATTCTCATAGCCATGAATGAATGAGTATGTCCACACTCCATCAACACAGAGTGGACATAGCATAGGTATAACATCACCTATTCAAGAAATATGCCATTGACATTCCAACATCTGCTGCATTCTGCAAAGATACACCGAAGTAGTATCCACTACATCAACCAACTCCTTCCTCCCTATGCGCTGCATATAGCACAAGGATGGCCTTAAAAATCCATTCTGATATGTATCCCAATGGACACATGGGAAAGATACTATAGTCAATGAAGAGGAATATGTCCATGGTGAATATGGATAGCCACTAATGCCACATAAAGCTCCTAGCCCATCACATAGCCTTGCCCCATAGAGGGAACAAGCATCTCTTTGTCCCATTACATCACGTGCTCAATATGCATCACTGCATAACCCCCATCACCTTGTTCAAGCTATCTCCATCATCAAGAACATCCAGTGTGGTGGGGAAATAGCACAAGGGCTATCAAGCCCCTCATCCATAGAATGTGAGATTACCACACAAGAAACCAAGGCATAAGCATCCTGATTAGTTGGCATCTCCTCTAGTCACCACACATCTAACATAAATAATACTCCATTGCACCTTAAGAATGTCAACAAAGTAACCTCCCTCGAGAATGTCAGCGAGGACGAGTAACCTCTTTCAAGAAGAATGTGGTCCAAATCATATTATATGAGATAGCATAGTATCACATGTACATGCTATGTGCATAACATTGGCATTACCCTATCATATTCTTATGTGGGTTTGAGTCATTGCATTTTCTATCCAATCCACCAGGTGTGACATGTGTTAGTCATATGCATGCACTCTTAGAGGGTTTCCATTTGAACTCACTCTTAGAATCTTAAGACTTATGGCCTTTCATATCCTCATATATGTGCATGGAGTTATAACCACCATCTTATTAATACTTGATATTCGTGAATGAAGCAAGTTGTTATGTGCACATTATATGTGCATATACTAGGAGGCTAACCCATGTGAACATGGGAGCATGGGAACATGCTCTAGTGGGGAAAGGGTTAGGTCTAACCTTAGGTTGAGGTTAGGATTAGGAAACCAATGGTCACACATCGAAATGGAGAGTCAAGAGTCACATGAGGGCCCTCCTATATAATAGGAGCATGGGGCATTCTCAAGGGATGTTCTCTTGTGTAGAGCATTGTGTCTACTCTCTTGCCATTTCAAGCTAGAGCCAAGTGCTGCTAGGGTGAAGTCATATCTCTTGGTGGTATGGGACACTAAGGTAAGATATGTGATACTTCATTGTATTTATGGTGCACCCTTGGGCTCGAGGGTGGTTGGGTGGATGAGAATATGCCTAGTTCATGCATTGTTATTAGCTAGAGAGATCTTTAGGGTTTTAACAGTGGTATCTGAGCAATCTCTAATTAATTTTTGATGTTTTTCTCCACTTATTTTTCTCTCATTATTCTAAAATTTTTAGCATTTTTAAAGTAAAATTTAAACATTTACTAAGCAAAAAATGTAAATTTTTGGTTTGTTTTGGTGGTCTATGCATTGGAACATCGATATGGCAGTTGGAACATAGTTCTTCTCAGCTTGGATGACGTATTGATGTTGCAGGGAAATTTCGTGAGTGGAAATGCTATTTTTTCTTTATTTTTTATGGTTAAAATAAGCATTTATGGATTTTTTTTAAAACCAAAATATCGCACATGATATGTGGGTATTTTGCTAAAAAAAGGATTCCCCTACATCTCAAATAAATTTAGGAAATTTTCCCTAATTTTTAGGACATTGTTTAAGCATTTTATGGTAAAAAAAGCATTTTTATGCATTTCTTACGAGTTTCCCACGGGCATGCTATCGAATTTCTGTTGAATTTCGGTAGGGGACAGCATGTCGGTGCATCGGGTTGTCTCCCGTGTGCGTGGCATTTTTCCTTCTCTCAAATCTAAAATTTTCTTCATATTCTTATCCCTCATATGTGAACACCTCTTAGATGGGGTTGAATTATATTAAACATGATTAAGTTTTAATCATGATTATCACATGATAATTATGATTAAACAAATTAATCATTTCACAAATTGTTGAGTGGAGAAGAAAGTGGAAGGAAGAGAGAGTGGAGATGGACGATGTAGTGGGGGAGAGAGCTTTGCTCATCTCACCTCTCTTTCTCATATGCACACGCAACCGTCGGGAGGGGGGGATTGCTGCAGCCCGCCGATGCACAGACCCCCCACGTATATATCTTTAATAATATTTTTTTTAAAAAAGCTTTTGTTTAAGATTATTTAAAGCTTTTAATTAAAGCTTTAATTAGCTTTTAATTAAAGCTAATCAAAATTAGCTTAAAAGCTTCAAAAAAAAGAGGAAAAAAAACCTTCTTAAGTCATTGGATTTTTTTAACAAAAAATTCATGATGAGCCCTTTTGACCTTTGGGATCCAATTTTTTTTGGCCTTTCAAATTCTTGTATTTTTTGTCTTTTCATTTTCCAGCAACCCTTGACTTTCTGTATTCCGGGATGACCTTTCGGGTTTCGATTTTTTTGATTGTTAGTATTCTAATGTGTTCGGGCTGCATTAATTTTTTTAAAATTTTAAAATTCATGAAAAATTAGACAAAGGTTATTTCAAATTTTTGGAATATCCGGGTTGGGTTGATTGGTATGTGGTGTGTCTATTCGGATGCCCGTTTTGGTTAGGTTTTGTCCCGAGTACCAGAAAGGGAAAAGAGTTCCCAGGCCCCCTAGCCGGATATTCATGCAAACTTAAAACTAGTCACACCACTTACACACCCAATATGAAATTGCCTTTTTCTTAGCATCAGCTATATTTAAAACAAATATTTAATGAAACCATTGTGTCACTGATCACAATCCTCAAAATCGCTGGTTGAATCCTTATTTCCAATCATTTCTTCATCAGTGTACCTATGCCATCATTGGCAACCAGAATGCTCACCACTTGTTCACTCAGGGGCCTTTTCGATAGTTCCTAGCTCATAGTAATCGGCAATATATTCAAATATCAAAATGGAATTTCCGTTGAAGATCAGCAAGATCAACCAACAGATCCATATAAAAGAGCTATGGACTCATCCATTGAGGACCAGCAAGGTCAACCAACCAGATCCATGCCCGAATTCAGAAAACAACTCTTACTCCTTGTTCCAATATCTTCCCCGATGTACATGTGGGTATCTTCGGCGACCCAGAGCCCAAGCATCGTATGGTCAGCACCCTCTAGGATCCTTCGCAGGTCATCTAGTGCTTCACTCATAGGCCGCTTCCTTGGTCCCTCATCCACTGTACCGGAAGCTCACCATTTAAATCAAACCGAGGCTGGTCACAAGACCTTGGTTGACCTTGCTACGCGAGACGTCCTCCGTTGACTCTTTGTCAGTAGTTGCAACTTTAACAGATAGGTCTCCACGACCTCATTCACAAGACGGTCAAAATGCTTCCCCAGCATTCTTGACATAAAACAGTCATTTAAAAACAGATTTCATATACAAATACAGTTTCAACAATATTTCCATTTTTTCTCATCACTCCACATCCTTTCACATTAGTCCCCATCTTTTCTCATCTTCCCATAATTTTTTTCTTCTTCATCGATCCCTATCACATCACATCATTCCCACATCAAATCACATCCAATCGCATCATCCACACATCAATCCACATCATCCATACATCCATCCACATCATCCACACCAATCCACATCATCCATACATCCATCCACATCAATCCACATTATCCACACATCCATCCACATCTTTCATACATGCATCCACATCAATTCACACATCAATCCACATCATCCATACATGCATCCACATCAATCCACATTATCCACTCATCCATCCACATCAATCCACATTATCCACACATCCATCCACATCTTTCATACATCCATTCACGTCAATCCACATTACCCACACATCAATCCACATCATCCATACATCCATTTACATCAATCCACATTACTCACACATCAATCCATATCATCTATACATCCATCCACATCATCCACATCAATCCACATTATCCACTCATCCATCCACATCAATCCACATTATCCACACATCCATCCACATCTTCCATACATCCATTCATGTCAATCCACATTACCCACACATCAATCCACATCAATCCACATTATCCACTCATCCATCCACATCAATCCACATTATCCACACATCCATCCACATCTTTCATACATCCATTCACATCAATCCACATTACCCACACATCAATCCACATTCATTTCATAAGTATTCCCATTCTCATCTTATTCACATTCATTTCATAAGGATTCCCATTCTCATCTAATCACATCTTTTTCTATCTCATCACTTATTTCCTTATTTATCCTCATCAGATCACATCTACTTGCATCTACCCAGAATGGATGGATGGATGTGATGAGAATAGAAGTGATGAGAATGAGAGGTAAATAGATGTGACGCGAATTAGATAGATGGGAAAGAATGGATGGATAGATGTGATGAGAATAGAAGTGAAGAGAATGAGAGGTAAATAGATGTGATGATATGTGATACGAATCAGATAGATGGGAATGAATGGATGGATGGATGCGATGAGAATAGGAGTGATGAGAATGTGAGGTGAATAGGAGTGATGAGATGCGATGAGAATAGGAGTGATGAGAATGTGAGGTGAATAGATGTGATGAGATGTAATGCGAATCAGATAGATGGGAAAGAATGGATGGATGGATGTGATGAGAATGAAAGGTAAATAGATGTGATAATATGTGATGCGAATCAGATAAATGTGAGTGAATAGATGAGATGTGATGTCATGTGAATCAGGATGTAAATGAATGATATAGGATGTGAATGAATGTGATAAAATGTGAATCGAGATGTGAATGAACGATAAGGGACGTGAATGAATGTGTTAGCATGTGAATCGGGATGTGAATGAATGAGATGTGATGTGAAATGGATGTGATAAGATGCGATGTAAACTGGATAGATGTATATGTTAATGTATGTGAAGTGATGAGATATCACATCCATCCTCTATTCATTCTCATCTATCTGATTCATATCACATCTATCTGATTCATATCACATCTTATCACATCTATTTACCTCTCATTCTCATCACTTCTATTCTCATCACATCCATCCATCCATTCATTCCCATCTATCTGATTCGCATCACATATCATCACATCTATTTATAGAATGTAAGAGAATTCTTATTTTTGATATAAACATTCTTTACGCATCTATTTATGCATAAGAACAACTTTAGTGGGAAATAACACTTTTATAAAAATCTGTTTATGCATCTATTTATGCATAAATTCAATTTTAAGGAGAATAACACTTTCGAAATAAAAATAAATCTTTTATGCATCTTTCTATGCATAAATTCAATTTTAAACAGAATAACTCTTTTGAAATAAAAATAAATTTCTTTATGCATCTTTCTATGCATAAAATCAAAATTGATGAGAATAACTCTTTTGAAATAAAAATAAATTTCTTTATGTATCTTTCTATGCATAAAATCAAAATTGATGAGAGTAACTCTTTTGAACTAAAAATAATTTCTTTATGCATCTTTCTATGCATAAAATCAAAATTGATGAGAATAACTCTTTTGAATTAAAAATAAACTTCTTTATGCATCTTTCTATGCATAAAATCAAAATTTGATGAAAGTAACGTTTTTATAAAAAAAATCTTTTATGCATCTATTTTTTATAAAAAATCTTTTATGCATCTATTTTATGCATCTATTTATGCATAAATTCAATTTTAATGAAAGTAACACTTTTATAATAAAAAAATTCTTTTATGCATCTATTTATGCATAAAAATCAATTTTGATGAAAGTAACTCTTTTATAATCAAAATATTTTCAATATGCATCTTTGTATGCATAGTAATTCTAATGAAAATAACACTTTTATTATAAAAATATTTTTAATATGCATTTTTCTATGCATAGAATAAAAATAACATTTTTAGAATACACAAGCGATGGGAATTACTCTTTTTGAATAATAAATGATAAAACTCATTTTACAAAATTTAAGAAAATTTTACCATAACCTTCTTTGTATGGCTGACCATTTTTTAATTTTTTCCATTCTCAAGTTACTTAGAAATTATCCCAAATGGTTTAAAGCATTCTAAACTAATGAAATTCCACTTTTTAAAGAGAAACAATATGAAAAGTTTAATTCTAGCAATTTGATTACACATCTAGGATAAAGAAAGGTTGAATTCAAGAATGAAGGGAGGGGGAAAGCATTTCCAATAAGGCATAGCATCATTTTTCATTTTATAGAAAATAAAAATTAGAAAACCATTAAATGGAATAAAGAAAAAGTAGAATTTCTAGCTTACATGAATATTTGTGAGCTTTCCTTTGGCTTGATGGTTTGAGGGATCTACTCTTGTTTGCAACAAGAGTGGCCACCAATTCTTTTGAAGAGAAAATGGTCAAAAACTAATGAATTATCAATAAATTCACTGTTTTTGGCTCTAGGGAGGAGTAGAGTAACAGTGCATAAAACACTATTAACCATTTACAAAGGGAAAGTCGTCATTTATAGGAAAAAGTGAGGCTCTAACCAAGCAAACTGATTCTAGAATTTTCCAGATCAGTTTGGGTCAATTTTTAACCATTTTTAGGTCAGTTTAGCTTACTTTTTGGATCTAGTAGAAGCAAGAGAGAGGAGAGATGAAAATATCTCATTATTTGTGAGTTTAAAACTCAACCACACATGTGAAATAGGCGCCTCCTTCATGAGGGGAATTCCTCCACACCGAGGTGTCAAAAATGCATCATTTCTTATAAATATCTCTTCTTTTTTAACTAATAACCTTGTCCTTAGTCAACTCTTCATCTTATGTGAGTATTTACTCATTTTTGGGGGGATTTTCTTTTATTCTTAAATTTATCTCCTCCCTACATTTGGATTAATCTAATTGGTCCATAGGAACCTTAATTCAAAAATTTTAGAAAATCTGGACCCTTAGGCTAAGGTCCTTTTTAGCTGATTTTAATTTATTTCAATTGCACATTGGAAATTTCTTTTTGAATATTTGCTTCAAGGGAAACCATTTTAGACACTAGGAGGATTTTTATATCCAAAAATATCTCAATTTTGAATTATCTCTCTCTAGATATTTTCTCTCTCTAGGCCAAAACAAGGTAAAACAGGATATTTCTCTCTCTAGGATTTTTATATCCAAAAATATCTCAATTTTGAATTATCTCTCTCTAGACATTTTCTCTCTCTAGGCCAAACAGGGTAAAACAGGATATTTCTTTTATTTCAGAGAGGGGAATAATTATAAGATCAAAAGGGGAGGTTTTTACACCTGCACACTTCAAAAAGCCGGAGGGAGGAATCTTACAAAGCCAATGTTCAAATTGTACTTTCAGTAAAGATGTTTTTGGTCAAAACGAATTATTTTGTGTTTATGGATCAATAAATGGACATCAGGTTCATATTTTGTTTGATCTTGGTAGTACTCACAATTTTATTGACAACATTGTGGTACAGAGGATGAAGCTGGAAACCACAAAGAATGATCACATGTACAAGGTCAGAATGGCTGGAGGACAAGTCCAATTTTGGGATAAGAAGGTATCAAAACTACTGTTAGACATCCAATTGTACTGAGATAGACTTGATTTTCATGTCATGAGCTTGGGTCATTTAGACATAATTCTAGGGATGGAATGGTAGATATATATAAATATATATAATATCTTATATAAATATATAAGATTTTGGGGCTGTTAGGGCACCTAAAGGGTCTTATGAGCCTCACCAGACCAAAGATATCAAAAAAAAAAAAAAAAAACCATGTGCGCTACGGTGCGTAAATCGACATTTTGACTTGGTCAAACTTGCGATTAACGCGCCGTAGCACACATGGCATGTTTTTTTTATTTTTTTTATTTTTTTGGCCTTAAGGCACTCTATAAGGGTCTCTAGGTGACTTTATAGGATCTACCTTTTTTGTATATATAAATATATATGTATATGTGTGTGTGTGTGTACATACATATATATATATATATATGTGTATATGTATATATATTTGTATATGTATATATATATGTGTGTATATATGTTTGTGTGTGTGTATATATATATATATATATGTGTGTGTGTGTGTGTGTGTTTGTGTGTGTTTTTTCCTGTGTGTATAGTGCTTTTATATTTTTTAAATGAAATGTTCATTGTCACTGAGCATACAAAAAAAATGGACTCAACAAAGAATGTAACACAACTCAAAAAGCTTTCATTAATGTGTGAAAATGCTACAAAGGAATTTGGGAACATTACAAAATTTTGTAGGGAGAATTACAAAGTGGGTTAGCCTATTGAAGTAGAAGGCTACACTCTAAACGTAGACGTAGGGCTAGGGACATATCGACAGGCTTCAAAGTAACTCTCTTGGCATGTACCATAGCCAGCACTAAATCTTCAAAAACAGAAACTACAATATCTTCAGCAGCTTCTTGAAGAGCTTCAAGAGCTGTGCTCTATATGCGGTCAACCCTGTCAGAATATTTTTCCATTGTTTCTCTCACCAGTCGAGAGAATGGTGCCTTGGGGATGAGAAGATCTGTGCTTTTCTGATATTTCCTAATCTCTCGTAGCGCGACTGTCCTTGGCCTCCATTTTCTCTTCTTCTTTGTAACTGGTGGAGGCGGTGGTGATCTTTGATTCTCCCACGATGGTCGTTCAGACCTGAACTTCTTTTTCTTTTGTGCACACTCTTCCTCTTCTTGTTGGTCCCGAAACTTGCCCTCCATTCTTTTACCACACTTCTTGACTGGATGTCTGGATGTTGTGGCTGCTTGTGGCTGTGCTTGGCTTGCCCTCCTTGCGTCCTCTTTGGGCTGCTGTCTCTTTTGCATTTCTGTCTCCCAAGCGAAGTTGCCCTCACAAGAGCAAACTCTTTGTCAATGGTATCTTTAGTGATGCCATAGGACAAGAGCTCAACCTCCCTGTTCTGTAAGATAACCTCTAGCTGTTCTAGGGTGTCGGCCTCAATAACAATCTCCGGTGGTTGCCCTTGACCTTCCTCGGCTTCTTTTTGATGCCGCTCTTCTTCTGCTTCTCTACTAGGCTCTGCTTCTTCAGCTTCCTTCCTGCGTTGCGCTTCTTCAGCCTCCTTCCTGCGCTCTTCTTCTCTCATCTCCTTTGCCTCTTGCTCTGTTACGATAGGTAGACTTGTCCTTTTTGCTGAAGCAGGTAGTGGGCCGAGTTGATCAAAAAACCGCAAGTCTTGCTCCTGTTCTTCTGGCATGGCCTAGGTATGTATGAGTGCAAGAGATAGTGGGAGGGCAAGAGAGAGTAGAGCACAAAGAAGAAATTGAAATGTGGTGGCTATAAATGAAAAATGAATTAAATATGTCTATAAATATAATTTTTTAAAACTTTTAGAAAATTTAAAAACACAAAAAGATTATAATCAGAGAGTTTAAGCCCATGAGGAACCACACCGACGCTTGCTTGCTACCCACTGCCGTAGTCTCTCCCTAGCATTTGATCTGTTGTATCCTTCAGTTCTTCTTCAATTAACAATTTTCATTATTTGACGCCTAAGAGACAAATTACCGCGAGTTTTCTACCTTTTTTTGCCAACCAGAACGTGATAGAACCAGTTGAACATTTCATGGAGTGCATTACTCTTGACTTTGCCACCACCATGGCGAGTGCCCTTAAAATACACGGCCTTTGCTTGGTAATGTGATTTCTCCATGCCTTGATTGCTCCAAAGTGCTAAAGAGCCATATCTATTGAGAAAGTATGGCCCATATGCATACAATATATGCTGCATAGAAAATTACAAAAAGTCAACAAACAGTATGAAGAACATACTACAAGGACACAAGAAATACAACATTACCATGTAGTGAGTAATGTGTGTTTCTCCCCATGCCTCGACCATTTCTTCTGTAAATCTACAAGTGGCTTGTTTAAGTGCCTCAATACCATGGTCATCCAGGTGAGGTCTCTCTAGAAGATCGACCATTTTATTATACACCTCCCATACATGTGCACGTTTTAGGCCAAGCCTGGCATCATTTCCTCAATATGTTGTGACATCACATATCTTCTTCCAAATTTCAAAGTCAGTGTGGCTATGAGAACCCAAGTGGTTTGATAGCAAGTGTCTTGCCTTTGATCCACCCATGCAAATTTTATTAGGGTTGTCTTGTGTAGGGTTTGATTTTCTGTCCTTTGTCAAGACCACTGCTCCAGCATGTAATCCCATAGAGGAAAGTACACCCTCTAGTGCACGTATTGACTCTTCTCGTTGATCTTTGGGCTCCATGTTCCAGACATAGTTTATGTGGAGCATCAATAGCTTATCCAAAATCATGAGTCTTGCATGTAATGTGCACACATGCACTTGACATAGTGGAATTTCCAAGATTGGGTTCCAAGCATTGTCCTCCTGGTCACGACTAGGTGGCTTGCTCTGGTCACAACTTAATATGCCGTTATGCCATACCTTTGATCCTTTCCTCTGTTTAGCATAAAAAACGATTGCTTTTTTTGCACCCACCTGTTTTTGACTTTTGCCTTTGCTAGGTTGTTTCCCTTTTACTCTTGAGTCTACTGCTGTCTTGGAATGATAACAGTAAACACATGAGAATATAGTATTCGCACCTGTTTTACAACCCAACATACACTTTAAGGTTTTTAGATCGCCACCCAAGTGCCATTCAACATTAAAGCAGCCTATTCCGAGAACATCAAGCTTTTGACCATTGACCTGACAAGAGAAGACATGTTGAATGCCAGACCGTTCAAAATACCACCTCAAGGTATCATGGTTCTCTTTTGGGAGGACCCATGCTGCTTGCCACCAGATGTTCTTCTGATTGAATGCCGTAGTAGTCTTGCTTATGCCCTTGACCCCTATTGTTGCTGTCTTCAGTTGCATCCAACTCTTGGGTCTCTAAAGGCTTTCCTCTAAGTGCTCGGCTCATCAAGGTTAAACTAACACGCTCCAGTCTTTGACCTTTAACCACTTGACATTCATCTAGCTTCAAGACAAACACGGCATTTCCACCTGTCTCTTCAAGTGTGAGGCCATAGTACTGAATCATTGCTTTTTGTAGCACTTCCATGTCAATGTAGACACTGTTATATGCATTGTATTCAAAGGGTTTGATTGTTGGCATTGGCATAATATCCTCCACCCACTTGTACCCACCCTCGAACATGGATGCAATATCACCATTAGCACACTTCTTTGCCATCTGTAAGCTATAAAGTGTTGGAAGCAAGGATTGCATAACTCCCTTTGCTCGCAACCCTAAAGTGATTGACCTGTACATTGCTCTGTAACCTTTCTGGCTAATACCTGCTGAGTCACATATATCAAGCATCTCTTTGGGTGTGACAATTTCTTTGATTTCCTTCAAGAAATGTTGACGAAGGGTCTCCCGCAGCTTATCATTACCAGAACCTGTTATCATTTCCATGATATCCTTCTCCTGAAGGACATGCTGAAGAAGGGAGGCATTAACATTGTCCTCAGCGTTGTTACATCCTAGTATAGCTGTTGCACAAGCCCTACAATCTCAAGAGTCACCCATGAGAGATGCTTTATTCATTAATTGCTTCTCAAAGCTGCTATAATTCCTACAAAAATTTTTACCTGGTTGTTTGTTTACGCCTCTTGCATGCGCCTGCTGTCTTAGAAAGTAACCCAACAGCTTTACGTTTTCTTTGCCTTGCATGATATCCAATGGGAAGGTGAGTGAAATGGGAAGGTGAGTGAAATGGTGAACACGATGCCGAAGATTACGAGTGGAGTGTTGAAGACGAACATAATTATCGGTAAATTGATTTATTGTGCGCACACGATCCGCTAGATTATTCTTCTGCACCTCAAGCTCCTCTGAGAGCTCTTTAATCCTCTGCATCAAACTATTGATCTACTTAGTCGATGCCGCTTGAAGCTGGTCGAAGGCAAATTGTGTTTGCCTCTTTTCAGCTGCCTCATCTAGCCACAACATGTGTAATCTCCTACAATAGCCAAGAAGCCCATTGAAACCATCACCAACAAACTTAAGAAAACTTGTAATGCTTTTGAATGGTGGAGGGGCACCAAATATTGGATCTGGTGGATAAAGATTTCCATCAATCCAAAGATCAATGGCCTTTGCTCCTTGCATTCGAAGCTGATCGTATGAAATATTAGGTGCAACATGCCTACTGTGTAGGGTTGCGTATTCTGTCTCCAAATCAACCTGAAGGCGGATCTTAGAAGGCTTATTGGTGATGTCTTGTAGTGCCATCTACAAGAAAGTAGGCTTGTAAGCTTGGGTTGAATAGGAGTGGAAGGAGCAGGATATGGTATCAAAAAATAATGGGAAGAATGGAGATGAGGGTTGCTTCTCTAGAGCTGCATTGTGGATAGTGAAAGAAGCCAGAAAGGGAGCCAAAGAAACATAGAGAGGGTTGGCAATGGTGAGACGAAAATGCAAAGGAGACAATGCATCATGGGAAGCTTCTTTAGTGCAAGCTATGGCTGCTAAGCAATATAGAGAGAGAATACATCATGAAAAGGTTCTTCTGTGCAAGTCATGGCTACTACTGTGGGTTTGGAGAGAGAACCAAGTATTGTAGAAAGAATGCTCCTGGTAAGCTTCTTCCTTGCAAGCCATGGCTACTACTATGGGTTTGGAGAAAGAAGGCTCATTTAGGAGTACAGACCTGCTAGCTATGGAGAGAGGACCAAGTACTGTAGAGAGAATGCTCATGGTAAGCTTCTTCCGTGCAAGCCATGGCTACTACTGTGGGTTTGGAGAGAGAAGGCTCATTTAGGAGTACAGATCTGCTAGCTATGGCTTCTGGAGTAGAGAAAGACGCTTTTTTCCATGGAGAAGGAGGGCAGGGCATTTTAGAGAGAAGATTTAGAGAGAGAAAGAGATCTGGTGTACACACAAAAAAGGGGGGAAGAAAGTGACAAATTTTTGGAATGTTTGGAGTTCGAAAAGGTTGCTGCAGGCTATGATAACTGACTGACAGCCCATTACAAAGCTTTAAAGTCACCTAGGTGGCCAGATCTAAGAATATCTCCTTTTTTTTATTTTTTTTTGTTTTTGTGAAAAATCAAATATATGCTTTTAGGACTAGGCCTCTAGGCTTGGTCAAAGATGGATTAGCATTTTAAGCATTTCACTAAAGGGCCCAAGAAGACTCCATTGAGTTCCTAATGAAGGAACCCCAGAATCAGTTGGATCTTAAGGAAAAGAGTTATCCTCTAATTTTGCGAGATGAGGATATCTCGCATTTTTTAAGTGGGGTAGGATGTAAGATTCCTTCCTCCAGCTTTTGAGGTGTGTAGGTGTAAGAATCTCCTCTTTTGATTGTTGGAATTAGGGTTGCAGGAAAGCACACAAAGCTTGGAGAAGAAGAAGCAAGAATGCACACAACACAAAGTGTATTAGATTGTGTCAATGTACAAAAGATAAGTTAGCCCTAGTATGATGGGCGTATATACAAGCCCGGGGAAAAAACCTCCTAAAGAGGGAAAAAGTGCCTCGGCGGTCCTAAGTGTGTTCACACACATCACTGCCTATGTATATGGCAACAAATCACCGTTGGGAGTGATGGTGTGAACGAGAGCTGGCACTCATGTATAGGGGAGTGCCATGCCCGAAGTAGATCAATCCACAAAGGGAAGCAAGCCCAAAGCTTTGCGGAAAGCTTCAAACTTCTCACGAGGAAGCGCCTTTGTGAAAAGATCGGCGAGGTTGTCCTGTGTTGGCACATAGGCCAAGCTGATCTCTCCTGCTAAGAGTCTCTCCCTGACATAGTGATAATGCACCTCAATGTGCTTTGTGCGAGCATGAAAAACTGGGTTTCTCGCAATTGCCAATGCGCTCTGACTGTCAGTGAAGATAGAGGTGGTAGACTCCTGTCCAACACCCAAGTCAGCCATAAGCCGTCTGAGCCACACACACTCAACCGTAGCTGTGAAAGCTACCCTGTACTCAGCTTCACAACTAGAAGTGGCCACAGTAGGTTGCTTCTTGCTCAACCAAGATATGCATGAGCTACCGAGCATGAAACAAAAACCACTTGTGGACACTCTTGTGTCATAGCAACCAGCCCAATCTGAGTCCGAAAAAGCATGTAAATCTGGCGGCAACGATCCCCCCTTGGGATAAAACAACCCAAGATGTATGGTGCCACTCAAGTAGCGAAAGATACGTTTCCAATGCTGAGACCCTGGGCTATGCATAAACTTGCTCACCTGTGAGACTGCAAACTGAATGTCCGGCCTCGTAATGCATACATAAATGAGGCAACCAACAGCTGTCTGATAGAGTGTGACATCAAAGTGATCTCCAGCATCATGAAGACTCAACTTCAAACCTGTCTCCATTGGAGTAGCAATAGGCTTGCAGTCTTCAAGGCCAAATCTCTGCAACAATGTCTCAATATACTTTGTTTGACACAAAGCAATATCTCCATCACACTGCTTAAATTGTATCCCCAAATAATGATGCAAATGTCCCAAATCTGACATCTCAAAAGAGGCATTCAAATCAGCCTTAAAATTAGCAATATGACTCTCATTTGGTCCTGTGAGCAGCATCATCGACATAGAGAGCAATGATTAGATGTACACCATCCACACGTTTAACGTACAAAGTGCTTTCTGTTGGACTATTCTGAAACCCATGTGCAATCAAATATGCATGTATCTTTTCATACCAAGCTCGTGGAGCTTGCTTTAAACCATATAAAGCCTTTTTCAACCTGCACACTTTGTTTTCCTGCCCTCTTTGAACAAAACCACGAGGCTGCGATACATACACCTCCTCATGCAAATCTCCATTTAAGAACGCAGTCTTTATGTCCAGCTGATGTACATTCCAACCATTATGAGCTGCCAATGCACAAATGCTACGAATGGTAGTCATACGACAAGTGGGAGCAAAGGTCTCATCAAAATCAATGCCCTTTTCTTGAGCATAACCCTTTGCAACAAGTCTAGCCTTATAGCGATCAACACTGCCATCTGGCTTTTGTTTCAACTTAAAAACCCACTTACATCCAATGGCCTTTTTACCAATAGGCAAATCACACAAAGACCATGTACCATTCTTCATTATAGCATCATATTTACTTTGCATTGCAGCCAACTAATTTTCTGAATTTTGTGCCTCATCAAATGAAAGAGGTTCTTCCTCTTCACACATACTAGACACAGCCAAAGCATAACAATCTGATGTATAAGAGGTATGCTGAAAACCTGAACGAGTACGACTAGTCATAGGTGCATCAATCTTACTATCACGCAAGGTTTGCACCAGCCATTTAGGCATACCTCTAGCCTGCTCATTTTCAGCCCTATCCTCATGAATTACATCCTATAAATCTGCATCAGAAATAGGCTGATCTATGATGTCGTTTGAAATCTGCATAAGCTGAATATTTGCCTCATTAGGACTTACATTTGAATTCCCACCTGTAAAGAGAGGCAACAACGTATCAAATACATCCCGTGAGCTCACACCTGTCTCTTTGGTACATGATAACAAGGGCTGCACAGCATCTTCCACAAAAACAACATCTCGACTAATCAAGATACGCTTTGACTGCAGATGATACAATCTGTAACCCTTGCTTTCAGCACTGTAACCAACAAACATGCATTTGACAGCCTTATTATCCAATTTTCTGCATTGTTGCAGAGGCACTAAAGCATAGGCCAAGCAACCAAAGACACGCAAGTGACCAATAGAAGGCTTCTTACCATGCCAAGCTTCGTATGGAGTAATAGACTGCATGGCCTTAGTGGGACACCTGTTGAGTACATATGCAGCACACATGACAGCCTCAAGCCAAAACGCATGTGGCAAAGCTTGGCTCTTGACCATACATCGTGCCATCTCCATAAGTGACATGTTTTTCCTCTCAGCAACACCATTTTGCTGAGGGGTATACAGCACTGTACATTGGTGTTTTATCCCACGACTAGCTAGAAATGCATCAAACTCTTTAGACATGTACTCCCCCCCTCGATCAGAACGGAGGGTGCCCATAGTACAATTGGATACATTTTCAACCATAAGCATAAACTATTTGAAGCACAAAAACACTTCGGACTTTTCCTTCAGTGGATATACCCATGCATGCCTTGAGTAATCATCAATGAAAGTCACGAAGTACAAGTGTTTACCAAATGACGGAGTTTGCATAGGCCCACATACATCACTATGTACAAGCTGCAATTTGCGAGTGGCCCGCACAGAACCATCCTTTGGAAACGCAGAACACTGCATTTTGCCTAAAATACAGCCTTCACAAACATGTTTCAATGGTGCCTCAAGAGGGGGCAATGAAGCAACCATATCAAATTTCTGCAAACGCAGCAAACTAGCAAAGTTCAGATGACCAAAATGAGCATGCCATAGTTTTGCATCTAAAACTGCCTTTTCATCAGAAACTGCATTTGCTGAATCTTCCACACACTTGTCATAAGAATTGAGCCTATATAGCCCACGAAACAAGGTGCCAGATACAATAATCGTATCACCAGAAGTCAAATCATGAACAGTACATTTGTCATCCACAAATTTGACTACAAATCCAAGTCTAGCAAGCGCAGAGACAGACAATAGATTCTTCTTTATCCCTGGCACATACAAAGCATCTGAAAGTGTGAAAGCGCTGCCATTTGCAGCAGTAAGCTTAATTTTACCAACACCCTTCATTGGGTAAGAAGCATTATTGGCACATGTGACAGTATTCCCATTAGGGACAGCCTCAAGAGAAGTGAACATATCACGATGCAAGGTAATGTGCTTTGTAGCACCACTGTCAAAATACCATACATGAGAGTCAACAGAAACTGCCAAACATGCATCATGTACAGATGGGTCATACTGGCAATACACGCTAAACTCCCATTCTGTATCCTGCACAACATTTGCAAAATCTGCATTTGTAGAAGCATCCGCTATTGTGGCTGCATTTGACTCTTTCTTCTTTGCCTCTTTAGCCTTTAGCTTAGGGCAATTCTTAATGACATGATCATTTGCCTTACAATAGTTGCACCTGGTCTTTTTCTTGCCTTTATCAAGAGCCTTCTCAGACTTATTGTTGCTACCTGTGGAAGGAGAAGAAGTTGTAGACCTACTAATAGGAGAAGAAACAGTGGAAGGAACTACCTTACCACTTCTTCTCTGTTGCTGGGCAGCAATAAAAATGCTTGATCAACTGCACGCTGCCTGGCCCCGTTTTGCCTGGACTGTGCTTCTTGCAAGAGCTTGTTGACTAAAGTATCATACTTGACAGCATCAGGTCTCAGCAGTGGGTAAAACAGCAGCAACAGTAGAGCTGCTAGAACCTACAACATCCTCAACAGATCCTACATCCACAGAACTGGACGTACATCCATACCCTGCACAATGTTCCACACTCCTTTTGCAACCAAAACATGCTGCATCATGTATGCCCAAAGTGGGTAGTTGCTGTCTCCATCCAGTTTTCAGCAGACAACATGCGAAATACATCATTGCTGTTATCAGCCATGGCCACTGACTGAAACTGATGCAAAAGCTATCTGCAATGAAGCAAAGACTGAACAGAAGACAACTCGTGCTATGTAGCACGGTCCACAATAGAGTACGTATGCCTGTTTTGTAGAAAATTGCACTGTCAAATTTCTGCAGAAAATGACGAAAACACCTGTGTAGAACTTGAAATGCAAAAATGGAGCCCGAAACGACCTCAGATGCAAATTTTGAGAACGCGAAGCCCTACGGGCACATTTGTAGAGTATAGGGACCTACAAGCGCTCGTGAAAACTCACCTCAATCGGAGAATGTGAGTCGGAGGGTGCTGGCGGCGTAGCCCTGGGAGCCGATGCCTGCTCTGATACCAATTGTTGGAATTAGGGTTGCAGGAAAGTACACAAAGCTTGGAGAAGAAGAAGCAAGAATGCACACAACACAAAGTGTATTAGATTGTGTCAATGTACAAAAGATAAGTTAGATGGGCGTATATACAAGCCGGGGAAAAAAACCTTCTAAAGAGGGAAAAAGTGCCCCGGCGGTCCTAAGTGTGTTCACACACATCACTGCCTATGTATATGGCAACATTGATCTTATAATTATTCCCCTCTCTGAAATAAAAGAAATATCGAGTTTTACTCTGTTTTGGCCTAGAGAGAGAAAATGTTTAGAGAGAGGTAATCTAACATTGAGATATTTTTGGATATAAAATGGTTTCCCCTGAAATAGAAATTCAAAAAGAACTTTCCAATGTGTAATTGGAATTAATTGAAAATGGTTAAAAAGGACCTTAGCCTAAGGGTCCAGATTTTCAAAAATTTTTGAATTATGCTCCAATTAAGGTTCCTATGGACCAATAAGATTAATCCAAATGTAGGGAGGAGATAAATTGAAGAATAAAAGAAAATCTCCCAAAATGAGTAAATACTCACATAAGATGAAGAGTTGACTATGGACAAGGTTATTAGTTAAAAAAGAAGAGATATTTAGAGAAAATGATGCATTTTTGACACCTCAGTGTGGGGAATTCCCCTCATGAAGGAGGCACCTATTTCACATGTGTGGAGGAGTTTTAAACTCATAAATAATGAGATATTTTCATCTGTCCTCTCTCCTGTTTCAACTAGATCCAAAAAGTAAGCTAAATTGACCTAAAAATGGTCAAAAATTGACCAAATTGATCTGGAAAATTCTACAATCAGTTTGCTTGGTTAGAGGCTCATTTTTTCCTATAAATAGAAGCCTACCCCTTTGTAAAAGCTTAATGGTGTTTATGCACTGTTACTCTGTTTCTGTCTTGAGCCATTTAACATTGAATTTAATTCAATTGTTTTTGGCCTAATCCTCTCCAAGTGAATTTGGTGGCCACTCTTGTTGCAAAACAAGAGTAGAACCCTCAATCCCTCAAGCCAAATGAAAGCTCACAAAACTCTATGCAAGTTAATAATTCTATCCTTTTTTTGTTCTGATCTATGAATTTCTTAAATTTTATGCTTTGTAAATGTTTGAATTAAAATCTGATTCTATGCCTTGAGATGGAAAGGCCACCCCCTTCTCTTCTTTACAATTTAGCCCTTCTTAATCCTAGAAAGTTTAATTAAAAGATTGATTAAACTCTTTTCATTGTTTACTCTCTTGATTTTTGAAAAATGGAGTAGATTAGAGATAATAGATTTCAAATTGGATTAGTTCAAGTCATAAATTTAATGTTAAAATTGAGAAATGGTCAGCCATACAAAGGAGGTTATGGCAAAATTTTCTTAAATTTTGTGGAACTAAAGTTTATCATTAGGTTATTCTAAAAGAGTAATTCCTTCTGTTTGTGCAATCTAAAAGATTTATTTTTATTTCAAAAGTGTTATTCTCATTAAAATTGAATTTATGTATAGAAGGATGCATAAAAGATTTTTTTTTCAAAAGTGTCATTCTCATTAAAATTGAATTTATGCATAGAAGGATGCATAAAAGATTTATTTTTATTTCAAAAGTGTCATTCTCATTAAGATTGAATTTATGCATAGAAGGATGCATAAAGGATTTATTATTATTTCAAAAGTGTCATTCTCATTAAAATTGAATTTATGCATAGAAGGATGCATAAAGGATTTATTTTTATTTCAAAAGTGTTATTCTCATTAAAATTGAATTTATGCATAGAAGGATGCATAAAGAATCTTTCTATCAAAAATTAGAATTCTCTTAAAATTTTGTTTAAATTATATGAATAGAAGTGATGTGATGTGAATCAGATAGATGTGAATGAATGGATGTGATGTGATGTGAATCAGATAGATGTGAATGAATGGATGGATGTGATGTGAATAGAGGTGATGTGATATGAATCAGATAGATGTGAATGAATGGATGGATGTGATGTGAATAGAGGTGAATAGATGTGATGAGAATGAGAGGTGATGAGAATGAGAGGTGAATAGATGTGATGTGAATTAGATAGATGGGAATGAATGGATGGATGGATGTGATGTGAATAGAAGTGATGAGAATATGAGGCAAATAGATGTGATGAGATGTGATGCGAATCAGATAGATGTGAATGGATGAATGGATGTGATGTGAATAGAAGTGATGAGAACATGAGGTGAATAGATGTGATGAGATGTGATGCAAATCAGATAGATGTGAATGGATGGATGGATGTGATGTGAATAGAAGTGATGAGAATATGAGGTGAATAGATATGATGGGAATTAGATAGATGAGAAGAATGGATGGATGGATGTGATGTGAATAGAGGTGAATAGATGTGATGAGATAAGATGTGAATCAGATAGATGATGAATGAATAGATGAGATGTGATGTCATGTGAATCAGAATGTAAATGAATGATATGGGATGTGAGTGAATGTATGTGATGATAATGAATGTGAATGTGTATGTGAGGAATAGGTGTGAATGAGTATGTGAAAGAATGGATAAGGATGTGTATGAGAAGAATGGATGTGAATGTGTATGTGAAGAATGGATGTGAATGAGTATGTGAAAGAATAAATGTGGATGTATGTGAAAGAACGGATATATAGATGTGTATGTGAAAGAATGTGATGTGATGTGACATGAATATATGTGGATGTGAAGTGATAGATATGAATGTATGGATAGATATGAGTAGTCGTACATGTGAACTTTTGGATGGATGTGGATGAATGGGATGAGATGTGTATGAATGAGATATGATGTGGATAGAAGTGATGTGATATAATGGTGATGAGAATGAATGTGATGGATATATGAATGAATGTGAATGTCATGGATATGAATGAATGAATATGAATGTGATGGATATGAATGAATGAATGTGAACGTGATGGATATGAATGAATGAATGAATGAATGAATGTGAATGTGATGGATATGAATAAATGTGATGTGAATCGGGATAGATGTGAATGAATGAGATGTAAGGTAAAATGAATGGATGAGTTGTGAGTGAATGTAATGTGGTCTGAATGGATGAGATGTGAATGAATGTGATGTGTTGAGATGTGAATATGGGTAGATGTGAGTGGATGAGATTTGATGAGGATAAATTGAGGAAAGATGTGATGAGATGACAATGATGAGATTGGATGAGAATAGGAATACTTATGAAATAATTGTGGAATTAAATAATGTGGTTTTGAGGATTATGAGGATAAATTGAGGAAAGATGTGATGAGATGAAAATGATAAGATTGGATGAGAATAGGAATACTTATGAAATAATTGTGGAATTAAATAATGTGGTTTTGAGGATTATGATCAGGGACACAATGGGTTCATTAAATTATTGTTTTTTAAAGATAGTTGATTTTGTGAAAGAGGCAATTTCATATTGGGTGTAAGTGGTGTGACTAGTTTGAAGTTGCATGAACACCCGGTTAGGGGACCTGGGAACTCTTTTCCCTGGTACTTGGGACAAAACCTAACCAAATTCTTAATTGGATCCCATCACTACAGTGGTTGGACAGTTGGCTAACCCATGGGACTGATGGATCCCTAATTTGAGACTTAATTCTGTTATGGTACAATAGATGTAGGAAATCCAGGACAAAAATTGTTCTATGGAAAAGAATCAATGGCTATGCCTCTCAATGAGGAAAAAAGCATTGGTCTCTATGATCCAAGTGCAATCTTTTCCCTGATCTGACTATGGGACTTACGGGTTCAATCAAATTAGTTTAGTTAGTTAAGGCTTTAGACTACGTTAGAGAAAATTTTATCTTGGAGGAATCGCCCGTGCTTTTCGGGCAAGGGAAGTTTTTCCGGGTTTGTTTTTGGAAGAACTGATGGATTAGTCTCTTGTCCGAATATCTGTGGGCAAGGCCCCGAGTGAGGGACCCTACCCCGTGCAAGAAGTGCTACTTCCACTACTAGCACCCTTGAATTCGTTGCGCAGTGGGGTCAGGGATCTCACAGGTATATATTGGAGAAGACCTCTCTATAGAGGAAGAGACCAAGCTCATCTCTCTGCTGACAGAATTCCAGGATTTCTTTGCTTGGAAGTACATGGACATGAAAGGCATACCTCCAGAAGTAGTCGAGCACACCATCCCAATGGTTGATGGAGCTAGGACAGGCTTATCCAATGAACCCAAAATACTCCAAGATGGTCCAAGAAGAGATCAACAGACTCATTGATGCCAGATTCATCTATGAAATTGAGCATACATAATGGGTATCACCCATTGTGATAGTGCCCAAGAAGAACGGAAAAGTCAGAGTGTGCATAGACCTCAAAAAGATCAATGTCGCTACCATTAGTGTTGTAAGATTCCTCCCTCCAGCTTTTGAGGTGTGCAAGTGTAAGAACCTCCCCTTCTGATCTTGTAATTATTCCCCTCTTTGAAATAAAAGAAAGATTCAGTTTCATCCTGTTTTGACCTGGAGAGAGAAAAAGTCTAGAGAGTGGTAATCCAAAATTGAGATATTTTTGGATATAAAAATCCTCCTAGTGTCTAAAATGGTTTCCCGTGAAACAGAAATTCAAAAAGAACTTTCCAATATGCAATTCGAATTAATTGAAAATAGGTAAAAAGGACCTTAGCCTAAGGGTCTAGATTTTTAGAAATTTTTGGTGGATTATGGTCCAATTAAGGTTCCTATGGACCAATAAGATTAATCCAAATGTAGAGAGGAGATGAATTGAAGAATTAAAAGAAAAACCCCCAAAAATGAGTAAATACTCACATAAGATGAAGAGTTGACTAAGGACAAGGTTTATTAGTAGAAAACTATGAATATTACTAAAAAAATGAGATATTTTGGGTATAATGATTCAATTTTGACACCTTGGTAAGGAGAAGGGGGCTCTTCAAAAAGGCACCTATTTCACATGTGTAGTGGAGTTTTAAACTCAAAAATATTGTAATATTTTTATCTCTCCTCTCTCCTAGATCAAACCAAATCAAAGCGGAGCCAAACTAGGTCCAAATCTTGTCCAAATTCAGCCAAACTCAAAAATATTGTAATATTTTTATCTCTCCTCTCTCCTAGATCAAACCAAATCAAAGGGGAGCCAAACTAGGTTCAAATCTTGTCCAAATTCAACCAAACTGAACTTGGAAAATTCTAAAAACTAGTTGGACTTAGTTAGAGACTTCTCTCACCTATAAATAGATCCTTAGACCTTTGTAAAAAAATATGAGAACTATACCATGCCAGTATTATACTGAAATAATGATATTTTCTATTATCCTCTAAAAACCCTCTACAAATTGAAGAGATTGGAGCTTCTCTCTCTTCAATCTTCCTTGGAGACTTCATCAACATACCAAACCAATTGATTGGTTGGGGGCCTCTACTTTGATTAAAGAATCAAGCAATCTAGGAGGTAAAATGTGGTTTATGGTCTTTTTTCTTTGATTTCCAAATGTTTCTCTCTTCTCAACCCCTCTCAAGCTTGAAAAGCATTTAAATTGAATGGCTTTTTAATACAATTGAAGTTCTTTAATGAATTGTAGTGATAAAACACATAAATTTTCATTTATGCTTAAATTATAATATTTTTTAAGTATGTCTCTCTCCCACCCAAAGAATGGTCATTCCTATGACCTATTCTATATTCAAATGAAGCTTCTCTCATGAAGCAATTCTCTAATCTAAAAGTAATTTCTATGCTTGTCGAATTGAGGCCAATTAAGTGGCTTTTAATGCTTTATGCTATTTAATTTATGGAAAAATTAAGAATCAAGTCCATAATTGGATATTGATCTAATAAATGGTTATTCTAATCATAGGGATATTACTAAACTTTATGCTTTCAAATTATTTAAGAATTATCAGTAATAGCTAGCAGAGTTTTGGTAAAATTTTTGAAAAAAATTAACACATAAATCATTTTCATTTATATTATGAAAAGAGGACTTCCTACCATATTCTAGGATTAATCATCCTAGATTAATTAAATGATTCTCATTATAATCATGAAAAATTTAATTTTTATGTTTATGCATAATAGTAATTAGCAAAAGAGGAATTTATAGTAATTCATTTTTATGTTAAAAGAGGAATTCCTATGACATTTGGAATTCCATCATTGAGATGGGAAAAGAGAAATTCCTAGCATATTGAAATTAATGAGTATTTTAATTAAATTCAAAGATGAAATTTAGATAAATTTATTTTATTGATGAGAAATATTTAAATATTAAAAGAGGAATTCCTATGACATTTGGAATTCTAGAAATCCGTAGCATATTGGAATTAATGAGTATTTTAATTAAATTCAAAGATAAAATTTAGATAAATTTATTTTATCTATGAGAAATATTTAAATGTTAAAAGAGGAATTCCTATGACATTTGTAATTCCATCATTGAGATGGGAAAAGAGAAATTCCTATGACATTTGTAATTCCATCATTGAGATGGGGAAAGAGAAATTCCTAGCATATTGGAATTAGAGTATTTTAATTAAATTCAAAGATAAAATTTAGATAAATTTATTTTATCTATGAGAAATATTTAAATGTTAAAAGAGAAATTCCTATGACATTTGGAATTCCATCATTGAGATGGGGAAAGAGAATTTCCTAGCATATTGGAATTAATGAGTATTTTAATTAAATTCAAAGATAAAATTTAGATAAATTTATTTTATCTATGAGAAATATTTAAATGTTAAAAGAGGAATTCCTATGACATTTGGAATTCCATCATTGGGATGGGAAAAGAGAAATTCCTAGCATATTGGAATCAATGAGGATTTTAATTAAATTCAAAGATAAAATTTAGATAAATTTATTTTATCTATGAGAAATATTTAAATGTTAAAAGAGGAATCCCTATGACATTTGGAATTCAATCATTTAGATGGGAAAAGAGAAATTCCTAGCATATTGAATTTATGGGTATTTTATTTTGGATGAAATTACTTTATGAGAAATAATTGATAATAAAAGAGGAATACCCATGACATTGGAATGAAATTAATTAAATGCAAAAAGAGGAATTCCCATGGTATTTGAGATCCAAGAAATTAAATGGAAAGAAGAGGAAATTTTAGCATAATTCAATTTATGATTATTTATCAAAAGTGAAAATATGGGTAGAATTGATTTTTGTAAATCCCATGAATTCTTCTATTCCAAAAGAGGAATGTTGAATTTAATTCATTTGAGAAATTGAGAATGAATATGGAACTAATCGTCAAGAAAAAGAACCTTTAATTAGGCCAAAGCAATTGGCAGAACTTTAGAAAAAGTCCCATTTTATCGAGATCAACCTAGAAAAAGCTATTAAATGGGAATAGCATGTGAATGGATGAGATAAGATGAAAATAAGATGCGATAAGATGTGTATGGGATGTGATAAATGTGAATGGATGTGATAAGATGTGAATGGATGTGATGTAATGAGAATAGATGTGGATGTGTATGTGGAAGAATAGATGTGGATGTGTATGTATGTGGAAGAATGGATATGGATATGTATGTGGAAGAACAGATGTGGATGTGTATGTGGAAGAATGGATGTGGATGTGTATGTGGAAGAACGGATGTGGATGTGTATGTGGAAGAATGGATGTGGAAGAACGGATGTGGATGTGTATGTGGGAGAATGGATGTGGATGTGTATGTATGGATGTGGATGTGAAAGAATGGATATGGATGTGTATGTGGAAGAATGGATGTGGATGTGTATGTATGGATGTGGATGTGTATGTGGAAGAATGGATGTGGATGTGTATGTGGAAGAATGGATGTGGATGTGTATGTGTATGTGAAAGGATGTGATGTAGATGTGAGTGAATGGATGAGATGTAATGTGATGGGAATCGGGATAAGAATGAATGAGATGAGAGGTGAAATGAATGTGATGAGGTGTGATGTAAATTGAAATAGATGTGAATGAATGAGGTGTGATGGGATGGGAATATGGGTTGATGCGAGTGGATGAGATGTGATGAGGGTAAATGAGGAAAGATGTGATAAGATGAAAAATGATGTGATTGGATAAGAATAGGAATATATATGAATTGGATATGGATTAAGTAATGTGGATAGATGTGGAACAATGTGAAAGATGAGAGTTCACTATAGAAACTGTATTTATAACCTGTTTTTAAATGACTGTTTTATGTCAATAATGTTGGGGAAGCATTATGACCATCTTGAGAATGAGGTCGTGGAAACTATATTTATGACCTATTTTATGATTGTTTTTAAATGACTATTTTATGACTGTTTTTAAATGACTGTTTTATGACTGTTTTTAAATGACTGTATTTATGACCTGTTTCATGACTATTTTTTGTCAATAATGCTGGGGAAGCATTTTGACCATCTTGAGAATGAGGTCGTGGAGACCTAAGTGATAAAGTTGCAACAGTTGACGGAGAGTCAATGGAGGACGTCTCGCATAGCAAGGTCGGCCGAGGTCTTGACCAGCCTCGATTCGATTTAAATGGTGAGCTTCCGGTACGGTGGATGAGGGACCAAGGAAGCGGCCTATGAGTGAAGCGCTAGGTCACCTACGAAGGATCCTAGGGAGTGCTGACCATATGGTGCTCGGACTCTGGGTCACCGAAGATACCCACACGTGCGTTGGGGAAGATATTGGAACAAGGAGTATAGTTGTTTTCTGAATTCAAGCATGGATCTGATTGATTGACCTTGCTGGTCCTCAACGGATGAGTCCATGGCTCTTTTATATGGATTCGTTGGTTGATCTTGCTGATCTTCAACGGAGATTCCATTTTTGATCTGTGAATATATTGTCAGTTACTATGAGCTAGGAACTATCAAAAAGGCCCCTGTGAGTGGACAGGTGGTGAGCGTTCTAGTTGCCAATGATTCCATAGATACACCGATGAAGAAATTGGAAATAAGGATTCAACCGGATATTTTGGAGGAATATGATTAGTGACACTATGGTTTTATTAAATGATTGTTTTAAAGATAGCTGAATCTGTGAAAAAGGCAATTTCATATTGGGTGTTTAAGTGGTATGAGTGGCATTAAATTTGCATGAATATCTGGCTAGGGAGCCTTGAAACTCTTTTCCCTGGTACCCAAGACAAAACCTAACCAAATTCCTAATTGGATCCCATCACTACAGTGGTTGGGCGGTTGGCTAACCCATGGGACTGATGGGTTTAGGGTAGACTGATGGATTCGTAAAATGAGACTCAATTATGTTATAGTACGATAGATGAAGTAAATCTCAAAAGGTAATTGTTCTATGGAAAAAGAATCAACAGTTGTGCCTCTCAATGCGGTCTATGCATAGAAAGATGCATATTGATTATTATTATTTAATTATAAAAGAGTGATTTTCATTAGATTTAAATTCTATGCTTAGAAAGATGCATATTGATTATTTTTTAATTATAAAAGAGTGATTTTCATTAGATTTAAATTCTATGCATGATGAAATAATTATCTGTTTAAAGAATAAATCTTAAAAATTATATAATCATAAATCTGTTGTCAAAGTTAAGTTTATGAAAATCTCGTTTTGTCAGAGTCATGAGGCACGCGGCCCGTGCAAGGCAACCGGATCCTCTAACCGATGATGAAGAGTTAGATCCAGATGTTCGAAAAGCCCTGCACAGATCCCAACCTGGTCCCTTCAAGAGTGAAGGGGAGCAATTAGGTGAAGTAGTGGAAAAGTGGATTGAGGCAATGGAGGAATACTTTGGAAAAGTGGATTGAGGCAATGGAGGAATACTTTGATGTAGCTGGCTATAATGAGAGAAGCAAGATGGCTCTCGCCAAGTTAAAGATTGTGGAAACGGCCAGGGTCGCTTGGAGGAATCACTGCGAGACTAACCGTCTCGACCGGAATACCCAGACCTGGACCAATCTTAAAGCTTACCTTAGAAAGAGGTTTTGTCCTCCGGGCTTCCTTGAAACTAAAATGAATGAGTTCTTGGAACTAAAGCAGGATAACCGGACAATTAAAGAGTACCATCAAGCTTTTGCCCTTCTCCTCAAATATTCCTCGCAATTGGATGTAGTGCAGCTGATGGTGGCCAAATTCATTTGAGGAATGAATGAGCCATTGGACACCTTAGTAAAGAATGCCAAACTTGTCTCAATGGCCGAAGCAGTAAGAATGGCAAAAGACTTTGCCAAAGCCTTTGTTGTTAAGGTCCCACCAAAGCCTGCACCCTCTAACTTTAAAAGATTCCAAACCCCGGGAAGTACTTCAAACTTTCCTCCCCCAAAGAGGTAGCAAGTGTTGAGATATCGAGCTCATCTAGTGAGGCGGTGGACACTGACCCCACACTTACACCACTGGCATGGTTGGTGAGATCTTGGGTGATATGCGGCCAGTGGGATGACAGGCTGTATGACAGCCATTCTAGAGACTGGCATAGTTATAGCGCCAGCTCATTTAGTCGGGTTCACACTATAGAGAACCCGTGTATGTATTTTGGTTGAGTACCTTTCATATTGTGAGTACTCTTATTCTTGTATATGGTGTGTTGAGTGTTGAGTAGAGAAGAAGAAGATTTTCAGCCTCTCACCTTGTGTGTTCTCTATTAGGGTTTTGTGAGTGTGTGTGTGTGTGCTTGCAAGAGCTCAAGCTCTCTTCCCCCCTGCATCTTTTCATGGTATCAGAGCCTGGTTCGTGCTAAGGGCTGAGTTGCAAGCAAGAGAACCACAGGAAGCGGTACGAGGGTAAGAGCTTCAACTACTCTTCCCTATTGTGTTGGTGACTACACCCTTGTCGGGAGCTCTATGGGAGGCACCGGCAACGATCTCTGATTGAGGAGCTTTCTTTGCGGGAGTAAAGCTATAGGGCAACTATCGGACAAAATTTTCTTGGCCAAAAACGCGTTTTGGGCGCGTCTGGACCTCCGTTTTTCAGAAAGCAAGCGATTTCGAGCACTGCGGGTAAGTCATCGATTCTCTGTAGAACCCTATTTTAAGAACTGCAGGAAGATAGATTGACTGTGCAGACACTGTGGGTGCTGCAAAGAGGTCTACAGTTGCCATTGGGTGTATGTATGCACATTGAAGTCATTGGTTGTGACATTTGAGAGTACTACAGTACCGCTGTGCAGAAAATATAGCAGTTTGTGCAAAAAAAACCAGAGTGCAGTTTCTGGTAAAATTGTGTGTTTGGCAAGATGTCAAATGATGGGATAACTCAGATTGTGGCTGAGAAGCTTGATAAGAATAACTTCCATGCTTGGAGGTTCAGGTTGACGAATTTCCTGATGGGAAAAGGCTATTGGGACTACATAGAAGGTGAGAATGAAGAGGCACCGAAGATACCGGATATAAATCCGACTACTGCAGATGTGAAAGAGTTTAAAGACTGGAACCAGGGAGCCAGGAAAGTAATGTATTGGCTTTCCATTAGTATACAGGACACCATGATTGGGCACATTCAGGATGCCAAGTCCCCCAAGGAGGCATGGGACACCTTGGTAAAGCTCTATGAAACAAATACCAAGGCACATAAGATACATTTGAAGAATGAACTTCATACTGTGGAGAAAAAGAGCATGTCTGTGAATGACTATGCACTGAAGATAAAGGGTATTGTGGAATCCCTTGCATCTATTGGTGTGTTAGTAGATGATGATGATAAGGTGGAAGTCTATCTACGTGGTCTCGGGCCACAATACAAGGCGTTCAAGACGTCCATTCAGACTCAGGAAAACATTCCCAACTTTACAGATTTGGTGTCTATGCCGATTATCGAAGAGAAGAACTTGGGTGAAGACCAACAGTCTTCACAAAGCAAAAACAGTTCAGAGCAACAGGCCTTCTACACGAGTTTAGGAAGAGGACGAGGTAGAGGAGGCCGTGGACACGGTCAAGGAGGTGGCCGAACATGTAATCAAAATTATGGCCAGCAGCAGCAGCAGCAGCAACAACAGTCCCAGAATCAACAACAACAACAACACGCAGGTGGAAGAGGCAAATTTAGAGGCAGGGGGAGTCAAAGAGGCCGTGGAAATTGGCAAAGGCAATATAATGATGCACGTGAATACTATTATTATGGTAAGCCTGGACATGTGCAGGCAGAATGTTATAAGAAGCAAGCTGACATGCAAAATGGAAAAGTGCAGCAAAACAACTATGCATCCTCAAGTAGAAATAATGAGGATAATGAAAGGTTGTTTGTTATGTAGCATGTCGTGAATGCCATGTCTGAAAATGTTGATGCAACACAAAAAGATAATGTATGGTATGTGGATTCAGGCGCTTCGAACCACATGACGAGTTATGGGGAGTGGTTCAAGGAGATGAAAAACCCGGAAAGACCAGGTTTTGTGGAAACAGGGGATGACACTGCTCATCCAATTGCCCATGTTGGAGATGTGCCATTGTCTATGCAGGATGGCAAAGTGAAGTACCTTGCAGATGTACTTCATGTACCGAACATAACAAAGAATCTGGTTTCAGTTGGCCAGATGATTGAGCAGGGTTTGCAGGTTAGGTTTAACCCTGATGGGTGTTATGTTGAAGATTTCAAAGACAAGTGCAGGTTGGTTGCAAAAGGCAACATAGTGGGCAGAATGTTTACGTTGAATGTAGACATGCCTGAAATGAGTGCTGCGATGTTTGCAAATGGTTCAGGAATTGTTGCAACACAGACATTTGGCATAAAAGGATTGGACATGTAAATGTGCAGAGATTGAAGTCTATGCAGACAAAAGGAATTGTGACAGGGCTGCCAAAATTTAAAGTGGAAGGTATGCAGAAAATATGTGAAGCATGCCAATTTGGGAAGCAAACAAAGCATGTGTTTCCACGTAACAGATATGTGAGCAGAAATGCACTAGATGTTGTGCATTCAGATGTATGGGGTCCTACGAAGACCATATCTATGGGAGGCTGCAGGTACTATGTGACTTTTATTGATGACCACACAAGGAAAGTGTGGGTATATTTCATGAAGGAGAAGAGTGAGGTGTTCACTCACTTTCAAAATTTCAGAGTTTTAGTTGAAAAGCAAACAAGAAAATATGTAAAGTGCCTAAGGTCAGATGGAGGGGGAGAGTACTTCTCCAATGAGTTCTCTGAATTTTTGAAGAAGAATGGTATTCGGAGACAGTTTACATGCAGATACACTCCGCAGCAAAATGGAGTTGCTGAGCGAAAAACAGGCACATTGCTGAGATTGCGCGAGCATTGATCGAAGAGAAGAATATGCCGCATTGCTATTGGGTTGAGGCTGTTTCTACCGCAGTATACATCATGAACAGGACTCCAACTGCAACTATACATGATGTAACTCCAGAGGAGAGGTTTACTGGTAGAAAACCAGATTTGTCTCATCTGAAAGTCTTTGGATGCATTGCATATGTGCATGTGCCAGATGAGCTGAGAACTAAGCTGGATCCAAAAGCTAAAAAATGTGTGTTTATTGGATATTCCCTTGAGTAAAAGGGATACAGATGTTATAACCCTGCTACACGTGAGTTGAGGGTAAGCAGGGATGTTGTCTTTGATGAGATGAGCAGCTAGTATGCTGCTAAAAAAGAAGCAGTTGGGGCTGATTTGAGTGGAAGTGTGGTTGCACAGAATGCAGGTCAGCAATCACAGTCTTTGAGTGGACCAGGAGAGTCCTCATCTAGTGGGTCTATTGACAGACCATGGAGTGGCAGGCTGCGTCATAATACCAGCCCTGCAAATGTGATTACTACATCACGTAAAGGAAAAGAGAAAGTGGTTGAGCCCCTTGGTATGCCTGACATTTCTGCAGGGCATTCTCATGTTGATGGAGAGTCTAGTGGCTCAGATATGAGCCTTGATGAGGAGCTTGGGATCCCAGCTATGAGAACACCTGGTGTAAAGAAGGCTATGGAAGCCATGAATGAAAAGCTACGAAGATCAGGGAGAGTGAAGAACCCTGTGCAGAGATTTACATATGATGGTTATGTGGCACATCACTATGCATATATGGCAAAGGTTGTGCAGGTTGTTGAGCCCACATGCATTGATGAGGCTATTGGAAATGTGTTTTGGGAGAAAGCTATGGATGAGGAGATGGATGCACTATATGGAAATGAAACCTGGGATTTAGTGCAATTGCCTGAAGGCAAGAAAGCCATTGGATGCAAGTGGGTGTACAAAGTTAAACATAATAGTGATGGAAGCATAAACAGGTACAAGGCTAGATTGGTAGCCAAAGGATATGCGCAGACATATGGGATTGATTATGAGGAAACTTTCAGCCCAGTTGCCAAGATGGCAACGGTGAGAGTTGTGATAGCAGTGGCTGCGTCAAAGCAATGGTCTTTACATCAGATGGATGTAAAGAATGCATTCTTGCATGGGGATTTGCAAGAAGAGGTGTATATGTTGCAGCCACCTGGTTATGAGGATGTGAGTCACCCCGAGCATATTTGCAGGTTGAAGAAAGCCTTGTATGGCTTAAAGCAAGCACCAAGAGCATGGTCTGACAAGATTTCTGAATATCTTGTCACTATTGGCTTTCATGTAGCCAATGCAGATTTCTCGTTGTATGTGCGACATGGTGATAGAGGGGTTGTGCTTGTTGTCATCTATGTAGATGACTTGATCATTACGGGGGACCATGATGCAGAGATCTTTGATGTAAAGATCTTGCTAAGACAGAAGTTTGAGATGAAGGATCTGGGGGAGCTCAGATATTTCTTGGGCATTGAGGTGATTAGGTCACCACATGGTATTGGATTACTGCAGAGACAGTATGGCTTGGACATGTTGTCCAAGTATGGTATGACAGGCTGTAAGCCTATTTCTATGCCATTGGATCAGAATGGCAAGTTGAGTGCAGATTCAGGAGAGATCTTGGAGGATCCTACTATGTACAGGAGCATAGTAGGAAGTTTGATCTACATGACGATCACCAGACCAGATTTGAGTTATGCTGTTGGGTTGGTGAGTCAGTTTATGCAGGTTCCACGGAAATCGCATTTGGATGCAGTGAGACGCATACTGAGGTATGTGAAGTCTACTTTGCATTGTGGACTATTCTATGAGACTGGGACAGAGATATGTGTACATGGGTACACAAATGCTGATTGGACTGGTAGTATCTCAGATAGAAGATCTACCAGTGGATTCATGTTTTCTTTGGGGAGTGCTGCTGTGACTTGGAGCAGCAAGAAGCAGTCTACGGTTGCTCTATCCAGTCCAGAGGCCGAGTACAGAGGAGCTGCTATGGCAGCATGTTAGGTAGCTTGGTTGAGAAAGCTACTTACAGATTTGGGTCTATCAGTGGATAGACAAGTTGTCATTTTTTGTGACAACATTAGCAGTATACAGTTGGCCAGGAACCCAGTCTTTCATGCTCGTACGAAGCACATAGAGGTCCACTACCACTTCGTCAGAGAGAAGGTCTTGGCAGGAGATCTTGACCTTGTTTATGTCAGCACAGAGGATCAGGTAGCTGACATCTTCACCAAAGCATTGGGTACAGAGAAGCTCCACAGATTCAGGGCTTCGCTTGGTGTACATGAGATGGAGTTGAGCTCGAGGGGGAGTGTTGAGATATCGAGCTCATCTAGTGAGGCCGTGGACACTGATGACCCGCCTAGGGAATAGGGCCCACACTTACACCACTGGCATGGTTGGTGAGATCTTGGGTGATATGCGGCCAGTGGGATGACAAGCTATGTGACAGCCATTCTAGAGACTGGCATAGTTATAGCGCCAGCTCATTTAGTCGCGTTCACACTATAGAGAACCCGTGTATGTATTTTGGTTGAGTACCTTTCATATTGTGAGTACTCTTATTCTTGTATATGGTGTGTTGAGTGTTGAGTAGAGAAGAAGAAGATTTTCAGCCTCTCACCTTGTGTGTTCTCTATTAGGGTTTTGTGAGTGTGTGTGTGTGTGCTTGCAAGAGCTCAAGCTCTCTTCCCCCTTGCATCTTTTCAGCAAGGCCCAATTCAGAGTCAGGATACTGGGGGAGATTTAGAAGTGAAGAAAGACCCTTCCCACACAGAACACTTTCTCAGGAGCCCCACCTCTTTCAAGAATTCAGAGGGATGAGCTCAGAAGTGAGAACCGATGTTTTGGATGCCAGGGTTTTGGTCACCAGCTAAAAGATTGCCCGACTCTTGCCATGTCAAGGGGACAGGGAAGTCAAGGACCGAGAGTGTAGAGACCAGTCCCTTCCTACTAGTCAAATCAAGATCCATCTCATCAAAACTAGGGCAATCCAGTCCCTTCCTACTAGTCAAATCAAGATCCATCTCGTCAAAACTAGGGCAATCCTAGGAGAAATCCAGCTCAACCCATCTGCCTCTATCCAGAGTAGCCTCAGAACTCCTTCCCAAAACTCGGGCAACCAAAGAGAAAGAGTTCCATCTCAGAGTGCAGCATCCAAAGCAGTCACAATAGCAGAAGTAGTGGAAGAAGAAAGAGGAAAGATTTATGTAGCAATTGAAAACCAAGGGCCAAACTGTCAATTCTTTGTCATTCATACTCCAGCTGAGTATTAGGGTAAGCCTTTTAAGCTTTTAATTGATTCAGGTAGTACTCATTCTTTCATTTCCCCTGGATGCTTGCGTAAGCTAGTCTTAGATCAGAAATCAGGGAAACCTATGCAAGTTGAATTAACAAGCGGGAAGATTCTTTTCACTCACCTTGAGACAGATCATATTCAGTTCAATCTAGATTGGAATTTAACTGACTGTCAGTTCAGAGTCATACCTTTGGGAGTTTTCAACGGGATCCTTAGAATGGATTGGCTCCATAAAAATCAAGCTGACATTCACTGTCATAATGGAACCATTTCCTTCCGTGACCTCCACGAAAATAAAGTTCAAGGAACCGGAATTGCAGGATCCCCAAGTCTGCGGGTAGGCTTCTAAGTTACTAAAAGGACTTAGAAGTTACTAAAAGGACTTAGAAAGAAGCAGCTCATTTATGTTGTCAAAATGAATCCAGTAGACTCAAAGTTAAAAGCTAAAGAACCTAAATGGTTAAGTGATTATGATGATTTATTCCCAGCAGAATTAACAGAGATGCCTCCAATTCGGGAAGTGCCCCGGAGCTTAGCTAGTAGCCATGCCAGTTCCTGAAGCTATCAAACTCAAGGAATAGCTGAGATAGCTGTTAGAACAAGGGTTTGTAAGACCCAGTGTTTCACCTTGGGGTGCACCAGTTCTCTTTTAGAAAAAGAAAGATGGAATGCTAAGACTCTGTGTGGACTACAGAGGTTTCAATCAGCTGACAGTTAATAATAAGTATCTTATCCCCAGAATTGATGAGCCTTTGGACAGGCTAAGTGGAGCCCAGATCTTCACAAAGATAGATCTCAAATCAGGGTATTATCAGATCAAGATTAATGAGCAAGATATCCTGAAGACAGCCATCAATACTCGGTATGGGCATTATGAAATCACTATCATGCTGTTTGGATTGATAAATGCCCCAGCTACATTCAATCGATTAATGCAGGACATTCTCATAGAATACTTGGATGATTTTGTTCTTGTTTTCTTTGATGATATTCTGATTTACTCAAAGAATACAGCTGACCATGAAGCTCATGTCAAAAGAGTTCTTGAGATCCTAAGGAAGCACCAACTCTTTGCAAAAAAGAGCAAATGCACTTTCTCTGCCGACCATGTTGAATACTTGGGCTTTTTGGTATCCAAAGATGGAATTTCTCCAGATTCCGCTAAAGTCCAAGCAGTCATAGATTGGCCTGAACCAAAGATAGTGAAAGAAGTTTAAGGATTCTTAGGATTGACTGGTTGGTATAGAATTTTTATACCAAAGTATGCTCTCATAGCTTCCCCCCTAACTAATCTTCTCAAGAAAAATATCCCATTTCAATGGTCTGCCAAGTGCCAGAGTGCTTTTGATATAGCTCCCTTATAGTCCATATGACCATCCCATAGCAAGGACCATAGCTCCCTTATGGTCCATATGACCATCCCATAGCAAGAAGGACCCGTTGATTCCACACCAAACCTAGAAAATCTTTGCCGCTCAACGCACAAAGCACGTAACAAAAAGTTAGCACTGGCAAAAAAAGAAGCCAAAAGGCTTGTAGATGAAGAAATTGCTAAAGCTGAAGAGACCAGACAGGTGCCTCAACATTTCAAGACTTTCCATATGGCCGACAGATTCATCTAATATGATTTAGCCCAAAGGTCTCAGAGTGGACAACCAAGGACCTCTTATGATGGTCCAACCAAAGTCAAAGAGATAAATCTGGCAGGCCTGGGCGAAGACCTGAGGCCGGTATATATTGGAGAAGACCTCTCTATAGAGGAAGAGACCAAGCTCATCGCTCTGCTCTACAGAATTCCAAGATTTCTTTGCCTGGAAGTACACGAACATGAAAGGCATACCTCCAGAAGTAGTCCAGCACACCATCCCAATGGTTGATGGAGCTAGGATGGGGGCTTATCCAATGAACCCAAAATACTCCAAGATGGTCCAAGAAGAGATCAACAGACTCATTGATGCCAGATTCATCTATGAAATTGACCATACGGAATGGGTATCACCCATTGTGATAGTGCCCAAGAAGAACGAAAAAGTCAGAGTGTGCGTAGACCTCAAAAAGGTCAATGTTGCTACCATCAAGAATCATTATCCCTTACCTTTCATCATAGAACATGTGCTAGAACGAGTAGCAGGAAAGGAATCCTACAACTTCCTTGATGGATTCTCTGGATACAATCAGGTGCTGATCGATCTTCCAAAGGATCAGCACCACAAAACAACCTTCGCCCACGAAATTGGGTATATATGCATACCATGTTATGCCCTTCAGGTTGACCAATGCCCCTGGTACCTTCCAATGTCTCATGTGAACGGCTTACAAGGAATATCTTTGAAAATTCCTTGAGGTCTTTATGGATGACCTTTGTGTCAACTCCTCTTGGAAGGCGCACCTTGCATGTTTGCACAAAGTGTTAGAAAGGTGCAAGCTATATCACATCTCGTTAAACCACTTAAATGTCAATTTTGGGTTTGACAGGGAGTGATCTTGGGCCACATTCTCTTCTGGTAGGGAATCTCTATAGATGCTAGAAAAGTGCGGCTCATCCTTGAGCACCCCCACCCACCAACTTCAAGGGAGTCCACGCTTCATGGGGCACGTCAGCTAACGATCAGCGATTCATTTTTATGTATGCTCATATTGCTCAACCTATTTATGGACTCTTAATTATCTTTGAGTGGATAGAAGATGCTCAAAAAATCCTTGGCAACAAGTGATCCAATTAGCAGGTCCCCCAACTGGGATATTATCTTCCATGTCCACATCAATGCCTCAACTTTTGCTGTGGTTGTGTGCTGACCTAACCGGGAGAACACAAGATGGATTTCCCCATCAGCTTTTCCAGTCACCAACTCAATGAATTAGAGAGGAACTACACCACAAAGAGAGAAGGATTAGCCATGGTCTACACCATCAAGAAGCTTCGCCCATTATCTTCTAGCGACTAAGTTTGTTTTCTTTGTAGACCATCAAGCTCTCATGTACCTGGTAAACAAGCCCTGTCTGATAGATAGAATCACCAGGTGGCTGCTTATATTGCTTGAGTTTGACTTCATCATCATGGTAAGGAAAGTCTCTCATCATGTTCTAGCATACCACATGTCAAGGATCCCCAACAGTGAACCTTCAATGGGAGTAGATAATGATTTACCAAACATTGCCCTATTCCAACTATGCTTGATTCCTGAATGGGGCAAGGAGGTGGCACACTTCTTAGCCAACAGCTTACCATAGTGAGGATCCCCTCCTCATCAATAAATAAAGACTATGCCCATCGCTTAATCAAACTCCTACCAACTCATTGTAGGCTAACTTTATAGGCAGGGAAAAGATAAAATTCTACGACACTATGTCCGAGAAGACGAGTATGTCCTCCTTCTTAAACAGGCTCACTCTGTCTATGCTGGGGGTACTTTGTAGTGGATATCACTGCGTGTAAGGTCCTCACTATGGTCGCCCACCCTAATGGACGTAGCAGAATATGTCAAGCGGTGTGATGAGTGCTAGTGTACAACGATTCTTCGCTTCAAGGACCACATGCTCATGAACCCAATTGTGTCTTTACAACCATTTGAGAAATGAGGCATAATTTCATTAGACCCATTAGTTCAGCAGCTAATTACACTCAAGCTTGATATAAAAGAGCTACTATATGGACTATTGCACACTAAGTGGGTAGAAGCTCAAGTAACGTGCAAAGCTAATGCGCATTGAGCCAAATTCCTTTACGAGTCAGTTATCACATGCTTTGGTTGCCCCCTCAAGCTCGTCAGTGTGACAATGGGACACATTTCATTAATGAGGTAATCCAATTCCTCTTGCAAGGGTTCCTTGTCACTCACAGAAAGTCCCCCTATTACCCATGGCTAAGCAAAAAGCACGAATAAAATCTTATGTGCCATTCTAACTAAAATCGTGGAGGCCAACCGCAAACGATTGGGAACAAAAGTTGCCAGTTGCACTTTGGGTTTATCGAACTTTCTACAAGAAGGCAACAACCAATACCACCCCCTTTAGTTTAACCTATGGTACACTGAAAGAGTTCATGCTAATGGAGTTTTTGGTCCCCAGTCTATGCATCACCATACAAGAGAAGCTTACCAAAAATGTCTTAGGTTATCACCTTTTTGAGCTTGAAAGCTCAATGAAACATGCTTTTTAGCAGTATACAACATGATTGTTGAGAAGCTAAGGCACAAACAATGGTTCGACGATCAGCTTAAGGACAAACAAATGAATGAGGGTGACATGGTCCTCTTATTCAGTACAAACAAATGAATGAGGGTGACATGGTCCTCTTATTCAGTACAAAGACACACAAAAATAAGCTCAAGCTCAGAGGCTTAGAACCTTTCCTAGTCATTGAGATAACACCACAAGGTGCAGTGCACATCAAGACACTTGATGGTGTAGAAATGGCTTAGGAACTTTCTTAGTCTCACTGAGAAGATAACACCACAAGGTGCACTATGCATCGAGACACTTGATGGTGTAGAAATGGCTTAGGACCTTTCCTAGTCACTCACTGAGATAACACGACAAAGTGTAGTGCGCATTGAGACACTTGATGGTGTAGAAATGGATGGTTATTTAAGCAATAGCAAACTAAAATGCTACTATGGCCCACTCATGGAAGCCATATTACGAGCCATACATGACAAGAAACAACCAAAAAAAGACCATGATGATATGAAACAAGTTGCACAACAAGAGGCCAAAGCGAGGCAAGCCAAGCTTTGGCAGAGACAAATTATGGTCAATATGGCCCAAGTGGTGACATTGAAGAAGAATAATGGGAGGTGAAGCCAGCTTGGTTGTCGTTAGGAATGTACACCCTGATGAGATTTGTCCAAAAATTATCGCTTGTCGATACAGGGGCTAGTTACGATTTGATGTCCCATGAAACATGGTGTTCCCTTGGGCTAAAGGAAACCCCTACCATAGTTACCACAGTGACATCATAACATGTTCATTGTTTAGGCATAGTCACACTTTTATTCGACATTAGAAATAACCCCTTGGAAGGGAACTTCTATGTGATGCTTGCTGGAACTACTTGCTGGAACTATGCGTGAGGAGATACTCCTTGGAAGGGGTTGGATGAGACATAGCAAGTGCAACATTGATTGGGATGCACAGATGGCAACCTTACAGCTGGCCTTCAACCAAGTTAATATCCTTATGACGGCCGAAGAGTCTGTACTACCTGCTACTCCCCCATGCCAAGAAGTTTCCCCTCCCTCACCCACCGTCATTCCGTCTCGCCACATCCCCACAAATCAATCCCACTAAAAAAGAGGCCACTCATCATTTCAACCACATCAATTCCTCTCACATCCTCCCTACCACCATGCTCAACAGCAACCCACTCTCACATCGCCACCTCACAAGCTACAAACCCACACCAACCCAAACTAACCAAACTAACATTTCTAATAATACTACCTCTTTCCATTGGGTACATTGTCTAAAAAGCTTCTTACAGCACAGGTCTATTATGAGAGTGAATCTACATTGTGGATCCCCCCTAGCGATCCAACTCTTCCCCTCATCATCCAAAGGCACCGAGAGCTCCTCGTCCTCCCCCCACGTCGTCGACAACAACCGATTCGCCAACCACAAGCCTACAAGGTAGAGGACAGAAGCATGCCTAAATGCTCTCCACAGCACCCCCATCCTCAATCAAACCCTCAGTCGTGCCCAAAAACAAACCCCCGATGGATCCCCAAATCTCTCCTACAAGCCCAACACTTCTACTAGGGCAATCATCGAATTTGGATCCCCAAATCTCCCCAACCCCAACTTCCACCCTATGTCACTCTGCAATCACCTATCATTCAATGGAAAAGGTGGCCTCTACCAGAAGGACTACGCAAGAAAAAGGGAAGCAAAAGCTTCACAATGACACTATAACCCCTATTCTTCTGCCACCACCAACAGAGCTGACTAATAATATACCCTCAACATCGGAAACTCCTCCACCTATTTGTAAGGCTGTAATGGAGTACTATAATGCCATTATCAACTCCTTCAGTATCAGGTGTACTTCCTTGCCATCAGACTCTGAATTCCTCAAGGAAGTAACACCCCCACCTCGCCATCACCAAATTGGAATCGACTTCTCATCTTGGCAAATTGGGCGTGTAGTCAGTACAAAACCTACAATGGGGTGCTGGTAGCATAGCCCACGGGTACAATACCTGATTCAGGGTGCCCCAAAAAAACAAACGAGAGAGAAAAGAAGAAGAAGAAGTGCCACAGTTGTACCATAACTGCCATGGCCGTACCAACCTGCTTTTGCACAGCCGCACTCTTTAGAAGTTAAGAATTACCATGGCTGTTCCAAATTTGCCATGGCTGCATAATCCCACAAAGTGAAGTGCCCCAACCATTCCATCCTCAACCCATTTGCCATGGCTGTTCTAGATTCACCACACCATAGCCACACCAATTGTGTTCACAAGGCCACACTCATTCCCTTCTTGGCCCAAGTTTGGTATGCCCGTTCCAGCCAATGCCATGCCTATACCAAATACAAAAGGAGATACCACAGACATTCGCTCCAGTTGCCAAAGACCATGGCCGTTTGATCCAGATGCCATGCCCATTCGCTCCAGTTGCCACATGCCATGTCTGTTTGCTTAAGTTGCCATGGCCATTCACTAGTGATACCACGCCGGATGCCATAGCTGTGCCCTTTTGAAAAAGTATAAATATGGGTCCCACCACCTCATTTCCTCACTTTCAGTTGTTCATAGCCAAACTCTTGTAATTTTTTCTCTTGAGCCTTCACATCCTCACACTGTCTCTACATCATTGACTGACACCTTGGACTCCTCCAGGGAGATCCTCCACCATATCTCCATCAGGAGAAAGCGCTCGATAGCAGATTTGAGAAATATGCCCGCCACCCCACACAGTTGTCACATTTGGGGGAAACCCTTATGAAGCAGGTGAATGGCCACACTGTCCACTCCCTAATGAAGAACAACCACACAATGGATCGCTTCATTGGACCATGCTACAGGGCGATAGCACCATTAATCAAGCTGGAGTAGTTGGGCATGGGGAGATTGCCCACTCTAGAGCCATGGGGGCAAGATCTATACAACAACAGTATGTACTTCATAGAGACCTATGATGCCAACTTGCACACCAGGGATGTTCTGGACAATGAAGGCCATAGACACAGGGTAGAGCTCAGCATAGAGCTCATTTGAGATGCCTTGCAGCTCCCCAACCTGGACTAGCCCTATGTTAGGCTCTCACCAATGCCCCCAAGTTGACCAAGGGCATATATAGAGGCAACCCAAACAAACATGGGGTGGACTGGGCAAACATCACACATGAGGATTTGATTATTCTAGCCCTTGCCCTCCAGTTTCTACTCACTACACGCTGGATGGACGGATTCAGCAGGTGCAGCATGACTACCTTGGCCCATGTGCACCAAGGATAGATGGTTAATTGGGCCGAGTATCTTTTCAAAGAGCCTCATGCAGTCTACTCTAACCCGCAAGGGAAGCCGACGGCAACCACATTACTTACCAAAGTTATTTTTCATATAGTCGGGTGGGAGGAGTTACCCCATGTCATTCAGCTAGGTGGCCTAGATTAGGTGATCACATCTTTGCCCCTACCATAGACCTCACCCCACTCCCCAGGCACCACCAAGAATCCAAGGACAAAGAGCTGGTACCCCCACCGCCTAGTCCTCCACGCACTACACAGGAGGAGCTGGCAAATTGAGAAAGCAAGTAGAAAGGATGCGGAGGAGGAGGAGAAGAAAAAGCAAGATTTCTTTCAACATATGAGACACCGCCCCCAGACCACTTTACAAATTTCCCATCTTTCATAGAGGTTGGACTATCCTCCCTTAATGCTTCCCAGCAAAATACATTACACACTCTCCGCTGGGCATGATCCAATAGTTTCTGATTTAGCCAGGTTTATGTCGAGAGTGTCCATGCAGCCCATGGCGACGTGCCAAACTTTGCCTTAGGTTTTTCACATATGGCCAGGGAATTCACACAAAAATGATAGATTATATCTACCATCAAAACAACAGGAGGTGGCTGCAGTCTGTGGCTACAGTCTCACACCATGGGAGATGTTGCTGGGAGGGCCAAGGCACAAGAGCAGCAAGTATTTGAAGACCTCTACCAGGTTAACTTGCATAACTTGGAATGGGCTTTGTGGGGGGAGGGCAAGGATGGGAAGCTTCGAGGCTATCTCCATAAGCGTGTCAACCTTTCAATGCATGGTGCAAAGAGGAGGGAGCAAAGGGGGTGGAGGGTGGCTATGTTGTTGTGGCTTTGAGTTCGCCTAGGTGCTCCTCCATCTGGTGGATGTGTCTTCTGAGATCTCCCAGTATCTCTGGAAATCTGCCTTGGTTTGTGCGAGGGCTTCCTCCACAGCTTTTTCTCGATCTTGGGCTTCGTGAGGCAAGGGTCTCCCCCATGACAGAAAGTTTGTGGTGTGCCCGCCGCGCTGAGCAGCTTCATGGGCCTATTGGAGCTGCTACTGGAGGTGTGTGATCTAGGCAAGGGAATGCCCGAGCTGTTGCGCGCCTCATCAAACTTGCCTTGGAGCTGATACCTTCATTATAGGAGCATCCGACTCAACCTCCTCTAACACAACATATATTTGGATGAGCTCCTCTCCCGCCTGAGTTACACATACCTCCTCACCAAGCTCCCTATCAATAGCATGACCCTCATCCCCCACTTCTATTTTCAGGGTGGCCTCATCTCCTTAAACCACCCCAATGACTCCTACGAGCTCCCTCACCACCCTCTCCAAGCCGTCTTGTTTAGCTGGAGTCACCTTCTCCATTTCAGCTTCCCATCTGACCCCACTAAGGTTATAGACCTATCCATTCCAAAAGGTCTTTCCCATACCCCTACCCCTCCCACAGGACGGATGATGCTTTACAATATCTACAGGGTAGGGTATGGCACGTGGTGAACAAGGCTTACATCTCCCTCCACAGCTTTTCCTCGATCTTGGGCTTTGTGGGCAAGGGTCTCCCCACGACAGAAAGTTTGTGGTGTGCCCGTTGAGCAGCGTCATGGGCCTGTTGGAGCTGCTACTAGAGGTGTGTGATCTCTGGGTGAGGGAATGCCCGAGCTGTTGTGCGTCAAACTTGCCGTGGAGCTGATACCTTCATTACAAGAGCATCCGACTCAACCTCCTCTAACACAACATATATTTAGATGAGCCCCTCTCTCGCCTAACTTACACATACCTCCTCACACCAAGCTCCCTATCAACAACATCACCCTCATCCCCCACTTCTATTTTCAGGGCGGCCTCATCTCCTTCAACCACCCCAATGACTCCTATGATCTCCCTCCCCACCCTCTCCAAGCCGTCTTGTTTAGCTGGAGTCACCTTCTCCATTTCAGCTTCCCATCTGACCCCACTAAGGTTATAGACCTATTTGTTTTGGAAGGTCTTGCCCATACCCCTACCCCTCCTAGAGGACGAATGATGCTTTACAAGATCTACAGGGTAGGGGATGGCACGTGGTGAACAAGGCTTACATCTCTCTCCACAGCTTTTCCTCGATCTTGGGCGTCGTGGGTAAGGGTCTCCCCACGACAGAAAGTTTGTGGTATGCCTCTGAGTAGCTTCATGGGCCTGTTGGAGCTGCTCTACTGGGATGTTGGATAGGTGTCATCTCTAGATGGTGTCATGCTAGTGACACACTGTTTAGCCTCTAGGCATTTTTGGGATTTATAACATTCATTTCCATTTTTTCCTATTTACACATTTTTGGGTAGAGGAACTTTTCTAGAGATCCGTTCATCTTATGCCTATATATATGAGGCATTGTAGTTCATTTCTAATAAAGTTGGCTAGTGGTTCATTGATGAGTTCTTGCGTACATTGTCTCTTCTCTCATCTCTTCTTTCTCACATGGTATCAGAGCAAGGTGGTGGCACACATAGAGCCTCCTTATCCTTCTTCCTCTCTACCTTTAGTCCTCTTCAACAACCCCGCTTTCAATGGCGTTTTTTCATTTTTTGATTTTCTACTAAACGAATACGTTTTTGAGGATTGTGCTTGTGAGGCCTATTGGAATCATCATGGTCTACAACTTAGCAGAAGAAAGTTTTCACAAATTCCTGTTTTTGAGTTATTCTTCGCTGCCTGCCTGCATGCAGAATTTTTACTTGCGTTTTTTGCAGAAATTCTGCCTGCCTGCATGCAGAATTTCTGCTTGCGTTTTTTGCAAAAACCCTTATCATCCTTGCACTCATTTAATGATGCAAAAGGCTTCAAACCAGCCCCTTACCATCCTCTACAAGTGTGTTTTTAAAGCACTTCAATCCAAGTCCTACAACTCTACTTGCAGTGAAAACATTGCCCAACTAGTTTTCCCTACATGCGGTAGCATTTTTTTGGAGGCTTCTTGTGGAGAGATTTGTAGCCATTTCTTGGCTGCATTTTCATCATCAACTCCAGCCCTCTTCATGGTGTTTTGAGGTACATATTCATCCTCTTTTCTACACCTTTCTACCGGCTGAAAATTCCACTTTGCTACACACTTTGTGTTTGCGTTTTTGTGGACAATTAGCTCCTCCATACTCCTTCTACCTAAGGCTACATTCTCAGCCCTCTTTTGGTGGTTTCTACGAAGTCTATTGGTTTCTAAGGAGTCTATTGGTTCATATATCGGCTGTATTTTGTGGCTGCGTTTTTGCACTATCTTTGTGCATATTTTGGAGATACTTCCTTGGTGGGGATAGCCCCCATCTATTGGCTACGTTTTTGGAGGTACGACACTTCTTTCCTTGTATTTTTCCACCCTCCTCTCCCTATGGGATCTCGGAAGTCCTCTACTCCAAAAGACAAAGGCAAACTTGAAGATACTATGGATCCTACATCTCCTACGACGATTGGCTACAACTGAAGTTGGTGCAATTAATTCTTCGGTAGGTGCTTCTACTTTCTCTTTTTCGTCATATCCATTACCTTCTACGGATCCTTTCTCTCTTTCTTCTTTGTCCTTTATGCCTTCCTATCCACATACTTCTATGCCCTCTATGGTATATCCCCCTACATCATCTATGCCTTTTATGGCAACTTCATCTACTATGATTCCTCCTTCTACTACTTCCACTACTACTCCTCTCCCCACTCAATCATATCAGCCCTTTAACCCATTCACTCAATCTTTGAGCCTTCCAAGTCTTTCCGATTCACAAAAGCTTACCCCAAACAACTACCACACTTGGTCCTTGTTTATGCAACTTCTTTTGGAAAGCGCTGGGGTGTGGTCTATAATCACTTCTCCTCATATGGTGCCTTCTCAATATCAAACCTATATAGATGCACGGGCCAAAGCTTTACTTGTGCATGGCATGTCTACATCAGTTGTGTCTCAATTTCTTTCTACAAGGAGTACGGCTCAACAATTATGGCACGCTATACAAATGCAATATGGAAGACTTTCAACGGTTAAGATGGCTAAGTTGGAAGAAGATTTGGATAAGCTTTCTATCTCCGAATCCGACAACATAGTGGAGAAGCTTGGAGAATTCAATCCAATCAAGTGGCAACTTGAAGAGTTTGGTACATTGGTAAGCAATCTGGTCCACAAGCTTCTTGGTAAATTGCCTTTATCTTTTGAATCGTTCAAAGATAACATCTTTCTTCGAGTTCCTTTCCCTTCCTTTGAAGAGACTATGGGTCTTCTTCATGATAAGTGCCTTACTCATCGCAAGCAAAACAAAAAGGACTCGGCTTTTGTAAGCCAAGGCAAGGGCAAAGGCAAAGGCAAGGGGAATGATCAACGCAAAGGCTCTAATTCCAATGCTAAAGATTCTTCAACCAAAGGCAACAAGGACAAATCAAAGGATTCTTACAAGGAGTGCACTTTCTATGGTTGTCATGGCCATACACGGAGGATCGTTGTTTTGCTAAGAAGGCGGCATCCAAGAAGGTAAAAGCTGAACTTAAATCCAAATCTAAGGGTTCTTCTACATCAACATCTTCTCACACGACAAAGACAAAGACAAGAAGGAAGACGGTAATGGCAAGGTTGCATATGTTGCTATGTCTTTTACTTCTTCATGTGACACATCACTTGTGGTAATCAAAGATCTTGATACGCATATTGCGGATGAGTGGATTGCCGACAGTGGTGCTACCTCTCACATGACGACGAATAGTTCTTCCTTATTGGAAAACCATAAGTCTATCTCTTCATCAGTACACATTGGTGATGCTTCGTCTCTCCCTGTGATTGGTATTAGTGATGTTTCTTTTGGAGATGCTATCTTACATGATGTTTTGCATGTGCCTAAGATGTCTGCCAACTTATTTTCTATCTCTAAGGCTACTTCTAAAGGTCTTGGGGTTTACTTTGATGATGAAGTGATTGAAATCATTGATTTTAGACAGTCACTTTCTTGTGTGGCACATGGTTATCAAAATGCTAGGCTTTATCATATAAGCTCTTTTACAACACACTTGCCACCACATGAGTCTCATCTTCATCAATTATTTGCTTCTCCTAAAGCACTTGTTTCTAATGAAGATAGTGATCTATGGCATTTTTGCTTTGGCCATGTTCCTCTTGCTACTTTGCAACATCTTGTCTCACATGACATGGTTACAGGTCTACCAAAGCTTCAGAAACCTCGCCACACCATCACATTTGTTCTTCTTGTGCTCAAGGAAAGCAACATCAGGCTTCTTTTCCAGAGGAGGCTACTCATAGGGCCACACGCATACTTGAGCTTATTCATGCTGATCTTGCAGGACCTATGGAAGTACAATTGCTTGGTGGATCCAAGTATTATATGCTTCTTGTGGATGACCTCTCGCAAATCATGGGTTTATTTCTTACCTAAGAAGTCTGATGCTCTTTCTCATTTCAAGGTTTGGCTTGCCCAAATGGAGAATCAAGCAAGTTAAAAGGTATTTTTTCTCAGGACAATGGAGGTGAGTTTACAGCATTTGAGGATTTTCTAGCTTCAAAAGGCATACAACTACAAACCACCATACCCTACACTCCTCAGTAGAATGGTCTGGTTGAAAGAAAGAATAGAACGGTGAAGGAAATGGGCCGCTCCCTCTTACATCATGCAATGCTACCTTCCTCCTTTTGGGGTGAGGCTATAGCTACTTCAGTTTATCTTCTCAATTGCTCTCTTACGAAAGCAGTGGACGGCATGACTCCAGAGGAGGCTTTCACAGGCCACAAGCCTACTGTTTCTCATTTTCATGTCTTTGGTTGTGTTGCTCATGTGCATGTGCCTTCTTCTAAGAGGAGGACTCTTGATGCTAACTCCAAACCTATGATATTCACAGGATATGCTTCTCTCTCCAAAGGGTTCCGTTTTTGGGATTGTGAGAGGATATTGTTCTTTCACGTGATGCCATCTTTGATGAGCATGTTTTTGGTCTTGATGAGTTACCACCTTCTACATCTCTCTCAGATCCATTTCCATCTCTTGAGCTTGAGCCTCTCTCATTCCCTACAGTCTCATCCTCATCTACACCATCAATTCCTACTTCATCCCCTTCATCCATTTCGATTGCGACACCTACTACTTCATTGGATTCTACACGGACTTCTGGTCCTCCAAAATGGGTTCGCTCTCTACTTCAAGATTCAGGTATATCACTTTCAGATGCTCAACAATCTACTACACGTGTCTTACGTACACACCCTTCAGTAAATATTGCCTTGATGTCTCATATTGGTGATGTGTTTGAGCCTGAAATAGTTAAGGAAGCTCTTTCCTTACCACATTGGTGTGAAGCAATGTAAGCAGAGATTTCTTCTATTGAATCTAATAACACAGGGTAGTTAGTTCCACGACCTTCACATAAAAAGATCATTGGTGTTAAGTGGATTTTCAAAGTCAAGTTTCATTCTGATGGTACTCTTGATAAGTACAAGGCACGACTTGTTGCTAAAGGTTATGCTCAAAAAGAAGGTGAAGACTCTGATGAAACTTTTGCTCCTACTGCTAGATATTCTACTATTCATGTTGTTTTTGCTCTTGCTTCTCACTATGCCTGACCTATATATGTTAAATCTGCCTTCTTGAATGGAGATTTAGAGGAGGAAGTTTATGTGGCACAACCTAAAGGTTTTATTGCACAGGGTCATGAACATGATGTGTATTTATTACAAAAAGCTCTTTATGGTCTTAAGCAAGCTCCTCAAGCTTGGTATCAGAAGATTGACAGTTTTCTCCTTTCTCTACATTTTGAGAGGACTCATGCATATCCTAATCTTTATTTTCTTATTGTGGATGATGATATATGCATTCTTGTGCTTTATGTGGATGATTTGACACTCACTGGCTCTAATTTGGACCTACTCAAATGGGTTCAAACTCAACTCACAACATCATTTGCCATGAGTGATCTTGGACTACTCCACTATTTTCTTGGCTTAGAAGTGTGGCAATTTGCTTCTGGCATCTTTCTTTGTCAAAAGAAGTATACTTTAAGGTTGCTTGAGAAATATGGCATGCATGATTGTGCATCACTCACTTGTCCCATGGATCCTAATTCAAAATTATCCAAAGATGATGATTCCCCTGAGGTTGATTCTACAGAGTATCACCAACTTATTGGTTCTCTACTTTATTTGGTTAACACTTGGCCAGATCTCTCCTATGCTATGAGTATTCTCAGCCAATTCTCTTCACAGCCTCGTCGATCTCATTGGCACGCAGCTTTGAGGGTTCTTCGATATCTTGATGGAACTCTTGAGTATGGCATTTCTTATGCAGGTGGAGATACACTTATTGGTTACTCAGATTCTAATTGGGCAGGGTGTATTGATACTAGGCGTTTCATATTGTGCCAAGTTTGAACTGCTCCTAAAAGATGAGACAAGTAATATCTACTTCTTGTATCAAGCGTGGACTTTTTTCTTGGAAATGTCAAAAGCAGCAAATTACTTCTTCTTCATCGACAGAAGTACAGTACAAGTCATATCTTGATGCCACTTCTGAAGCACTTTGGCTTCAGCAAATTCTGAATCACCTTGGATGTTCATCTACTCCGACACTCAGCTACTCAGATTCACAGATTCACAGAGTGCTATTGCTTTAGCCAGATTCACAGAGTGCTATTGCTTTAGCCAAAAATCCAGTTATTCGAGGATGATCTAAACACATTGATGTTCATTTTCATTTTGTTCGTGATTGGATTTCTGAAGGTCAGATTCACAGAGTGCTATTGCTTTAGCCAAAAATCTAGTTATTCGAGGATGATCCAAACACATTGATGTTCATTTTCATTTTGTTCATGATTGGATTTCTGAAGGTCGCATTCAGCTTGAGTATTGTCCTACCAAAGATAATGTTGCTGATTTGTTTACTAAGCCTCTTCCTCGACCTACCTTGGATTATATTCTTCATCAGCGCATTGGCGTTGGCCCACCCATCTGGACCTGAAGAGGAGGGGATAGGTGTCATCTCCAGATGGTGTCACGCTAGTGGCACACTCTTTATCCTCTAGGCATTTTTGGGATTTATAGCATTCATTTCCATTTTTTCCTATTTACACATTTTTGGGTGGAGAGGAGGAACTTTTCTAGAGATCCGTTCATCTTGTGCCTATATATATGAGGCATTGTAGTTCATTTCTAATAAAGTTGGCTAGTGGTTCATTGATGAGTTCTTGAGCACATTGTCTCTTCTCTCATCTCTTCTTTATCACACTGGAGGTGTGTGATCTAGGCGAGGGAATGCCCGAGCTGTTGCGCGCCTATTCATCAAACTTGCCCTGGAGCTGATACCTTCATTACAAGAGCATCCGACTCAACCTCCTCTAACACAACATATATTTGGATGAGCCCCTCTCCCGCCTAACTTGCACATAACTCCTCACCAGGCTCCCTATCAATAGCATCACCCTCATCCCCCACTTCTATTTCTAGGGTGGCCTCATATCCTTCAACCACCCCAATGACTCCTATGAGCTCCCTCCCCACCCTCTCCAAGCCATCCTATTTAGTTGAAGTCACATTCTCCATTTCAGCTTCCCATCTAACCCCACTAAGGTTATAGACCTATCCGTTCCGGAAGGTCTTGCCCATACCCCTACCCCTCCCATACCCCTACCCCTCCCAGAGGACGGATGATGCTTTACAATATCTACAGGGTAGGGGATGGCACGTGGGGGGTGAACAAGGTTTAAATCTCCCTCCACACCGATGCCCTTCTGCCTTACTCTTCTACGGGCTTCCTCATCCTATACCACAAGTTCTATGAGAAAATGGAGGTGATGGCTACCACTGGCATCTACCAATTTGATGATTCCCATGTTGCCTTCCCCATGGAATACACCTCTGAGGAAGCAGAAGCCGCGCTGAGGCTTTTTTTTATCCCATAGCCCCATTGATGCAACAGATGGAGCTCTTGCCCCGACGACCAAGATGGTGGTAATAATGGCCACGGTAGCCTCCCACCACCACCCCCACGATCCTCATCTCCCCCACCTCCACCACCCGGTTCTTCTACTCATCTCCCCCACCTCTCCCTCCACCACCCGGTTCTTCTCCCCACTAAGTACCAGCACCCAACTGATAAAAAACAGAAGCAGGAGGGAGCACACACAAGAGAATCAAACCCTAATCCATATCCATCAATCATAAAGAAGGAGAGAAGCCATAGTCACCATCTCTCTCACACACTCAAAAGAGGAACAGAACATAGTGTTATGTCCACACTACAAAGTAAACCTAATGTAATGTCCACACCACACATGACCAGCTGGACACGGTCATAAACACACCACACGATATCTATCTACCATACTGTCACTCTGTCAGCACCCATGTGCTATCCTCCAGCTGTATACGAGCTTGACATTTCAACACTCCCCCTCAAGCTCGACATGTCCATCTCTAGGACTCCCAATCTAGTACGGAAATACTCGAACTTATCTTTACCAAGTGCTTTGGTAAAGATATCTGCAACCTGCTCATCTGTCTACACATATGTCAAATCAACATGCCCATCTAGCACTTTCTCTCTGATGAAGTGATAGTGGACCTCAATATGTTTGGTCCTGGCATGATAAACTGGGTTGCTAGCAAGCTGAATACTACTCATGTTGTCACAATGAATGACAACTCTCATATCACTCTGTAACCTGACATCATCTAGCAACTTCTTCAACCACATAGCCTCACATGCAGCTATGGCTGCTCCACGATACTCTGCCTCTGTGGTAGATAAAGCAACTGTAGGTTGCTTTTTATTGCTCCAACTCACAGCTCTGCTACCAAGGTTGAAAACATAGCCACTGGTAGACCTCCTGTCATATGCACTACCGGCCCAATCTGCATCTGTATATCCATAGACATGCATGTCTTTTCCTGCCTCATAGAAAAGACCATAATGCACGGTAGTTTTGACGTATCTCAGAATACGTCTCACAGCATCCAAGTGAGGTTTACGAGGACTCTACATAAACTGACTCACCAAACCAACTGCATAACTGAGATCTGGCCTCGTAATGGTCATGTAGATAAGGCTACCAACCATTTTCCTGTACATGGTGATATCATCAAGCTCATCACCCAAATCAGCCCTAAGCTTCATGTTTTGCTCTAATGGTGTCAACATTGGTTTGCATGCTGTCATACCATACTTTGCCAGCATGTCAAGTGCATATTGCCTTTGCACCAACCATATACCCTTGCTTGTTCTAATCACCTCAATGCCAAGAAAGAACCTTAAATCACCAAGGTCTTTCATATCAAACTCTTTGCATAAAGAGGCCTTAACCTCATCAATGCCTTTCCCACAATCATCTGTGATAATCAAATCATCAACATAAATGACTATCATCACGATACCATCATGTGTCTTCTTCACATAAAGTGAAGAGTCTGCATTTCCAACCACAAATCCAATACTGACAAGATATCTGCTGATCTTGTCACTCCAAGCACGAGGTGCTTGCTTCAAACCATAGAGTGCTTTCTTTAACCTGCAAACGAGAGTAGGATATTTTGGATGTACATATCCTTCTGGCTATTCCATGTACACCTCGTCTTGTAGTTCACCATTCAAGAAAGCATTTTTTACATCCATTTGATGTAAAGCCCAACCTTTTTGTGCTGCTAGTGCAATGATAGACCTCACTGTAGCCATCTTAGCCACTGGGCTGAAAGTTTCATCATAATCAAGACCATAAGTTTGTGCATATCCTTTAGCGACCAGCCTTGCCTTATGTCTCTCTAGACTGCCATCTGACTTGCACTTTACCTTATACACCCATTTGCAACCAATTGCATTCTTTCCTTGAGGTAACTCAGCCAATTCCCATGTATCATTTTTGTCCAAAGCATCCATCTCTTCATCCATGGCTTTCTCCCATACATGCTCTCCAATAGCCATGTAGGTTCCACATGCTTTACCATAGATGTCATGTATGCATAGTGCATAGCAAAATCTCTGTATGTCAATCTTTCAACTGGATATCTAACTCTCTGGGATCTCCACAATGCATGCGGGTCACTCTGTACACCTGTAACTCTAGCGTGTGGTGGCACATATCTGTCCTGCCTAGCACCAGGTGTGCGTAAAACAGGTATGCCGAGCTCCTCATCCAGACTCTCAGAACTAGATGACTCATAACCTGTGATTTCAATTCCTTCGACTTTCTTCTTGCCTTTATCTATAGCACTACTCCCAGTGCTCACACTCTCATGCCTCAAACGTCCTGACCATGGACGTATACTGCTACTCTCAGCTTCTACTGCTGCTGGCCCAGACATAGTAGTAGAACTAGAACTTGCTTGTGATGGCAAGTTCACAGGCACATTAGCCTCAAGTGAGTCAATGACTCCCTCATCTTTTGCTTTGTACCAACTAGCAAGCTCATCAAACACCACATCACGTGAGATGACTACTTGTCTAGTTTGAGGGTTATAACATTTGTAGGCCTTTTGATCCTGTGCATATCCAACAAATACACATTTCTCTGCCTTAGGATCCAACTTCCGTCTTCTTTCATCAGGCACATGGACATAAGCTACACATCCAAAGACTTTGAGATGTCCAATGTCTGGCCTGTAACCTGTAAGCCGCATCTCTGGCGTGCTTCCATGAATGGCTACTGTATGTGTTTTGTTCAGGATATACACTGCAGTAGCACATGCTTCTGCCCAATAGTAATCTGGCATGCTCTTTTCATTGAGCATTGCCCTTGCCACTTCACATATAACTCGATTCTTTCTCTCAGCCACACCATTCTGCTGAGGTGTATACCTGCATGTCAACTGTCTTCTTATTCCATGCTTCCGCAAGAAATGCTCAAAAGCTTTTGAGGTGTATTCACCACCTCCATCTGTTCTCAAACATTTAATCCAACAGCCATATTGCTTTTCTACAAGAGCTTTGAAATCCATGAACTTTTCCAGCACTTCACTCTTCTCTTTCAAAAAATATATCCATGTCATCCTGCTGAAGTCATCTATAAATGTCACATAGTATAGACTTCCTTTGATAGATGGATTTTGTGCAGGGCCCCATACATCACTGTGTACTATCTCAAGTGGCCTGTTACTCATATTTCCTTCTCTAGGAAACCTCAACCTTGCCTGCTTTCCAAACTGACAGGCTTCACAAACATGCATATGTCCATCATATTTGAATCGAGGCAATCCACTGACAATGCCTCTTGTTTGCATGTTCTTTAATCTCTGTATATTGACATGCCCAATCCTCTTGTGCCACATGTCAATGTCTTGCACAATCCCATTGCTCTTTGAAAACATGGATGAGCTCAATTTTGGTATGCCTGCATCCACAATTTGAACAACCTTCCTTCCTTCTTGCCCTTGGCAATCAATCTACAGCCATGCTGCTTTCCAAACTGACAGGCTTCACAAACATGCATATGTCCATCATATTTGAACCTAGGCAATCCACTGACAATGCCTCTTGTTTGCATGTTCTTTAATCTCTGTATATTGACATGTCCAATCCTCTTATGCCACATATCAATGTCTTATACCACATTTTTACTTTTGGAGAACATGGCTGATTTTAGCTCAGGAATTCCAGCATCCCCAAGATCATAAGATGCATGATTATCTAGTGTTAGCTTAACCAACCACTCTAGGTACATGTTGTAAGTTGGCGATTGAATATGAGGATAACATGCCCAAGTTGTCACAACCGAAAGATGCCAAGGAAGCTTTGGTAGTAGTGGCAGCATCATGAGTATCTAGTTATCTCAGTATGCAGGATCCAAGAATAAGCAAGTTGGCAACATGATAGTGGAGGAACTTAGTAATTCCATCTTAGAGAAGTTAAAGGTCAGGGATGGGAGAGAAGCATCAGAGAATACCCATCTCTACCCTCGGAGAGATTTGACTTGGTGCTCTATCTGTAGACAAAATCACACAAGCACTGAATGCCCTCACCTAAGACCAAGGCAATTACTTTATTGTGCTCACTGTCAGAGACTGGGGAACCATGACACTGCCATGTGTAGATATCTGAGGATCCAACCTCTAGCAGAGTGCCTCTAGCCTTACCAGCCCCACCCATGCAAACCAATGTGGATGTAGGACAGCCGAATACATCCTACTTACCAAGGGGGATGTTCCGACTGCAGGACATGTAACCATTGCCGCCACCTATCCTACCACTACAACCTCCACAAGCCAAGATTAACCAAGTGTTGATCCACAATCCCAATCCACCACCATAACAGGTACCAAGCACTTGCTATCCTGGATGGAGGTGTAGGTGTAAGCATCATCACCAAGATATGTTGGGAAAACTAGGGAAAATCGGAATTAGAAAGAGCGGATCTAATTGTCAAGATGGCGGATGGAACATCCTCAAGACCTATAGGGCTATTAAAAAACGTTTGGGTTAAGGTCTTTTCATCTGTTACCATCATACGTTTGTTGTAATGGAATGCCACCAAATTCTTATGATATTATCTTAGGCAAATCCTTCATAAGGGAATCCAAGGTGGTGCACGATTGGGCATTAGACCAAGTGTATATTCTAAGGGATTCACAAATTCTCAAAATTAATCTCCATACATGGAAGGCACACCCCATGGAAGGGCAATGGTTTGGAGATGATTTGGTCACCACAGAACAAACCACATCCTTGCAAGTCGGCCAACTATAGTTAGGGAGGATTCACGAGAAGATGAAGAGGGTGAAATATACATGTTGCTTCCACCTCTCCTGACTTTAGGGAAAGCTGGATGCATGTACTTGCCACCATAGATGTGTTTCCCCCTAGAGGAACCAAATATGTTGAATTGGGAATCATTCCCACCACCTCAGTGCGCATAGTAGATGTGCAATCAAGAGAAGGAGAAACAAAGGATGAAACCTCCAACACATAAGGGTTTGGACCGCAAGGTCGCAATAGCACCCAATGCCTCGGGAAGTGGCAAAACAAAAGAGATATATCACTCGACAAAATGCCATGTTACGCAATAAACCCACGGATGCCCATAGTGGTTAAGATATCTCGAAGTCACTAAGGTGTACGAGGAGTTCTCTAAAAACTAGGGGGAGGAATTGAGTAAGATAAACCCACGGATGCCCATAGTGGTTAAGATATCTCGAAGTCACTAAGGTGCACGAGGAGTTCTCTAAAAACTGGGGGGAGGAATTGAGTAAGATAACCTTGCCAGGAAACAAGAGGAGAAAACCACGCCTCAAGAGCCTGATATGCCTAAACTCACCAAGGCAAGAAAAAGAAAACGAAATAAGGCTCTATCTAAAGCTGAGTGAGAGGCAAAGAAGGCGATGGCTAAGATAGAAGATGATGAGGATGACAAGCTAGGCTTGCTCTCAATGGGGACCATTTCAAAACCTACACCATTGATGAACGAAAAGTAATCCAATTGAATGACCAAAAGAGTGAAGGAAAATGGCCAATCCATGTCCTACGACAATCTAGTAGAAGTTAAGGAGGTAGACATTGCAGAGCCAGGGGAGGATACCATTCCTACAGCATTCGGGGCATAAACATTGAGGAAGCCAATTCTATCCTCTCCAATCAAAATGGTAATCCAGTGTGCATGCCTTCGGAGTATGACTCTTGATCCAGTCACCTGGCCGACAAGCTACTCACTGTGACAGAGATACACACCCCTCCCTGTGTCCCACATGGACCAAAGGATGGGGACCAAAAAGTGTGACCCTTGCCTGGAAGAGTCTTCTTGCATCGGCGGGTGCACCCCTCTAAGGGGTGATTCTCCTGGAGGAATAAAATGTCTATGGGTCCCCTAACTATGGCTCTTTGAAGCTCGCCTCATAGGATGCCACATCTTTGAAAGCATTGAGGCCTCTCTAAACCCTGAATGTTCCATGAAACAAGCTGCATATCAATCTCTGTGTGATGCAGCACTAGCGGAACTACCCTACACTCGAAGAGTCTTGGGAGAGGGTCTAGACGGGGGAATAGTCACAATCTGTGTGGGGGAAAAGGCGTGCCAGGTGGGCACTAATCTTGTCCTCCATGTGACGCCACTCTCTGTACTCCGGACTCCATCGATCACAATGGAGGTATCTGTAAGAAGGGGGAAGAGGTACCATGGTAGAAGTATGCATGAATACAAAAAGCAACACCTCTAGGATGGAGACTACCATCTCCTCGTCTTGGCCTCGATGGGGAAGGCCCCTTCAGGATAAAGCAAAAGTTCAAAAATAACACCTATCTTCTAGAGGATGCAAGTGGCCAGGAGGTTCCCGGACGTGCCAATGAGTACCGGCTAAAGATATTCTACCCTCGAGCACCATGGCCAGCAGACCTCCCAGACAAGCATGGAGGATCTGCTGGGGGGGGAAAGATGTGACGTGAAAAATTGATATCTTTCATTGTCAATTTTGTGCATATTTTGATGGTTTTGCAATGGTAATAAGGTGGAAGCTTGTCCAAGAAGATTGCGAGGCCCACAATGGAATAACGGCGTGGTGATGCGGCGGCTTGGCGGCTACCCCGATAACAACATTCTATCTTCAAATATAATGGTTTTACTTGATTTAGGGTGCACACATTGTAAATGCCACAAGTATGCTTGATAAATACTTTGGTATGGTAGATAGACTAGTGATGTGGAAAATAAAAGTGGGCCTTCATGCTCACATGGATTTTTATTGTATTATTAATATGGTATTCACCATAAGGCTACAAGTTGGGGAGTGTGGAAGGCATGTGGAGGAGTGTGTGTAGGTGCATAATTGGGAAAGATTCTTCTAGAATGCCTACATGGAAGAGGAGAATTCCGCCATGTGGAAGTGGGATCTCCACCTACACGCCACTTAGGCTTGGCTATTATCTCATCATACTCTCAAAGTCAAAAAGTCTTCAATTTAATAATCAATAGAAGACTTAGCCTAAGAGGACAATTGATGGTGACATCTACCCTTATGTCACTGAAGGGTTGAAGATTTTTATGTTGTAATTTGTAACAATGGAAGAGAGGGTGATTCTCCACCTATAAAAGGAGCCCTCCTCTCCCTTTCAAATCAAGGAATGAGCCTCCTCAATTGAGCATTTTGTGTCATTGCCATTCTCTTATCTTTCAAACCCTTATTCAAACACTCTCTTTACATGTGAATGTCTCATTTAGCATTAGCTCCTCATGCTTAACCCAATTTTAGACCTCTTTGATGATTCATGATAAGTGGGATAAGGAGTTATTATCTTGGCGGGCCTGTGACTTCTCAAGGTAGCCCTTGCCTTATTGCCGCCCTCCTTTGGAGGTACCAATGGTTTTAGCGGTAATGAGCATGTGGAAAGACTTTGGAGACCATAGGTAAATCTTTACGATTGTCCACTGAGCAATGTTAACCCTTACCCTCTAGCTTGAATCATGAAGGAGATGAAAGGCAAGAGGCTATGTGAAAATTGAGGTTTCATGCAAAGAGAGAGAAGTGCAGTTTTGTGGTCCAATATCCAAATTTCAACCAGTAATTACTCATCACTCGGGTGTTGGTTTCTTAAATTGATCATATGGCTAGGAAACTCTTTCTATGCTCTTTCCACTCATGTAACTAATTTCTTAATCCCTTACTTCATTGATGATTAGAATTTCTCCCAAAGTTGCTAATTTCTAGGCGAATTTTGGCAGTTTTATAGTCTTGTAGTAAAATGCTCATAACTTTTCGCTCGGTTGTCCGTTTTTGAAAGTTTTTATATAGGCGCGAAGCTCTCTTCAAGCTCTACGCACTTATCTAATCATCTCTTGCACAGCCTATATGGATCTAAAACTGCAATTCTCTGTGTATCTCTGTTTTTATAGAATTTTGGCAGTTTTATAGTCTTGCAGTAAAATGCTCATAACTTTTCGCTCGGTTGCCCGTTTTTGAAAGTTTTTATATAGGCGCAAAGCTCTCTTGAAGCTCTACGCATCTATATAATCCTCTCTTGCACAGCCTTTATGGATTTAAAACTGCAATTCTCTGTGTATCTCTATTTTTTGGCCATTCTTTCTTCTTAATCATGATTAATTCCTCCTAATCCCTTATTAAAAGGCAAACCCCATGTGTCCTATCCTCTTGTAAGTGATTGCCATATTCATTTTCTTTAATATGTTCCGTCCAAATCGCCCAATTCGAACGGATGAACCTTACCAATATTCCCCGTATGTTTCCGTTCACATAATCCTGAGTCGGAAGATTTTCTTCCAACAAAGAATTGCCCTCTTGTTTGGAGCTGCAAGACTGGCAGAAATTCTTGCTTCTCCGGAGCCTTTCATCTTTCCTTCCATGAATTATGATCTCACCTTTGATGTGTATATCTTTATCTTAATCTAGGGAGAGAAAGGGAGGTGAGGAGGCTATGAGGTTTCATACAAGTGTGTTTTGATTCTGAGAAGTGACCGAAGTCCAAACCCCAACTTCGTGTCACAGTACTACCAAGGTAATACCAAAGCTTGGATTCCTAAGCACATCAAGAAGGCACCCAAGCCTACTCAAAGAAATAAGCCTCAAAGGCATCAACCATTACCTCTCCTAATGTTCATCAAAGATGGGTTCATGTGAATGTGAGGGTATTATGATGGTAATCCCATCATACAGTTGCCAAGATCAAACAACGGGAAGAACGCTTCACCAAATCCTTCAACCCCAGTAGCTTCACCTAAAGTTCGACAAGAATGGAGGCCTAAGAAACACCAAGCAAGGCACTTAACCCCCCTTGTGCATATAACACCTACACAAGAGCTTGTGTTTTCAGTCAACCACAATGGCAACCAACTAGAAGTTGTATCTATTGCCTCGACAATACTTAGAACACAAATTCAAGAATCGATTCCCACATCAACAACAGAGACTTATGAGCGCATTAAGGACAAACTCACAATGCTCTTCTCACTCCTTTGGATAAGAAGAATGAGTGCAGAAACTGCACGACAGACATAAGAACCTATTCTGTCAAAAAGGAGAGTAGCCACAAGAACATGCTTGCAAGGTGATAACAAAAAGAAAAGAAAAGAGAGAGACAAAAGTACAAGGAAGTCACATATATGGCTTACCTAAAAATGGTAGAATATTACATGAAACTCCCAAAAATCTTTAATCTCTAATACATTTTTGTTAAGCTTATAGCTTACTATTCGTTTGGTTTCGTTTGGTTAAGCTAATGTAGTAGTTCCTCCATGAGTACATATCCATACTCATGCAATGGAGAACATTTGCATGAGAGTCTCACCATCAAAAGCCTTCTAGGTACATCTTTGGATGGGGGGCCATGGTGGGCGTTGAAAAGATGCAAGGGGGAAGAGAGCTTGAGCTCTTGCAAGCACACACACACACACTCACAAAACCCTAATAGAGAACACATAAGGTGAGAGGCTGAAAATCTTCTTCTTCACTCAACACTCAACACACCATATACAAGATAAGAGTACACATAATATGAAAGGTACTCAACCAATACATACACGGGTTCTCTATAGTGTGAACCCGACTAAATGAGCTGGAGCTATAACTATGCCAGTCTCTAGAATGGCTATCACACAGCCTGTCATCCCACTGGCCGCATATCACCCAAGACCTCACCAACCATGCCAGTGGTGTAAGTGTGGGGCCTATCCCCCAGGCGGGTCATCAGTGTCCACCGCCTCACTAGACGAGCTCGATATCTTAACACTCCCCCTCGAGCTCAACTCCATCTCATGTACACCAAGCGAAGCCCTGAATTTGTGGAGCTTCTCTGTACCCAATGCTTTGGTGAAGATGTCAGCTACCTGATCCTCTGTGCTGACATAAACAAGGTCAAGGTCTCCTGCCAAGACCTTCTCTCTAACGAAATGGTAATGGACCTCTATATGCTTCGTGCGAGCATGAAAGACTGGGTTCCTGGCCAATACTGCTAATGTGGTCACAGAAAATGACAACTTGTCTATCCACCACCACTGATAGACCCAACTCTGTAAGTAGCTTTCTCAACCAAGCTACCTCACATGCTGCCATAGCAGCTCCTCTGTACTCGGCCTCTATACTGGATAGAGCAACCGTAGGCTGCTTCTTGCTGCTCCAAGTCACAGCAGCACTCCCCAAAGAAAACATGAATCCACTGGTAGATCTTCTATCTGAGATACTACCAGCCCAATCAGCATCTGTGTACCCATGTACATATATCTCTGTCCCAGTCTCATAGAATAGTCCACAATGCAAAGTAGACCTCACATACCTCAGTATGCGTCTCACTGCATCCAAATGAGGTTTCCGTGGAACCTGCATAAACTGACTCACCAACCCAACAGCATAGCTCAAATCTGGTCTGGTGATCGTCATGTAGATCAAGCTTCCTACTATGCACCTATACATAGTAGGATCCTCCAAGATCTCTCCTAAATCTGCACTCAACTTGCCATTTTGATCCAATGGCACGAAAATAGGCATATCCTAGGGGCCAATAGGATCAATCCATGTGTAGGGAGGAGATAAATCCAATTTGTAAAAGAAGATACCCAAAAATGAGTAAATGCTCACATAAGATGAAGAGTTAAATATGTACAAGGTTTATTAGTAAAAAACTATGAGTAATATCAAAAAAATGAGATAAATTGAGCATCCAAAAATGAGTAAATGCTCACATAAGATGAAGAGTTGAAAATGTACAAGGTTTATTAGTAAAAAACTATGAGTAATATCAAAAAAATGAAATAAATTGAGTATCCAAAAATGAGTAAATGCTCACATAAGATGAAGAGTTGAAAATGTACAAGGTTTATTAGTAAAAAACTATGAGTAACATTAAAAATATGAGATATTTTGGGTATCCAAAAATGAGTAAATGCTCACATAAGATGAAGAGTTGAAAATGTACAAGGTTTATTAGTAAAAAACTATGAGCAATATTAAAAATATGAGATATTTTGGGTATAATGATTTCATTTTGACACATATGTAAGGAAGGGGAGTTCTTTAAAGGAGGTGCATATTTCACAAGCTTGAATGAGTTTTAAACTCATAAAAATTGAGATATTTCATCTCTCCTCTCTCCTCATTTAAGTCTAGTTCCAAAAAGTTAGCTTAACTGACCTAAAAATGGTCAAAAAGTGACCAAACTGACTTGGAAAATTCTAGAATCAGTTTGTTTGGTTAGGAGCTCAATTTTTCCTATAAATAGAAGCCTCCCCTTGTTGAAAAAAATATAGTGTCTTATGCTTTGTTACTCTACTCCACCTAAGCCAAGAACTGTGAATTCTTTAATAATTCACTAGTTTTTGACACTTCTCTCTTTCTTCAATTCCCATTGGTGGCTCCATCAACATACTAAACCAATTGATTGGTTGGGGGCCTCTACCGTGAATAAAGAATCAAGCAAATTGTAAGGTAAGTATGGTGAATTTTGATCTTTTCTATAATTTCTCAATGTTTCTCTCTTCTCAACCCCTCTCAAGCTTGAGAAGTTTAATTGGTATGGTTTTTGAATGCTATTAAAGTTAATTGATTAATGACAGTAAAGAATTACCTAAATTTCCATTTATGTTTAATTCTAATGGTTTTTTCTCTCTCTCACTTAAGAAATAGTCATACTCATGACCCATTCTTAATCCAAATGAAACTTTTTATAAAGCTTTTCCTTAATCCAAGATTAATCTATGCTTGAGAATAAATTAATAGTTTTTTTATCTAGGCTTTTAGTTTATGATTATTTTTTATTAAGGGTTAATGATCCAATTAGGGATCATTCTAATCATTCCCTTAAAGATAACCTATCTTTTAAAATAATTGATATTTATTAGTTATAGTAGCGGAGCTATGGCAAAATTTTATAAAAATTTACACATTAAATAATTTCATTCAAAGCATGAAAAGAGAAATTCCTACCATATTCTAGGAATTATCATCCTAGATTAATTGAAATAATTTCATAGTAATCATGGGAAAATTGAATTTTTATATTATGCATAAAAGATAAATATATTATTATAAAAGTGTTACTTTTAACATAATTGAATTTTATGCATAGAGGTATGCATAAAAGATGAATATTTTATTATAAAAGTGTTACTTTTAGCATAATTGAATTTTATGCATAAAGGTATACATAAAAGATGAATATTTTATTATAAAAGTGTTACTTTTAGCATAATTAAAATTCTTGCAAAGAGATATGCATAAAAGATGAGTTAAGTTGTGTATGGGATGAGGTAAGAAGTGTATGTGATGGGATAAGATGTATATGAGATGAGTTAGGATGTGATAAGATGAGTTAGGATGTGATAAGATGTATATGAGATGAGTTAGGATGTGATAAGATGTATATGAGATGAGTTAGGATGTGATAAGATGAGTTAGGATGTGATAAGGGGTGTATGAGATGTGATAAGATGTGATAAGATGCATATGAGATAAGTTAGGATGTGATAAGAAGAGTTAAGATGTGATAAGATGTGTATGGGATGAGATAAGAAGTGTATATGATGAGATAAGATGAATATGGGTTGTGATAGGGTGAGAATGGATGTGATGAAAAAGAATAGATGAGAAGGCGTATGGGGTTATATGAATGGGAATGAGGAAATGGATGTATGTATGTATGGATGTATGCATGTAGATGTGAATGTATGCATGTGGATGTGTATGTATGGATGTATGTATGTGGATATGGATGTATAAATAAGGATGTGAAAATGGATGTATGCATGGATGTGTATGAAGAATAATGAAGGTGAATGTGTATGGGAAATAATGTGTCGTTGATATGAATGAATGGATGAGAATGAGTACACATGAAGGGAATGTGGAATAAGTAATGTGGATTGAGGAGGGATAATGTGGATAGATGGAATTCGATATAGAAACTGTATTTTGTGACTGTTTGTAAATGCTGTTTGTAAATGACTGTTTTATGTCAAGAATGCTGGGAAAGCATTTTGACCATCTTGTGATTAAGGTCGTGGAGACCTAACTGATAAAGTTGCAACTGCTGAGACGGAGAGTCAATGGAGGACGTCTCGCGTAGCAAGGTCGGCCGAGGTCTTGACCAGCCTCGGTGCGATTAAAATGGTGAGCTTCCGGTACGGTGGATGAGGGGCCAAGGAAGCGGCCTATGAGTGAAGCGCTAGGTCACCTGCGAAGGATCCTAGAGGGTGCTGACCATACGGTGCTCGGGCTCTGGGTTGCCCAGGATACCCACGCGTGCATCGAGGAAGATATTGGAACAAGGAGTAAGAGTTGTTTTCTGAAACCGGGCATGGATCTGGTTGACTTACCTTGCTGGTCCTCAATGGATGAGTCCATGGCTCTTTATATGGATCTGTTGGTTGATCTTGCTGATCTTCAATGAGAGTCCATCTTGATAAGTGATTATATTGCCGAGTATTATGGGCTAGGAACTATTGAAACGGCCCCTGAGTGGATAGGTGGAGCGTCCTAGTTGCCAATGATGCCATAGATACTCTGATGAAGGAATGATGGGAAATTAAGAATCAACCGAATAAATTGGAAGATGGTGATCAGTGATACTATGGTTTTATTAAAGGATTATTTTAAAACTGGTTGAATCTGTGAAAAGGCAATTTCATATTGGGTGTGTAAGTGGTGTGACTAGTTTTATTTTTGCATGAACTTCTGGCTAGGGGGCCTTGGAACTCTTTTCCTTGGTACTCGGGACAAAACCTAACCAAATTCTAATTGGATCCCATCACTACAGTGGTTGGGCGGTTGGCTAACCCATGGGACTGGATGGGGTTAGGCTGGACTAATGGATCCGTAAATTGAGACTCAAAAATTCTGTTATTACGATAGATGAAGTAAATCCCGGATAGTAATTGTTCTATGGATAATCAACGGCTGTGCCTCTTGATGGGGAAAAAAGCGTTGATCCCAATGATCCAAGTGCAAGTTTCTTCCTTGATCTGACCGAGTATCTTTATAGGTGCAGTCGGATCAGATTGATCACTAATGGTCTTGACTACGTTAGAGTAAAAAGTTATCCTGGAGGAATCGCCCGTGCTTTCCGGATAAGGGAAGTTTTTCCAGGTCGGTTTTGGATAAATCGACGGATTAGTCTCTTGTTCGGATATCGTGGGCGAGGCCCCGAATGTGGGACCCCTGTCCCTTGTGAGAAGTATTACTTCCACTGCTAGTACCCCGAATCCGTTGCTCGTTGGGAACAGGGATCTTACAATTGGTATCAGAGCATTTGGCTAAGATCAACTGAGAAACCAAATATGTCAAAAATTTATCAAGAAGTACAAAAAGGTTGTAATTGTGTGATATAATTCATACAATTTGATATTCAAACTGAAATTCGTAATTTGGTAATTGGGTCTTCAGATGGAAGTACCGCAATTATATAGAATCCCTGACTTGCTTGAGGCCTAGACATGATGGTATTTACCTTATAATTCCAAGGGCCGTGACTACCGTATATACCGAGAGTATAACTGCAGCTCTTTACTGACAGTATATACGAGTAAATCTAAGACTTGAAATTATAAGCGTTAATGCTATCCAGATGATGATTTTGAATGTGGTTGATATGATTTTTAATTCTGTTTGAGAATTGATGAATTGATTTGGATTTTGATTGAAAATTCTGATGGAAAAATGATGATTTCTGATATTCTGTTATTACGATAGATGAAGTAAATCCCGGATAGTAATTGTTCTATGGATAGGAATCAACGGCTATGCCTCTTGATGGGGAAAAAAGCATTGATCCCAATGATCCAAGTGCAAGTTTCTTCCTTGATCTGACCGAGTATCTTTATAGGTGCAGTCGAATCAGATTGATCACTAATGGTCTTGACTACGTTACAGTAAAAAGTTATCCTGGAGGAATCGCCCGTGCTTTCCGGATAAGGGAAGTTTTTCCAGGTCGGTTTTGGATAAATCGACGGATTAGTCTCTTGTCCGGATATCCGTGGGTGAGGCCCCGAATGTGGGACCCCTGTCCCTCGTGAGAAGTATTACTTCTGCTGTTAGTACCCCGAATCCGTTGCTCGGTGGGAACAGGGATCTTACAACTCTCACTGTTGCCATCTTGGCCAACTGGGCTGAAAGTTTCCTCATAAACTAGACTCTCCATCAACATGAGAATGCCCTGCAGAAATGTTAGGCATACCAAGGGGCTCAACCACTTTCTCTTTTCCTTTACGTGATGTACTAATCACATTTGCAAGACTGGTATTATGACGCAGCCTGCCACTCCATGGTCTATCAACAGACCCACTAGATGAGGACTCTCCTAGTCCACTCAAAGATTGTGATTGCTGACCTGCATTCTGTGCAACCACACTTACACTCACATCAGCCCCAACAGCTTCTTTTTCAGCAGCGTACAAGCTGCTCATCTCATCAAAGACAACATCCCTGCTTACCCTCAACTCACGTGTAGCAGGATTATAACACTTGTATCCCTTTTGCTCAAGGGAATATCCAATAAACACACATTTTTCAGCTTTTGGATCCAGCTTAGTTCTCAGCTCATCTGGCACATGCACATATGCAATGCATCCAAAAACTTTCAGATGAGACAAATCAGGTTTTCTCCCAGTAAACCTCTCCTCTGGAGTTACATCATGTATGGCTATAGTTGGAGTCCTATTCATGATGTATACTGTTGTAGAAACAGCCTCAGCCCAATAGCTATGCAGCATATTCTTCTCTTCCATCAATGCTCGCGCAATCTCAGCAATGTGTCTGTTTTTCCCCTCAGCAACTCCATTTTGCTGCGAAGTGTATGTGCATGTAAAGTGTCTCCGAATACCATTCTTCTTCAAAAATTTAGAGAACTCATTGGAGAAGCACTCTCCCCCTCCATCTGACCTTAGGCACTTTACATATTTCCCTGTTTGCTTTTCAACCAAAACTCTGAAATTCTGAAAGTGAGTGAACACCTCACTCTTCTCCTTCATGAAATATACCCACACTTTCCTTGTGTGGTCATCAATAAATGTCACATAATACCTGCAGCCTCCCATAGATATGGTCTTCGTAGGATCCCATACATCTGAATGCACAACATCTAGTGCATTTCTGCTCACATATTTGTTATGTGGAAACACATGCTTTGTTTGCTTCCCAAATTGGCATGCTTCACATATTCTCTGCATACCTTCCACTTTAAATTTTGGCAGCCCTGTCACAATTCCTTTAGTCTGCATAGACTTCATTCTTTGCACATTCACATGTCCAATTATTTTATGCCAAATGTCTGTGTCTGCAACAATTCCTAAACCATTTCCAAACATCGCAGCACTCATTTCAGGCATGTCTACATTCAACGTAAACATTTTGCCCACTTTGTTACCTTTTGCAACCAACTTGCACTTGTCTTTAAAATCTTCAACATAACACCCATCAGGGTTAAATTGAACCTGCAAACCCTGCTCAATCATCTGGCCAACTGAAACCATATTCTTTGTTATGTTCGGAACGTGAAGTATATCTATAAGGTACTTCACTTTGCCATCCTGCATAGACAATGGCACATCTCCAACATGGGCAATTGGATGAGCAGTGTCATCCCCTGTTTCCACAAAACCTAGTCTTTTCGGGTTTTTCATCTCCTTGAACCACTCCCCATGACTTGTCATTTGGTTCGAAGCACCTGAATCCACATACCACATATCATCTTTTTGTGCTACTTCAACACTTTCAGACATGGCATTCACGACATTTTTGTGCTGCATAACAAACAACCTTTCATTATCCTCATTATTTCTGCTTGAGGATGCATAGTTGTTTTGCTGCACTTTTCCATTTTGCATGTCAGCGTGCTTCTTATAACATTCTACCTGCACATGTCCAGGCTTACCACAATAATAGCATTCACGTATGAGGCTTTGATACCATGAAAAGATGCAAGGGGGAAGAGAGCTTGAGCTCTTGCAAGCACACACACACACACTCACAAAACCCTAATAGAGAACACATAAGGTGAGAGGCTGAAAATCTTCTTCTTCTTCACTCAACACTCAACACACCATATACAAGATAAGAGTACACATAATATGAAAGGTACTCAACCAATACATACACGGGTTCTCTATAGTGTGAACCCGACTAAATGAGCTGGAGCTATAACTATGCCAGTCTCTAGAATGGCTGTCACACAGCCTGTCATCCCACTGGCCGCATATCACCCAAGATCTCACCAACCATGCCAGTGGTGTAAGTGTGGGGCCTATCCCCCAGGCGGGTCATCAGTGTCCACCGCCTCACTAGACGAGCTCGATATCTTAACAAGCGTAAGCTTGGTCAATGGCATAGCCCATCGCCTAGAATTTTACTTCAAATTGTAAACCTCTCCAAACGAAAACTTAAATCTTCACAACACATTGATATCTAACCCTTAGTGAAGATATCTATATTAGCCTCACAATTTGACGTAATTCTTTCATGCCTCATCAACAACAACAAGCTACTTCAACAAGTAGCAGCTCAAAAAGAGTCTATTTGACTTAGTTCATGTACTTCATGTATATCTGCTTCATAGAGCACTTAATTATACATAAAATCATAAAAAGCACATGGGAAGAAGCATGCAGGAATAGGTCCTACTAAAACAACATTTGACAAGATTTCTGCCACAAAAAGAGACATCATCAAAGGCCAGTTTCTTCAAATGATGAATGTTGATTTAATGAGTCAGATGAAGAACTAAGAATCACAATCTCATTCTGATGATTTTGTGTACGTTACTTTGGATCCTTCCTTCTCTTCTCCCCCATCCTTAACACCTCTTAGTTTCCCAACTAACACAAATCACATGTAACTCTACTTATGATTGCCAAAAAGAAAATGAGCAAAAAATATAACCCACAAAAAAAGCTTGCAAAATTATAAAAATGCGATCACTCACAAAACGCCCACCATCCCCACCCCATTAGGAATTCTCGCTAGTCTCTAACCCTTTTATTTACTAACTAGCCTTTCTTATTCCTTCTGATGAAGGAACAAGAACCATTGAATGTCACTCAACATCAAACGCCATCAAACAAAACTTGTCAATTCTCCCCACATAAAGGTCTTCAGCACGATCATGAGGACGCGATCGGGCATCAAGAAAGGGAGAATGTTAACCCATTCCTAGGGTTAACAAGAGATAATACCATTATCTTATATCAAGGAGTCAAGATAGATACACCAAAAGGTCATACGTTCAAGATATAAAGCAATGGTGTTCAAATCTACAACTTGGACGGGAGCCCGTAATGGTCTGATGGAATACTTATGGCAATTCCCACTTCAAGAGCATGTGGTAGTAAGTTAGGATGAAGTAACAAGTGATGTAGTTCATGGATATATTATAAGAGTAGTCATTGTAATAGCATTAGGTCTCTTATGAGCCTAAAGTGCCCGATCGGCCATAGTTTAAGTGAGTGTGAATACTTATGGCCATGTATATAAGTGAATATCTCTCATAATGCAAGAACTCTCCCATTGTGCAATAGAGTCTTTCTCTTTCTAATCCTCTTGTTGCTAATCTCTCTCTAATCCATGCTAGTAAGTGTGTGTAAGTGAAGTGAGATGAGACTAGGGATGAGTACACATAGTGCAACATGGCGGTGTGACAACGCTCATAGAAGGTGCTGTGGAATTACTTCTCGAGGAGTTGTAGAGCTTGGATACCTCAAGGGTTACAAGCTTGGCCATTGAAAAGATCCTTACGACATCAGGTAATCCGATTGTTGGATGTGTTCCAAGGGGGGTTTGAGTGAGCCATAACATTTTTACCCATTCACAATCGGAAGAAGTAATAGGCTACAACTATCATTGAGTACTTATCAATGCTTCGAGCTCACGCCCTTTGAGGCTCTCCAGGCTCGCTTTTGGAAGCTCCACTCCTCCAATCGCCACCTGCACGCTGTCACCACGGAGTTGCTCACACCACAATGTAAGGTAATCTTCCTCTCACTCTCCACCAATACACATGCATAGAAGAGAAACATGCACTAGAATACACACATTCTTTCTCTCTCTCACAAGACAAAGCAAGAGCTCTAGCACAAAGGGGGATTGTGTTCTTTCATTATGAGAAATTTCCTTTTATACATCTGGCCCTTATTCACACTTGGGTGCCCAAAACTTACTAACTAAGGCCTTGGGTGGCCAGTATCTCAAAATGTACAACTTTTATAGTGCCTTTACATAACACTTATCATAACACTTATTAATGTCCTCAATTGGAGGAGCATCTTTGTTAAGACAAAATGGGATTAACATCCCCCCTACCCAGTGTCTACCATATCCTCGAATATGACATGCATGTAAATTGGTATACACCTGAGGTGATGATATTTTTGCGCTCTTTGCAGAAACAATAACTGATCATGAATGTGACAATGCGGATTTCGAGCAGATCAGCCAAGTGTGGGTTGGCTAGTTTGGTGTGTTTTGCCACATTTTTCCACAAGGTCTTGTCTTCTCCCATTGGTAGGCAGCTCTTCCAATTCAGGCATTGGTTGGCTAGTTCGGTGTGTTTTTCCACATTTTCCCACAAGGTCCCATCTCCTCCCATTGGTGGGCCAGCTCTTCCAATTTAGGCATTGGGGCTCGGAGAGGGTATATATAATACATATAGTTGCTTCCGTGGCTCCATGGTAGAGTAGGCACCCGGCACGATTCTTCGAGTAGGCTCAAACGATGTAATTTGCATCAGCACTTTGAACATCAGTTTAGGCTTTAAGAGAGGATTCCTTTCCCAAATGAAGCTCTCGTACTCTGCCCCAACTGATAAAGACTCAATGACATTTGTATCAGAAAAATCTTGTATGTCATCTTGAGGGGGAAGATCACATACCTCATTGAGTTGTTGCTGAAAACTCCTCGAGGGTGAGTGTTATGGCTCACCCTAACCCTCCTTGAAACATATCCAAAAAGAGCTTACCTAATGAACCGCAACTATCATGAGGATATTTCTAATGGCTGAGCTCGTAACCCTTGAGGTCTCTAAGCTCTACAACTCCTTGAGAAGCAATTCCACCGCGTCTTCCGTGAGCATTGTCACACCACCGCATTGCACTACGACGGGTACTCGTCCCTCCTCTCACCTCACTTGACTCACACACATGCATTAGGGAGAGAGATTAGCAAGAGGATTATCAAGAGCAAGACTCAATTGTACAACGGGAGAGTATGTTGTATTATGAGAGAAATTCACTTATATACATGGCCATAAGTGTTCACACTCACTTAAACCATGGCCGGCCAAGAATTTTAAGCTCATAAGAGGCCTAATGCTATTACAATGACTACTCTCATAATATATCCATGAAGTACATCACTTAGGACTTTATCCTATCTTGCTACCACATGCTCTTAAAGCGGGCATTGCCATAAATACTCCGTCACACCATTACGGGCACATGTCCAAGTTGTACCTTTGGACACTATTGCTTCATATCTTGAATGTATGACCCTTTGGTGTATCTACCGCCGTGACCTTTGATGTAAGATAATGGCGGTAGCTCTTGTTAATCCTAGAATTGGATTAACATTCCCCTCTTCCTGATGGCGATCGCGTCCGTGTGATTGCACGTTGAAGACCTTTGTGTGGGGAGAATAAACAAGCTTTGGCGATGGCTTTAATGTTGAATGACGGGGTCTTTGTTCCTCTGGAAGGAATAAGAAAAGCTAGTTAATGAATGAAGAGGTTAGTGGTGTATTGGGAATTCCTAACGAGGTGGGAGGTGGGTTTTTTGCGAATGATTGCATTTTTACATTTGTGTGAGCCTCCTCGCTTTCTTTCTTTTTTGCTCACTTTGTTTTTGGCAATCATCGGCAAGGTTACATGTGTTTTTTGTTACTGGGGACACTGAGAGATGTTAATAATGGGAGAGAAGAGAGAAGGATCCAGAGGAACATAGACTTAATCATCAAAACAAGCGTGATTCTCAGTTTCTCATTTGATTCATTGAAGCGACATTCATCTTGTGATGATGTCCCTTTGTGTGGAAGGATTTTTGTCAAATGTTGTTGAGTAGGATCTGATCCTATCTTCTTTTGTACATGTGCTTTTTATGTTTTTATGTATATTTAAGTGCTATTATGAAGCAGATTTACATGAAGTACAAGAATTCATATAGACTCTTATTGAACTGCTTTGTGTTGAAGTAGCTACTTGTTGGTAAGGATTGAAAGAATTATGTTGACTTGCAAGACATATAGATATCTTCACTAAGGATTGAAGATTATTGATTTGTGAAGATGGTGGCATCGTTTGGAGAGGTTTGTAATTTGAAGGAAAATTCTAGGCGATGGGTTGTACCATTGACCAAGATTTCATCCACCATGGCCCCCCCATCTAGAGATGTACCTAGAAGTGGTCGATGGTGAAGCTTTGGTGCAAATGTTCTCGAGTGCATAAGTATGGGTATTTACTCATGGAGCAGCTACTACATTAATTTAGCCAAAAGAATAGTAATAAGCAATAAGCTAACAGATATATAATGGCTATTAAGATTATTGGAAAAGGTCAATGCGTGAGATGCCTTAATCCGTGATGAGGCTTAAATTGTGAAAGTGCAGGTTCTTAAGCTATGAGATGGAACTCCATGAATTGTAATTCCGTGACATGGAATTCCGGGAATTTGCAGATTTTGACCCCTTTTTTTAATTTTATAGGTCATCTATGTTATGATTTGCAAGCAATAGTTTCTTATGCACTCATTTCTTACTTCTAGAGGGGTGACAAGAGTATTGTTATTCTATTCTTGATGTGCTCCTAAGTCTCCGTATTGCTTCTTGAATTTTTTGCTGAAATGATATCGAGACAGTAGGGAAGACTGCTGATTATTTACTTGAATAGACAAGCTCTTGTGTTGGTGTTGAATGCATGAGAGTGTTGGTGCTGAATGCACGAGAGTGGTTGAGTGATTTGCTAGTTGTTTCTTGGGCCTCCATTCTTGTCGAACTTTAGGTGAAGCTGTTGGGGTTGAAGTTGGTGGTGAGGTTTTCTTCACATTGTTCGATTTTACCAACCATATGATGGAATTACCATCATAGTATCCTTGTTTGTTAAAGTACATGCACATGCACCCATCTTTGACGAACACTGTAACTTGTTGGCCGATGTGCTTGATGTTGAGGCTTTCTTCTTTGAGCAAGCTTAGGGGACTTTGTTATGCGCTTGGGGACCCAAGCTTTGGTATTTCTTCAGTAGTACCCTTGTGCAGCAGCATTTTTGGTACCCAAACTTGTTGCATTGGTGGAGTTCTTTGAGAAGCTTGCATAGGCTTTTGTGCACGGTGTTGTGGAGTTCTTTTCTTTTTCCTTGGCTTTGGAGTACTGCGTTGAGGAAGAGGTTTTCACTGTCGAGGCACCCAAATTTGATTGGCACCTGAAAAGATGCAAGGGGGAAGAGAGCTTGAGCTCTTGCAAGCACACACACACACTCACAAAACCCTAATAGAGAACACACAAGGTGAGAGGCTGAATATCTTCTTCTTCTTCTCTCAACACTCAACACACCATATACAAGATAAGAGTACACAATAATATGAAAGGTACTCAACCAATACATACACGGGTTCTCTATAGTGTGAACCCAACTAAATGAGCTAGCGCTATAACTATGCCAGTCTCTAGAATGGCTGTCACACAGTTTGTCATTCCACTGGCCGCATATCACCCACGATCTCACCAACCATGCCAGTGGTGTAAGTGTGGGGCCTATCCCCCAGGCGGGTCATCAGTGTCCACCGCCTCACTAGACGAGCTCGATATCTCAACACTCCCCCTCGAGCTCAACTCCATCTCATGTACACCAAGCGAAGCCCTGAATCTGCGAAGCTTCTCTGTACCCAATGCTTTGGTGAAGATGTCAGCTACCTGATCCTCTGTGTTGACATAAACAAGGTCAAGGTCTCCTGCCAAGACCTTCTCTCTAGCGAAATGATAGTGGACCTCTATATGCTTCGTGCGAGCATGAAAGACTGGGTTCCTGGCCAACTGTATGCTGCTAATGTTGTCACAAAAAATGACAACTTGTCTATCCTGATAGACCCAAATCTCCAAGTAGCTTTCTCAACCAAGCTACCTCACATGCTGCCACAGCAGCTCCTCTATACTTGGCCTCTGTACTGGATAGAGCAACCGTAAGCTGCTTCTTGCTACTCCAAGTCACAACAGCACTGCCCAAAGAAAACATGAAGCCACTGGTGGATCTTCTATCTGAGATACTACCAGCCCAATCAGCATCTGTGTACCCATGTACACATATCTCTGTCCCAGTTTCATAGAATAGTCCATAATGCAAAGTAGACCTCACATACCTCAGTATGCTGCATCCAAATGCGATTTCCGTGGAACCTGCATAAACTGACTCACCAACCCAACAGCATAGCTCAAATCTGGTCTGGTGATCGTCATGTAAATCAAGCTTCCTGCTATGCACCTATACATAGTAGGATCCTCCAAGATCTCTCCTGAATCTGCACTCAACTTGCCATTCTGATCTAATGGCTAGGCTTACAGCCTGTCATACCATACTTGACAACATGTCCAAGCCATACTGTCTTTGCAGTAATCCAATACCATGTGGTGACCTAATCACCTCAATGCCCTCTGCACATTCACATGTCCAATTCTTTTATGCCATATGTTTGTGTCTGCAACAATTCTTGAACCATTTGCAAACATGGCAGCACTCATTTCAAGCATGTCTATATTCAACGTAAACATTCTGCCCACTCTGTTGCCTTTTGCAAGCAACTTGCACTTGTCTTTAAAATCTTCAACATAACAACCATCGGGGTTAAACCGAACCTGCAAACCCTGCTCAATCATCTGGCCAACTGAAACCAAATTCTTTGTTATGTTTGGAACGTGAAGTACATCTACAAGGTACTTCACTTTGCCATCCTGCATAGACAATGGCACATCTCCAACATGGGCAATTGGATGAGCAGTGTCATCCCTTGTTTCCACAAAACCTGGTCTTTTCGGGTTTTTCATCTCCTTGAACCACTCCCCATGACTTGTCATATGGTTTGAAGCACCTGAATCCACATACCATACATCATCTTTTTGTGCTGCATCAACATTTTCAGACATGGCATTCACGACATGCTGCATAACAAACAACCTTTCATTATCCTCATTATTTTTGCTTGAGGATGCATAGTTGTTTTGTTGCACTTTCCCATTTTGCATGTCAGCCTGCTTCTTATAGCATTCTGCCTGCACATGTCCAAGCTTACCACAATAATAGCATTCACGTGTATCATTATATTACCTTTGCCAATTTCCACGGCCTCTTTGACTCCCCCTGCCTCTGAATTTGCCTCTTCCACCTACGTGTTGTTGTTGTTGTTGTTGTGTATTCTGGGAATATTATTGCTGCTGCTGCTGTCCATAATTCTGATTACCTGTTCGGCCACCTCCTTGATCGCGTCCACGGCCTCCTCTACCTCATCCTCTTCCTGAACTTGTGTAGAAGGCCTGTTGCTCTGAACTGTTTTTGTTTTGTGAAGACTGTTAGTCTTCACCCAAGCTCTTCTCTTCTATAATGAGCATAGACACCAAATCTTTAAAGTTGGGAATGTTTTCCCGAGTCTGAATAGACGTCTTGAACGCCTTGTATTGTGGCCCGAGACCACGTAGACAGACCTCCACCTTATCATCATCATCTACTGACACACCAATAGATGCAAGGGATTCCACAGTACCCTTTATCTTCAACGCATAGTCATTCACAGACATGCTCTTTTTCTCCACAGTATGAAGTTCATTCTTCAACTGTATCTTGCGTGCCTTGGTATTTGTTTCATAGAGTTTAACCAAGGTATCCCATGCCTCCTTGGGGGACTTGGCATCCTGAATGTGCCCAATCATGGTGTCTTGTATACTAATGGAGAGCCAATACATAACTTTCCTGGTTCCCTGGTTCTAGTGTTTAAACTCTTTCACATCTGCAGAGCAGTCGGATTTATGTCCGGTATCTCCGGTGCCTCTTCATGCTCACGTTCTATGTAGTCCCAATAGCCCTTTCCCATCAAAAAATTCGTCAACCTGAACCTCCAAGTATGGAAGTTATTCTTATCAAGCTTCTCAGCCACAATCTGGGTTATCCCATCATTTGACATTTTGCCAAACATAATTTTACCAGAACAGCACTCTGGTTTGTCCTGCACAAACTGGTGTATTTTCTGCAGCAATACTATAGTACTCTCAAATGTCACAACCAGTGACCTCAATGTGCATACATACACCCAATGGCAACTGTAGACCTCTTTGCAGCACCCACAGTGTCTACACAGTCAATCTATCTTCCTGCAGTTCTTAAAACAGAGTTCTGCAGAGAATCGATGACTTACCCGCAGTGCTCGAAATCGCTTGCTTTCTGAAAAACGGAGGTCCATACGCTCTCGAAACGCGTTTTCAGCCCAAAAAATATCGTCCGATAGGACAGTATAGTTGCCCTATAGCTTTACTCCCGTGAAGAAAGCTCCTCAATCAGAGATCGTTGCGGGTGCCTCCCGTAGAGCTCCCGACAAGGGTGTAGTCACCAATACAAATAGGGAAGAGTAGTTGAAGCTCTTACCCTCATACCGCTTCCTATGGTTCTCTTGCTTGCAGCTCAGCCCTTAGCACGAACCAGGCTCTGATACCATGAAAAGATGCAAGGGGGAAGAGAGCTTGAGCTCTTGCAAGCACACACACACACTCACAAAACCCTAATAGATAACACACAAGGTGAGAGGCTGAATATCTTCTTCTTCTTCTCTCAACACTCAACACACCATATACAAGATAAGATTACACAATAATATGAAAGGTACTCAACCAATACATACAAGGGGGAAGAGAGCTTGAGCTCTTGCAAGCACACACACACACTCACAAAACCCTAATAGAGAACACACAAGGTGAGAGGCTGAATATCTTCTTCTTCTTCTCTCAACACTCAACACACCATATACAAGATAAGAGTACACAATAATATGAAAGGTACTCAACCAATGCATACACGGGTTCTCTATAGTAGTGTGAACCCAACTAAATGACCTGGCGCTATAACTATGCCAGTCTCTAGAATGGCTGTCACACAGCCTGTCATTCCATTGGCCGCATATCACCCACGATTTCACCAACCATGCCAGTGGTGTAAGTGTGGGGCCTATCCCCCAGGCGGGTCATCAGTGTCCACCGCCTCACTAGATGAGCTTGATATCTCAACAGCACCTTCATAGTAGCCTTGAGCTACAAGTAGCTGCTTCTCCACCCACATTTTGATACTATTAAGATACCTTGATTGTGGTTATCGTGGTGGATTTTTCGTTTGGGTTGATGTGGAAGGTTTGGGGCCCTCCTTGACTTTGGTTGGTGGGGCTACGGGTTTGAGACTCATAGGCATTGTTGATGATGATGATGTTAGAGTCTCTTGTGGAGTGGTTGTCGATGACAAGGCCTTTGAGCATGTGGTTGTCTCCTTTGGTGAGGTTTGTTGATGAAGATGCATAGGCTCCGGGGTCTTTCCTTTGAGTTCCTTGTTATAGATAGATGGTTTGGATGTGGGAACTTCTTCAGGAATATATGTTGATTACAAGGTTTTGGCATTGAACTTCTAGGTGAGGATGGGGTTGAAGGAGTAGAGGCTTTATCGGAGTTGGTTTTGTTAACGCAGATGGTAGGTCATTGTGTAGAGGGGCTTTTATGGAAAAGGCTTATATCCTTTTGCGTTCAGCATCATAGATATCCATTAAAGTTGGATCCTCTTCCTGGCAGTATGTTATTGTCAACTTTTTGTCGTTGCCCATTATGATGACTCTATTGCTAGCAAAGCACAGTGGTGCTTGGGCAGCAACAATCCATTTATGCCCTAAGATTAAATCTGCTTCCAACACATACTCAACCACAAAAAACTTGCAAGTGAGGGGGATAGTTTCAATATGCATTGTATGTTCAAAGTACCCTAGACATGGCATGTTCAAGTCTTGTGTAAAGGTAATCCTTTCATGATGTGCCGTGAGTGTTGGTTGACCTAAAAAATCCCATAGCTCGAGGGTCATGAGATTGTGTTCTCGTGTTGGATAAAGTTGTGCTTGAGCTGTGGTGATTTTTTTTGCAATTTCCAATCCAACCAAAATCCTAGGAATCTTTTCAGCAAGATATGTTGGAAGTTTCACCTCCTGCAAGGTTTCTTCCTCCCGTGCCTGCAGGAGTGTTCAAGGTGACTATTTGCATGGATTCATCTAGTGAATACAACGATTCACTTATCCAAGGTCCACCAAAGACGACATCATATTCAAGGGATTATAGGGTAACATGGAATGTAATTCCATATCACCATCGATTGTCTGAGTAGTGTATCTAAAAGAACCAATGACTAGCGTGAGGGCTAATCAATGCGCGTTTGCGCTGAACATCATTGCCTGTAGGGCAATCCAACCATACCATGATAGAATCTTCCAAAGGAACCATGGGTGTTTCGGTTATTGTTTCAGATTCAGATCCTGTTTCTGTTTCATATTCCCGTTCACTTTCATCCTCTGTTTGGGTCTCAACTTTTTCAAGAGTACCCAATGCATACACTAGCACACGGCCCTTTAACAATTCTTAATGAGGACTGTTTGGAAACTTGCGAATCCTCACAGTCCTGGTTTATGGAGTTTATTATGTCCTTGTATAACTCAGGTTGAGCCATTAAAGGTGCAAGTGTTGATGTGATGTTGGCTTTATTATGAGAGAACAAAATTCCTCCGAATGAGGTTTTGAGAGACTGTTTTAATCTTGTAAGGGAATTATCAACTTCCTTATCTGGTCATCAATGAAAGATACATAGTGATGGCATCCTCCCATTGGTGCCATCTTTGTCAGCCCCTATACATCTTAGTGCACCACATCAAGTACTCTCTTACTTACATTCCTATCATGTGGAAATACATTATTTTTTTGCTTTCCTAACTGACATGATTCACATACTTTATGCATTCCATCAAGTACTCTCTTACATTTCTATTATGTGGAAATAACATTATTTGTTTACTTTCCAAACCGACATGCGTCACATACTTTATACATTCCATCCATCTTAAACTCTGGTAAATCTGTAACAATTTCTAAATTTTGCATAGACTTAATATGCTCATTCACATGACCAATACGTTTGTGCCAGATATCTATATCAATCACAATACTTTTATCTTGAAGTTGTGTAAACATTCAAGTGTATGGTTTATTCTTCGATGTATATGTGAGTTTGATTAATTCTTCAAGAAGAAGTACATGAGGTCCCGTAACATATCCTTTCTTTTCACATGGACAAATTTGCAAAAGGCAAAAGCTTCGTTTAATTACATTACCTTCTCATACAATTCTTGCAAATTGGGACTCCTTGCCTTACATTCCCCTTTCATCTATCTTCATCATTCAAATCATCCTCTAATCTACAAAGTAATGCATTATATGTAACCGCATTATTTGATCTGGCATTCCTTATCCACACCTTATTTCCTCATGAAACCACCCACAAATCCACATGCTTGGAGAGGATATAGACTCCATCAAAATAAAGGATGTAAAAGAGACATACTAGAGTTCACAAATCCATTTTGCAAACCTCCCGGTGGGATTAGGTTAATTAACCAAAAATTGCAAAGAAGGTTGAGAGATAAGAAAAAAAAGGGATGCTATGCCATGAATTTATTCACTAAAAATACAAGTGACAAATCTTCTTTGTCTATCTCACCATACTTCTTCTCTACATAAGTGAGTTGTTAGCTTGCACAATAAACTAGCTTACATGCATCCTTGCTCTCTCTTTTATAGGATCATTGCACCCATTGAATGAGCACACACACTTGGATTTACAAAAAATTCATCCTTCAACCTTGGAGGATGATTTTTTTGTCTATGTCACCATACTTCTCCTCTAGATCAGTGAGTTGTTGGCTTGCATAGGCATGCATCCTTGCTCTCCCTTTTATAGGAGCATTTCACCCACTAAATGAGCATACACACTTGGATTTACAAAAAATCCATCCTTGGTTTTCCTTTTATAGGAGCATTGCACCCAGTAAATAAGCACACACACTTGGATTTACAAAAAAAATCATCCTCCCACCTTCGAGGCTACAAAATTGGATTTACATAAAAATTGCCTCCCACCTTGGAGGCTACATAATTGGACTCTAACTTATGCATTACTTAAGCCATGTGAAAGAACAAATTCGATCTCACATCAACCTCAGTAGCTATCTCCCACAACTCATAAGAATCTAAATGGACCTTATTAAGTCTTTAAATTCGAGAGTGTATAGTTGGTTCCATCCAACTTTCCATGCACAAATGGTGGTGGCCAGTGGCTGCAGGTTGTGCCATTTCTCCAAATCTTCCACTTGCCCATGTAAGAAAATACACTAAGTGAAACTTGATCACAAGATAAAAGATCTTGTTTTGAAGATACAGAGAATAATGATGTACCACTATTGCAAACCGAACTTACAAATTGATGGTCACCTACCCATGCACTCCAACAAGGAGAGTTAATGGCAATCTAGGCAGACTCTGAATAGAGGATGTCATGCACATACAAGAGTGCACAACGTGGTGAAGATAGACCGATGGCATATGCCCATCCATGTGCTCCAAAAAGGAGCTTTAATGGTGATCTAGGTAGACTATAGATAGAGGATGTCATGCACATACAAGGATGCATACCGTAGTGAGGATAGATAGACTAAAGCTATTGATCTTTATATGATATGAAGACTATTAAACTAGTTTAAATATAGTATATAAAGCTGTTGATCTTTTGATATGAGATGAAGACTATTGAACAAGTATATATAGTATCCATGGTTGGAGTCGTATCATAGGTCAACCACTATGACTATAGTCCATATGGACTAAATCGACCACATGACCTAAGTAAGACCATATCAGACTACACAAGCACCTTTGGTCTCAATGCAACTTTCAGACCCATCCGAGGTTGTCTACACACCCATTTCAACCCCGCAACTTGAAGACTAGGTGTCCCCAAGAAGATCTCCTTCTACCCAAAAGTGCAACCATACTAACATGCATCCTACTTGGCATGGTGCCAAGTCTACATAAGTTATTTCCTAAGAGCATTGGGCCACACATGGCCAACATTCAATGTCTAAACTAGGAACTAGTAGGGCTGAAGCACCCGAGTGCTCAACACAACAACTACTACTCATATAAGGGGGGCCTTACAAAATGAAGCAACCCGTCACTCACATAGTGACAATGATGAGAGTGGAGCATCGATTTCCAACAAAGTCTTCTAAAATTCATTGGAGCAAAAGTTGGGATGAGTTCTTAGATATCAATATTGGTAAGATAACGTTGATTAGTAGAATATATGCAATTTAAAAAGAGAGAGAATGACCTTGTGCGTGCACCTTGTCTTAATAAAATCCTTTCGTTGCACATGTTTGGCTAATCTCATAAAATATTTGAATATAAACAAGGGATTATTGCATGCCTTGTCACAATACCACAGATGAAGGCAACCAAACAGAAAAACTGTGCATCAATACCACATAAACAATGGGGGAAAACACTCCACCAAGACAACCAGCCCACATGACCCATACACAGGATATACTTTTTCGTGATGAGAGAGTAGTCTCTTAACCAACAATCTCCCAACATCATGCAATCAGGGTGCCATCACACAGCGCATTTGCACTTGGAAGGATAAGCAGATGACTGCAGCACATAGATGCATAGGTCCACTCGCCATATCCCCAAAATGCCATCTGTATGTGTAAAGCTAATTGCACAGAAATTGAACAGATACATGGAGAAATCTTTGCATTTTTAGGCCTTTCTCAAAGAGAGAACTCTGTGCACAACTCCAAAAATGTAAACACTGATGTATTGCATGGCCATGACAGAATACAGCATATCAGATCCTGTCAATTGCAGGGCTTCAACCATCTCAATTTAAGTTGAGTGGTCCTATTCGCCTTTATCACTATAGTTCTTCAATTTCCTTTCATCACCGGCAACCTTAGCTGCGGTCTTCACAAGGCTACTAGGATAAAACACCTTTCGCAGCTTTGATACTGTCCAAGCTGTGGTTAGAAATCCTCCGGCAGTGTTGAGTCCCTCTTGTGTAAACTCTCCCGCCTCATTTCCATACCTGCACACCATGTGACATCGATGATGAGTACCACAGCCTCACTTGCAAAATCATATAAGGAGGGCCACATTTGTTTCCATAACTAAGCCAATTACCTTTGCGCAACCAGCCCTGTTGTTGCAACAGATGTTGTCGTCAATACATTTTTTCCTGCTATCTCTAGTGCATCAAAAATTTTCCCTGGAAACAAGCGGTTCAACAATTTAGTTCACCCACTTGCCAACCTCTGTTCCCTTCTTCAACCTAAGCAAGACGCAAAGCCATGAGCTCAGGCAAATTTCTTACCGAAACCATCCAAAGATGCCAGTGCAATCTCTCCAGGCAGAAGGTTGAGAAGCTTCTGGCCTGTTTCTGAAGTGACAAGTGGTCTTGTTATGAAAGCTGCAGCTTTCACAACTCCCGAGAAAACCCCACTGACAATTTGCTGAGACATGGCTGAAATCTTTCGCGCTCTACAATCAATTTTCTCACGTTAGCTAAATCTTTCACAACAAGCTTTCTAATCAAAACAACCATCCGGCCTTAGTGCAGAGCCATTGGTACAATGCTGTTCAAAAGAAAAACAGGTAGTATTCTCTCTTCCCCCAAAAGCATAGAACATCCATATGCCATCTGAGAACTACACATCCAAATGCACTAACCTTCTGATTCTCCTCATTGCACTTGGACTGACTTTGGTTGGAGTGTCCTTTGCTTGCAGCCTTCCTTTCATGTAGAGGTTCCCTTTCTCCAGCTGTGCTACTGTGGCCTCACTGCACCAGAATATAACCCTGATGATCTGCCCTGCTCCCGACGCGATGGCCCTCGCTACACTGCTACTGTAATCCTCCACGTTGGGCGCCAGCAATGTCCAGTACTCTGCTGAGCCCTCCTCTGCAGGAAGCTCTTTCAAGTTTCGAGCAAGACGATTGACTAAGTCTTTCGGTGGTGATTTAGGCCCATCTCCGCTGCTCTGACCAGAATTTTTCTCCGCACCAGCTGCGGTTCCCTGTAAAGTCGGTGCAGATGGCAGCAATGCGCCTTCTGGTGCGACTTGCGGGGTGGTGAAGTAGCTGTATTTCTTCAAGACCTCAACTAGTTGCTGCAAGGCGGCCGCACCGGAGCTCGGGCTGAAGGTAATCCCATAGTTGAGAAGGTTTTCAGATGAAGGGGATGGCGCCGCGGCGGCAGCAGGGGACTGGCATCTCTCTTCAGGGGAAGACCTGCACTCTTCTTCGATTTCACGCGGGATGACGAGGGAGAAGAAGTAATGAAAAGGGTCTAGCATTACCGAGGCCTGATCTTTGGTGAGCGGCCACTGGAGCTCCTTACCGACGCGTGCGAAGACAGCGATGCCGTTACCACCCTGGTTGAGGAGGACAAGAGAGAAGGGACCGGTGGCGAGGTGGAAGCTAGCCTGGCGGTCGATGAGGTGAGCGATGGCGTCCGGAAGCGTGACGAGAACGGTCTCGGAGGCGTGAACAGGGGAGAGCTGGGCTTTGGAAAGGTTAACGGTGATGGATTCTATGGAGACAGGGTCGGGGTAGTGGAGGCGGGAAAGCGGGTCGACAGGAGGAAGCTCTGCAGGGGTCTTGAGGGATGGGTAGCGGATGTAGGGATCCATGGCCGCGACACGCAAAAACCCCAGAAAAACACACACAGGCGAGTTTTCGAAAAGTTGTTGGGGACGATGAACCAAGAACGGCCTTTATACGCTGTTGCGGTCACCGTGTGACGTGTCGGCTCCGCACAACGCGTTCGTGCCACCACGGAACGTGGCGCATCGCTAAGGAATAAAGCTGGAGCCGAGTTGCCGACTCCTTAATTTTTATTATCCCTTTTCAGAGGGACATACTAAAGTCTAAAATACCACTTTTCAAATACTAAAAAGTGTATTTTCAGTGTGGTTTTGTGGGACATACTAAAATGCCAATGATAATGATGCATCTTGTACAAGAAATCAAATTTCCGTTGAGTTACGGTCTTTATCTCCTCATTTGAGCCTTGTCTATTCCTACCACATTGAGTGGAATTCCAACATGTCAACCTCAAGGAAATAGAAGAACATATAATAGAGGCATATATGAGCGGATATTTTTTTATAGCACCTGTGCGCGACATTATTTGAATGTCTCTATGCCCCACATGAAAATCATCTCCTTGACCCGGCATGATATCTGCTACCTCACTTGCAATAGGGACCAAGTATTGCCATGAGGTTGATCGAGCTTCAATGATGACCATTCTCAAATCTGCATGTGGACTTGACAGCAACATTTCTCTCATTAAACGAAGTGCACGGGCGTACGAATTATGTACATACATCATTGTTTGCAACCTTTCAAACAATGTTATGATTTAAAGAGGGCATCCCATGAAGCGTATTCTCTAACTCATGCTCCGTATCATATATATAAAGCTGAGAAAATTGAGGAGCCGCATCTCGTGTTTCATTAGGTATGACAAAACCAACACAATGATAGGTGGTATCATGGATTCGAAAATTGAATACTCCTCCTCCCCTAGTGAATTGACTATCCAAGTGAGCACCCGATGAAATGAATGCCAAGTCATTATTATAAGAGCATATATTCTTTTTGTATTCCTTACTTGCATTATCATTACCACGTAACAACTTCACCAATGCAGGAGGTGGATTTTCCAATGGTAGTAGAGAGACCTTCCCACTTCCACAACAGTGTTTACCCACATATTCTCCAAGCTTTCTTGAGGCCTCACACTTCCAAATTATTTCGAAACACAAAATAGCGAATACTATTTTTCTTAACTTCAAACAACAACATACTACTTGAGATAGACATAGAGAGTGACAATGACATAGATAGACAGTGAGAGAGACAATGACATAGACAGTGATATATATATATATATATATATATATATATATATATATATATAGAGAGAGAGAGAGAGAGAGAGAGAGAGAGAGGAAGGCAGAGTTGAAACATGTTCAGAGATGGAAAATAAGAGCACGAGAACAAAATAGAAGAGAGAAGTATTAAATTTGAGAAAATAGAAATTTCATATATATCCCCAAAATGAAGAGCCAAATCTAAAAGTTGCAACACAATTTGTCCCTTGATGAACAACACACACATACACACACACACTATTCACTAACTTTTAAAATTAATAAAACTTTCAAAATACACACTCTCTCTCTATCTCTATCTCTATCTCTCTCTCTCTCTCTCTCTCTCTCTCACACACACACACACACACACACACAATTTTAAAAACCCACACATCCCCACAAAATATACACACTCTCTCTCTCTTTCTCTCTCTCTCTCTCTCTCTCTCTCTCTCACACACACACACACACAATTTCAAAAACCCACCCACACACCCACAAAATACACACTCTCTCTCTCTGTATTTCTCTCTCTCTCTCTCTCTCTCTCTCTCACACACACACACACACACACTTTCAAAAACCCACACACATCCACAAAATACACACACTCTCTCTCTATTTCTCTCTCTCTCTCGCTCTCTCTCTCTCTCACACACACACACTATTTCAAAAACCCTCGAACCACACACACATACACACACACACTATTCACTAACTTTTAAAATTAATTAAACTTTCAAAATACACACACTCTCTCTCTCTCTCTCTCTCTCACACACACACACACACACACACACACACACTCATGCACAATTTCAAAAACCCACACAGACACCCACAAAATACACACACACACACACACACTCTCTCTCTCTCTCTCTCTCTCTCTCTCTCTCTCTCTCACACACACACACACACACACACAAACGCGCGCACACACACACACACGCACACACACTTGCTATCCAAAATACTTTTAACATTTTTAAAAAATTCTCTCAACTAACACACAAACTTAGAACACGCACATAATTCTCTCTCTTTCTCTCTCACCCACACACCCACACACACACTTGCTATTCAAATTAATAAAACTTTTTAAAGAACTTTCAACATATTTAAAAAACTATCTAAATCTTCACACCCACACACGCACACACCACACAATTAAAAAACTTCCAACTACAATTAACAAAAACTCTCAAACACACACGGCACACACCCAAACAATTCTCTCTTTCTCTCTCACCCACCCACACACACACACACACACACACACACACACTTGCTATTCAAATTAATAAAAAATTTTAAAGAACTTTCAACATATTTAAAAAACTATCTAAATCTTCACACCCACACATGCACACACCACACAATTAAAAAACTTTTAACTACAATTAAAAAAAACTCTCAAACACACATGGCACACACACACACACACACACAATCAAATTAGTAAAACATTTTAAAAATTTTAACATTTTAAAATAACTCAAAACAATTAAAAACTTTCAACTACAATAAAAAAACTCTCTCAAACACACACGCGCGCGCGCGCGCGCACACACACACACAAATTAGTAAAACATTTAAAAAACTTTTAACATTTTTAACTTTTAACAAATGTGTGTGTGCGCGCGCGCGGCGCGCGCACACACACACACACAAATTAGTAAAACATTTAAAAAACTTTTAACATTTTTAAAAAACTCTCTCAACTAACACACACACACACCCACACACGCGATTCAATTTATTAAAACATTTAAAAAACTTTCAACTTCAATATTAAGCATATAGACTACAGATTAGGGAAGATACAAATGCATGCCTTCTATGCGGTGGTCGTCTTTTGCAACAGTACATTGTTGATGCATATAGTAGCATGGAAGAATCTAGATTAGTATGGATACGCAATAACCAGAAAGCATTGCGTGCTAAAGTATACCAGGGGTCTTGCAGATATGGTTAATTTAAGCGATGGGGTTAATAGAGTCTCTAAAGGCATTGCTAGACGTAGGGTGGTACTGCCATCTATATATACTGGGAGGCCTAGATATATGCATCAATTGTACCAGGATTCAATAGCTATTGTTAGAAAGATGGGTAAACCTGACCTGTTTATCACCTTTACTTTGCAATCCCAAGTGGGATGAAATAACCAATGCTTTATTGCCGGGTCAAGTTGCCCAAGATCAACCTGACTTGACTGCATGGGTCTTTTATGAGACGCATAAGGACATGATGCACTTATTGGTGAAAAAATCAATATTTGGAACAGTATTGGGATTTGTTTCCATTATTGAATTTCAAAAAAGAGACTTGCCACATGCACATATATTATTGATATTGGAAAGTGGATGTAAACCGACGATCAAGATCCCTCACTATTTGGTATATGCTGAACTTCCTGAGACAAGGTGATGTTTCCAGAGTTGAACATCATAATTAGTCATTGTAATGTCCATGGACCATGTGGTGAACTAAATATGTGCTCTCCTTGCATGGTTAATGAGAGTTGCAACAAATATCGGTATCCTTAAAATTTTTGCGAGACTACTAGCGTTGATGACAATGGGTATCCAACTTACATGCGACGAGACGATGGTAGTTTCATCCAGGCAAAGGATCATAGGGTGGATAGTTGATGGGTTGTTCCAAATATGACCCTTTTCTCTCTTTGAGGTACAAATCCCATAATATTAGCATAGAAGAATGCTCTACCATTACAGCTATAAAGTATTTGTATAAGTATGTATACAAATACTCTACCATTACAGCTATAAAGTATTTGTATAAGTATGTATACAAAGGACATGATAGAGCTAATATATAGAGTTGCAAGACAGAAATGGGGTTATTGATGAGGTTAGTCAATATCTAGATGCACGGTATGTTTCTGCATCAGAGGCATGCTAGCGCATATACCAATATAATTTGCACGATGAAAATCTCGATATACAAAGGTTACATGTTCATCCGCCCAAGCACAATAATGTGCTTTTCAATGACCATGATGACTTGCGTGATGTGATTAGTTGTGACAGAAACCAAAGAACATCTCTCACCGAATGGTTCAAAGCCAATCAATTGTACGCGAATGCAAATAGCTTAATATATGTGGGTGTGGAATTTAGCTCTTCGCTCATGGACTAAAAGGAAAAGGGAAAATATGATCGAACGTATGTATAATGTTAGTCCAAGTGCAGGTGAGCAATATTACTTTTACGGATGCTACTCACAGTGTGCAAAGGGTGTAAATCTTTTGAGGATTTGCGAACAGTGAATGGACATTTGTATCCATGTTTTAAGGCTGCACGTGAAGCCAGAGGGATGGTGGAGAGTGATGAGGAGTGGTATATGTGTCTCCAAGAAGCTGCAATTCAGAATACATGATTCCAGCTGCATCAATTGTTTGTCATTATAATGGTTTTTGGTGAGCCTATATACCCTGGGCAGCTTTGGGACAAATTCTCCACCGAACTTTCAGAAGATTTTTTTCATTCATTGCAGCAGAGAGGGTGTGTCAATGTTGGTGTTTGACATTCTATAGCAAAGAATCAGACTTTGTTGCACATGCAAGATCTCTTACACCAGTATGGAAAGCGGTTAGCTGATTTTGAAGGGTTGCCTATTCCAGATAAATCAAGTGTTGCCACTGTCAACAATGGTTTGCTGATGGAAGAGATGATGTTTGATTCTGTTCAGCAGGGCTGATTTGTCTGTTTCCATGGAAAGGAGTCTTAATAATTGTCAATCAAGAGCATTTGATACTATCTTTAGAGCTGTTTCTTTGAACCAGAGTGGTATTTTTTTCCTTGAGATGACCAGGTGGATCAGGCAAAACCTATCTTTATAATGCCTTGCTATCTCGATTGTGTGGAGAGAAACACGTTGCCTTGGCATGTGCATCGTCTAGAATAGCCGCATTGTTACTCTCAAATGGTCGTACAGCTCACTCACGTTTCAAAATCCCATTGGTACTCAATGCTTCTAGCACATGTGGAATCAAAGCTAATAGCCCATTGGCCGAGGTGTTGAAGCTTGCAAGGTTAATCATTTGGGACGAGGCTCCAATGATGCATAGGTACGCATATGAAGCACTGGACAGGACATTGAAAGACATTATGCAAAGTGATACAGTGTTTGGTGGAAAAGTTATGCTCTTTGGTGGTGACTTCAAGCAAATCTTATCGGTTGTGCCAAAGGGATCGCGTGAGGATATTATTGATGCAACGTTATGCCGATCACATATTTGGAGATATGTGAGTGTTTTAAAGCTCACCCAAAACATGCAAGTTAGACATAGTGCTTAACAGTATAGAATATGAATTTGTCAAATGGACATTACAAATTGGAGATGGCACTATAGGTCAGCCAAACAATGAAGGCAGAGTGGTAATTCCACCACAAATGATCCATGGCAACTCTGTTTTGAGTTTGGTAGAATGGGTATACAAAAATCTTCAGAGTGGAGGATAATGCATGCTTCTTCAAAGACTGTGCTATTCTTGCACTACAAAATCTAGAGGTTGATGAGATCAATGACCTAGCCTTGAGTTTGTTGCCCAGTCTTGAGAGAGAATACCACAGTGCAGATTCTGTTGTTTCTTGCGAGAATGATGCAATACTGTATCCAATTGAGTACTTGAATAGTTTGAACTTAGGTGGTGGTTACCCTCCTCACCGCTTACTTCTAAAGATTAATGCCTCTATCATGCTGCTCCGCAATTCGGACCCTCGACGACGGGGACTTTGTAATGGTATGAGATTGATATGCAAGCAATTTAACTCAAAGGTGATAGAAGCATAAACCATTATAGGTACAAACATTGGAGACAGAGTCTTTATTCCCAAGATAACATTTATGCCTACTATGCTTCTATTGCCTTTTGACATGAGAAGGAGACAAATTCATGTCAGGTTAGCTTTTGGTATGTCAATAAATAAGTCCCAACAAGGATAAACATTGAGTGTATTGGGACTTTATCTGGCCACACAAGTATTCACACATGGACAACTGTATGTTGCTATGTCACCTGTTAGATTATCCGATGCAGTGAAAGTGTGTGTAAAGCATATTGTGGAATATGAAAGCGGCACAAAAGGTTCAAATGAAGTCTTCACAACCAATGTTGTCTACAAGGAGGTTTTGCAACAAATGGCATGCCAAAGAATGTAAATATAAATGGTAGGTTACAAATGTTAGAGAATACATTTATACATATCTTTGTACAATGAAGTAACCATTTGAATGAAGAATGTTTGCAAAGATGTGCCATGTGCTGTCTTTGTTTGCTTTTGGATTGCTTTCATATACAGTGCCATTATTTTATTCCTTGCTTGGCTGAAGCTACTAAGCACACACACACACATAGAGCCACACACACACACACACATATATATATATATATATATATAGAGAGAGAGAGAGAGAGAGAGAGAGAGAGAGAGAGAATGTGTGTGTGTGTGTGTGTGTGTTATATTTGATATCAGGGGTATATTGCTTAGGATGGATGTGGCAAAAGATCATTTTCGTTCGTTTATGGTGATGGACAAGATATTGAAGGTGAATTTTTTAGACGTTTGCTATAATATAGGTATTATTGTTTTCCAAGATCTATTTAATAATCATGGCTGAATTGTAGACCCTCCATTTTGGGAAGGACAAGCAGCAACATCTCTAATTATCGAACTATTAGAGAGCATTGGTGTTTTATGGTATATATAGAAACTTCCTTTTTATGTAGCTTTTGTGTTTTATTTGATTAATGTATATTTTTATTGAAACATTATTTTTGCAACGACATATTTTTATTTTTTAGAACCCAGATTATTGTTAGGTTTGTATGGTTGAGACACTTATAATGAGAGCTTTGGGCTCCTTGGAATTCACAATCTAAGATTGCGGAAGATTGCAGATCAACTTCATGTACGTGTAACGTTTGTGAATTATGAAAGCCTGATAAGTTAGATTTTGGGTGCATAGGTACTAGACAATACAGAATTTTTCGATTTGCTGTTTACAAGCCTGATCAAATGCCGTTCGCCTGAAATATTGATCGACCAAATAAGTTTTGTAAACTGTAATCCTTATCCTTCTTTTTTGCAGCGAACGAGAATTATATCTTCAATGCTAATGTTTTTTTCTAGCATACATTTTGCCAGATTGGTATAGGCTACCAAGGAGAGATAATCCAGTTGTCCAAAGATTGTTTTAAAGCCGTGTTCAGGTGTGTTAAGATTGTCATCATTTTATGGGTTTGTAATGCTAGATGTATATTTATATGCCAAGTTTGGTGCTTTAGGAGCTTCTATATGGATATATATGGGAATCATGATGTGTTTATATATAAGGTTTTGGCAAGTTGAGGATGATGAAGTCAACTCATAAATATATGTATACATATATGTATGAGTGTGAACAATATCTATGGATATTATGTGTTTATATATAAGGTTGGCAAGTTGAGGATGATGAAGTCAACTCATAAATATATGTATACATATATGTATGAGTGTGAACAATATCTATGGATATTATGGGTGCGCGCGCATACACAGACACATATTTACATGTGTGTATGTGACATGCACACATGCATTCATAAGCGCACACACACACACACATATATCTTCCAGTTGTAACATGTATGGTTTCAACGGATTACACGTACACATACACATACGTACATGTACATACATACGTACATACATACATACATCTTTATGTGTGTTTGTGTGTAACTTGATGTGCCTAGCTTCTAAAAGGAAAGGAAGGGTGATTTTACACATATTTCTTTTGCTTGTAGCTACATGCAAAATGCTTCCTTGAAAATGCAAAATGCTTCCTGCCCATCTCGGAGATGGGTCGCGACACTAGTTTAAATAAGGCAACGTATCTTTGACAAATTTAAAAGGTTTATATAACTAAAACCACCCCAAGTTTGAGACCAAGTGTTTTTCAAATTTTAGAGACGCACTTTTTGTGTATATTGTGAAAATTCTTAGTCATTGTTTAATCTTGGCCACACAAAGATACATTATTACGCCGTTCTTCCTAGTAGTGTAATTGGCACCAACTACCTACTCATCAGAGCTGAAATTATGTTTCCTCATAGGATTGAAGAGTAACACTTTGCACAACTTCATCATAGTCTCAAATCTAGATTCTTTTTATCAACGTTGCAAACAAGTAATCCGTGATGGACGATAATTGTGAAATGAAATACTCCTTGTCTAAACCAATAGAGGTAGGTCTAAAGAGAAATTGATCTCTAAAATGTTCATCCCCGAATTCTAGAGACCTCCTTGCTTAAAGAAACTTCAAAAAGGGGAAGAGCTCAATTGAACACAATCCTTCCACTTATGGACCAAATGTGTTGCATACATTATATACGTGTACACATTGCCAACACTACCACCCAAATCAAAATGGATGTACCCTAACCCAATATGTCTCCATTCGCATGCAGCAGCAACCGCCCCATCTCTCTCTACCCGTGTAGACCTAGCATGACAATGATCTGACTCCGGGTCAGAAAATCCCACTTCAAGATGACTCAACATCTTGAATCGTCGATCTCACTTCATCGATCTCACTTCTACGATCGTGCGATCCAACCTCACCAATCACACATCTTTGATTGTTTGATCTGACTTCTCAATCGATTATCAATCCAACATCTCAAATCGTGATCCAACCTAACTAATCTCACATCTTTGATTGTTAATCCTACTTCTATGATCGTGGATCTTAGATTGCACAAATAAGGTTCTAGAAGTTATGTGTATTACATTATATTTGAAACTTTTAAGGCAAGGTTCATTTTTTGTTGCTCGGTGTTTTGACTGTTGTGTAGCATTTTTGTGCTCTTGGGTATTTGCACATCGTTGGAAGACGATGAGGAGGCTTGGGCCCCAAATTCTTCTTTTACATAAGCCCTCGGGAAGAGAAATGAGGAGAGAGAGAGAGAGAGAGAGAGAGAGGGTGGAACGAACCTTCACTACCAACAAACACCCTAATGAATGGAATGAACAAGAAATGAGCAACACAACTATACAAATCCCTTGAGATAACCATCTCTCTATCACAACAATCCTAATAGAGAAGATTAAGGGCTCTCATACATAGAATGCTCTCACCATCCCACATGTAATGGACCCAAGAGAAGAGAACAACACTCCCCCCATCCTCCGCCAAGCAAGATGCAAACCCTCAAGCACATAAACCTCCCTCTTGTTGCAACACAACCTCACACCATCTCACTAGCTATATGGGAAGAAGAAGGACCAAGGAATCTTCCACCCTTGCAACACACACTCCCTCTCACACAAGAATTAACAAGAGGGCAAGGGGAACAAAAAGAGACTTTGCACAAGAGTAAGCTCACATTCTCACTCAAGGACAAGACACAAAAGTGGATTTCAACCCTAGGGTAGAGGGAATGATATCTCCCTCACCCATGCGCTTATTATATATTAGCAAAAGCAAGGCTACCCATATGCCACATGGCAAGCATAGGAGAGACAAAAAATACAACCAATGAGGTATGGGCAAGCCTATCATCTCCATTACCTAAGGCAAATAACTTAGGCTATGTGCATCAAATAAATAATATAATGTGTGCAATGTGCATGTACACCTAGAGTGGTCAATGAAGCTCAATATCGGCCTAGGTGTTAACTCCATGGGTTAACATTCCCCCACCTTTGATGCACATTCAATATCGTCAAATGTAGGAAAGGATCTCTAAGGTGGAAGTACGAGGGGGGAAGTACAAAAAGGAGAAAAATGATGAAGCATACTAGGACGAATAAGATCAAAAGATGTGTCGATGAAGCCCATGTCAATGAAGGAGGTATAGGAAGTTCCCTCATCTCTAATGTGATTAAAGTAAAAGTATCCTCATTGTCACTACCATAGGTATGTGTGTATCCCTTGGCTACCAAACTTTCCTTATACATGCTTCTAGACCCATTTGAATTTGTTTTCCTTTATAGACCCACTTGCATCCAATTGTCTTCTTCTCTTTAGGCAAAGGCGCTAACTCCCATGTCTCATTTACATCCAATGAAACCATCTCTTCATCCATCGCATCTTCCCAATGCTTATATCCAAGTGCCTCCTCAAAACATGTGGGTTCTATCTCTTGTATTGCTTTTACCATATAAGCATAATAATGGGCTGTGTATCCATATAAGAATAATGAGAGAAAATCTTTCGAAAAGTTGTTAGAGACAATGATCTAATTGTCAGTCTAGACATGAACGGCTTTTATATGTTGTTTTAGTCATTGTGTAACATGTCAGTTTTGCACACGCGTGCTTGTGCTACTATCACGCGGTGGCTTTGACCGTACGCATTACTTGGAAACCTGGCACATTTCTAAAGAATAAATCTAGAGCCAAGTTGCCAACTTCTGAATTCAATATGGACACTAAAATTTGTTTTTTTAGAGGGACTTACTAAAATACCACTTTTAAAATACTAAAAAGTGTTTCTTTAATGGAAGAACATACTAAAATACCTTTTTTTAGTGGGACATAAAAATTGCTTCTTTAGTGGAAGAATATACTAAAAATACCAATTTTTTAGTGGGGCATACTAAAAATACCAATTTAAACACTGAATTGTATTCAAATAAGGCAGTGTCATTTTGACAAATTTAAAGGCTTGTATAATTGAGACCAAGTGTTTTTCAAATTTTAGAGATGTGCTTTTTGCGCATACTTTAAATGGCTATGAAAATTCCTAGTCATTCTTTAATCTTGGCCAAACAAAAATACGTTATTATGTCATTCTTCTTGGCATCATAATTGGCACCAACTACCTAGTCATCAAAGCTGAAATGATGTTTCTTCATGGGATTGAAGAGTAACACTTTGCACAACATGATCATAGTCTCAAATCCAGATTCTTTTTATCAACGTTGCAAAGAAGTAATAATATGATGGAGGATAATTATGAAATGAAATACTCCTTGTCGAAACCAATTGGATAAAGAGAAATTGGTCTTTGAAATGTTCATCGACCACCTTGCTTAAAGAAACTCCAAAAAGGGGATGAGCTCAATCAAACACAATCCTTGGAACCTCTTCCACTTATGGACCAAATGTGTTGTTTACATTGTATACGCATGTACACATTGCCAACACTACCATCCCAACTCACAATGTCCACACCCTAACCTAATATGTCTCCATTCATATGCGATAACAACCACCCCTTCTCTCTCTACACGGTCCCTGAAGCACAGTTGTTCAAAAGTTAAAAGAAGTACCCAAAAAGTCATATTTTAACACGACTCTTCTGCAACCCAAATAAAGTGACCACAAATCTTCGAATATGTTCCCTTTGATACAGTGTGGTTTGTTCTTGCCACTTCAAAATGTAGACATGAATATGTTCAAAATGTAGACATGAATATGAGACCAAAATTCTTGTTTGCTATTAATTAATTAGATGAGAGAATATAGAACCTTACAATATAAACCTTACATTGTAAGGATTACATTGTAATGAAAAAATGAGATTATGTGGGGTATGGAAAAAAAATGAATTTTGAAGATATCTCCATATTCTTCTTTACCACCTCAAAATGCTAATAAAAGGCAAGACTGTGTGATGGGCATTTGAGGCTATGGCCTCCAACGCGACATAGAGAGAGAGAGAGAGAGAGAGAGAGAGAGAGAGAGAGAGAGAGAGAGAGAGCATGATCGTGATCTGAACAAATTTTTTTAACTGTGTTCTGCTTCATTTTTTTCGCTGGGTTTAGGCTACATTTCACTTTGTTTTGATGTTTAGGGCCTAAGGTTTTAACCTTAGCGAAAACATATTAATTAGCACCCTTACGGGCTAGAATAGAGGGGGAGTATAGAACACAGGCAGCAACAAAATGGAACAAAATTGGTTTAATAAAATGTCTTACCAACTTATGTATGCTGACATTGAAAGATGCATCCTGACTCAAGATAAGCAGTATGATAAGTAGCATGTAGATTTGCTTAGGAGACTTTCTTGGAGCATCGTAGAGCATTTCCAACAATGACAATAACTGCAACAAGTATCAAATCTCCAGGTCAATATAATGCGAAGGTATTTCCTAATTTTTGAATCACCTATACCAAACAACTCCGAAGCCGTCCTAGAAGAATGTCCATGTGCTAATCGCCACAATACACTAGCCAAAGCAAGATCAGCTTGAATGGGCTCCCTTCTGACAAAACCTCCTACTTGTGCATATGACAAATAAGGCTCTATAATGCGTCTAAGGTCATGGAAAGCTTCATAAGACATTTGATAATACATCGTATATCTATGCTGGTTTTGCAAACGTGCCTCACTCCAAAAGTGAGAGTGAATAACACTCCAAAATGATGTCTGTCGTGGAAAGCACCACCACCTCTTTTACCAATCCTTCAAGCATAAGAAATAAATCTGTGCAACAGTAAATTAAGCACATGAAACCCAATGAATATATTGACATGAACTCTGACTCTCATTCATAATCAATCACACTACGCACACGACTACGACTACTACTAATTTAGCACATGTTCTCCAAGATAATGAATAATAAGGCTGAACAATCACCTTCAATCTCCATCCTACATGTACACACATTCCATAACCATCATCTCGACGCATGTAAGTTGGATACCCATTGCCATCATCATAGAAGACATGTGCCATTAAGTCTGGTCAATCTTGGGTAGTTTGACCCGGTAGTAAAGCATTGCTTATTTCATCCCACTTAGGATTGCTAGTAAAGGTAATAAAGAGGTTAGGCTTACCCATGTTCCTAATAATTGCCATTGAATCCTGATACAATTGATGCATGTATCGAGGCCCCCTAGTATGTGTAGATGGTAGAACTATCCTGCATCATCCAGCAATGCCTCCAAAGACTCTATTAATCCCATCGCTTGTACTAACCATATCTGCAAGCCTTTGGTTCAACACACAATGATTTTTGGTTATTACGTATCCGTACTAATCTTGATTCTTCCATGCTATTATATGCATCAACAATGTACTATTGCAAAAGTCGACCACCGCACAAAAGGTAAGCATTTGTATCTTCCCTTATCTGTAATGTATATGCATAATATTGCCGTTGAGTTGTTATAGTCTTTGACTCTATTTTTAAACCTTGTCTATTCCTACTATGAAGTGGAATTCTAAGATGCCAAACATCCTCTCCTAGAGGAAACAAAAGAATATATAATAGAGGCATCTATGAACAATGCAAGTTAGATATTCTTTTTATAGCACCTCAGCAAAACATTATTTGAATATCTCTATGACCTACATGAAAATCACCTCCTTGACTCGGCATGATAGCAGCTACCTCACTCCTTATAGAAACCAAGTAATGCCTTGAGGTTGATTGAGCTTCCATGTGATGACCATTCTCAAATCAACATGTGGACTTGTCTGTAGCATTTCTCTCTTTGTATAAAGTGCACGATTGTACGCATTATGTTTATACATCATTGTTTTCAACCTTTGAAGCACATATGATTTAAAGAAAGCATTCCATGAAGTCTATTCTCCAATTCATACTCCGTATCATACCCATATAATTGGGCAAATTGAGGAGCCGCATCTCATGTTTCATCAAGTATTACATAACCGACACGATGATAGGTAGTACCATGGATTCAAAAATTAAATACTCCTCCCTCCCTAGTGAACTGATTATCCACGTGAGCACCCAAAACAAATGCCAAGGCATTGTTATAAGAGCATATATTCTTTCTATAATCCTTATTTGCATTATCATTACCAAGTAATAACTCAACCAATGTAGAAGGACCCAAAGGCCAGTAAAGAGATATTCCTACTTGCACAACAATGTTTGCCCACATATTGTCCAAGCTTCCTTGACGCCTCACATTTCCAAATTAGTGCATCACAAAAATGGAACTTATAATCAAGGGCTCCTAATAAATGAGTGAAGAGTACATTCTCCAAAATATACCACCATAGTTGCTGGGTGCTTAACTTATAATCAAGGGCTCCTAAAATGAGTGAAGATTACATTCTTCAGAACATACCACCATAGTTGCTGGGTGCTTAACATTCTGAGAAAATGAAAACACATGCCTTATAGAGTGACATTGGGATTTAATACCTTTCACATCGCCAACAGCATAGCAAATAGGTTGAATATTATCAATAGAACCAATCTCATCTATATGTAGCTCATTTAAATTAAAAGAAACAAGGCCTTGTGCCATATCTCTATGTGCCTGAACATTCTGATGTTCATTGATAGGTTCTTGAAGTACCGTAGCATTGGGAGTTGCTCTGTTACTCAAATCTAAGTGGATTCTACCATAGAATTCTTTATGCTCCACCTCATCTTCAACCCTTCCAAATGTTTCGATTTCATTTTTGTTAAAGTACTCCATTAAATTAGCAATAATTTGTTTTCGAATGCAAGTCCTTGTCTGTGAACAATTACGGCGAGACACGCGTGTTATATCCAAAATTCGAAGCCAATGAACTTGGCTCAAACTTAGGTATATGCAGCTCCTAACCATCTTCAACTTCCTTTGAAAAACAAAATAACAAATACTAAGAAGAGTGAGAGAACAAAATAGAAAGAGAGATATATATAATTTGAGAAAATAGAAAATTCATAAATATCACCACAATAAGCCAAATTTGGAAAGTTGCATTACAATTTGCCCCTTGAGCAAAAGCATCATTGTTGTCACAAAAATCTCTAGGCAACTACCCTAGTTTCCAACATATGGTTCATCTTTTTCATAATAGCATTGAGTCGATTAACATATATCTTTAGACTCAATACCTCCGAGCGTAATGTGCGTACTTGTCAACTTGTTCTTTACATTCTCTATTACATCCACCTAGACGTTCCCTAATTTCAACATGCATATTTTCCATGAAAGATGTCATGTCTAGTTGGTTAGCCTCTATACGACCACTACTGTCAAGAACGCGATGGAGATGATGAGTTAACTCATCTCTTAGTGTATCTTCTCTTTAGTTTTCCACTTTCACGGATCTCATCCCAAAGAGCATCTAAGTACTCCTTGCAAATAACCAGGTTTTTCTCAGTATGATCGCATATGTCCACAATAGTTTGTAGTTATTTGGAGCTTGGCTGTCCAGATAGAGTGTTTAACTGAGCAAGTTGTTTTGCAGCTTGAATATTCGTCAACTTCGGTGGGGTACACAAAGCTATTTCGGCACTGGAAACATCATTCGCATCCACTACGGCATTGGAGCCATTGTTATCATTCTGAATCTCCATTTACTGAAATCCAAAATGAATATCTTAAGGCTCTACAAACATCTATTTATATCTTTGTCAACGTATAGCATGACCCTAATAACCCAACTATATACCAGCACTATATACATGTAGATACCTCGTTGTACACAATGATAACTCTTAGCAATACATATAATTGTCTCTATAAAAGTGTAGTATTGCCAAAACCATAAAGAAAGTTCTTTACTTTTTAAGAACATTTCTCTGCTATTCTAAGGTTAGTATAGTTTGTATATTGATCTCTAAGGCCCATATATTCTCTAACCCTACTACTATACTTTGTATATTGATCTCTAAGGCCCATATATTCTCAAAGGTAGTGGTCTAATAAATAAAAGTTTATAGCTTAGATAGCCAAAGTATTAGACGTGGCAAAGATCGTAATTACATAAAACTTTGCCACTAAAATTATCAATATTAAAACACTCGTAAGATAGAAAGAGATATAGAAAGTATTTTAATACATAGTCTCATCTCTTGTCTCTCTCTCTCTCTCTCTCTCTCTCTCTCTCTCTCTCTCTCTCTTTGCTAACCAAGCATATCAACATAAAAAAACTCTTTATGTATGCATTACATATTAACTCTCCAAACACACAAATAGATAGAGACAAAAAAGCGCAACAATAAAACTAACCTCAAGTTGAAGAGAGAATGGTATTCGAAACCACCAACTTTGATGCTATCATCCTTGTGCTTGCCTCTACACAATCACACACAAACACCAAAACAATTAACACTTATGGTCTCTTTATTTTTCTCACCCTGTCGTCCTAGCTAATTTTCACACCAAATACACAGAAAATGGCAAGAGTAACTATATGTATATTACACGTGTGTGTGTGTGTGTGTGTGTGTGTGTGTGTGTGTGTGTGTGAGAGAGAGAGAGAGAGAGAGAGAGAGAGAGAGAGAGAGAGAGAGAGAGAGAATATAGAGAGCGAAGAGACATCAATCAATAATCTTAAATATTATTACATTATCTTTACCAATTTCCTCAATGGATTGCCCTTCAGTATTTCCCTAAAAATGAAACACTTTTCCTCGGAGCTCCTACATTTGCTACCCACAATGTAAAAGCCATCTAGTAATCCCACTACCTCTTTGATTAAGAGGAGCTTGAGATTGTCATCTAGCCTATAGGGTTCTAAGACTATATAAATAGCTATGGGCATGCAGTGGGGCTATTGTAGGTTGAATCCTTGTCGAATGAGGGTCTTCATGGTGGCTACCAAGGCAACCATGAATCCTTGTCGAATGAGGGTCTTCATGGTGTTCTAAGACTATATAAATAGCTATGGGCATGCAGTGGGGCTATTGTAGGTTGAATCCTTGTCAAATGAGGGTCTTCATGGTGGCTACCAAGGCAAAGTGGATCTTGCATTGATAGGGTAGTTAAGGCCAAGGGTGTTGGAAAATGTGGTGCCAAAGAGAACAAGGAAAATATGGAGTGAGTGTGAGAAGCCACATCACCAAGTGAGAATTATCCCACATGCAAGAGAAGGGCCATGTTGTACTCTCCTCATATAAAAGGAGGACATTTCAAGCATTGGAATACAAGCACAACATCTCATGTCTTTTTATGAGTACAAGTTTCCATCTTATAACCTAACTGAACTTGAGTCTAAACTTAATTAGCACACACTCATCACCATGAGTATTGTTCATTTTTATCCACCTTAGATTAGTGTTGTTATTAGTGTAGGATTAGTTTATGATTAGGCAAATATCTTGCTATTAGGAAGTTGTTTAGGAGAGCTTGATCCATGATTTCAACATGGTATCAGAGCTTAGGTCTAGCTCTTCTAATCTACTTTTGTTCATTAGAATTTGATTAAGCTTAAGTTTAAGAGAGTATATTAGAGGGTTTTCCAAATTAGGGTTCTTGTCCTTTTTTCATCATAGCTCCCCTCCTTTCTACCTTTGAGTAGGCATAGACATTCAACAAGGTCTCCACAACTCGCACTATCAACTCTCCTTCATAACAATGCCCACAGCACACACTACATGCTTGGTTAATCAAAGCTTTGCAAAAGGAGAAAGGCTGCTGGCTCATTCTACATGTGTCATTAGCAGTATAGCTAAAATTGATCTACCATGATAGAAGAGAGAAAGTAGTCAAGCTTGCGTGGTTCCAAGGAACACATGCAGTTCATTGCTGGCTGTGATAGAGACGGCCTTCTTATTTTCCAAGCCGGAGTTTTTAAACATATTGAGACTGTAGAGATTGGTGGACTTATAGAAGCGCTGCTGTGAGCTGCATAGAAGCGCTGCTGTTGCTTTTCCTCTTTGCACCATGCGCTTCCATATCGGTATCTTCACCAACAACGACATCACCAAGTACATCAACAAAAATGCCAGGACAAGTGGTGAACACTTCACAACCAAGACAACAAAACGACATCATCAAGAAGAAGAAGAAGAAAATAGTGGATTCAAGGTCACAATAACCAAGAGGCCATCATCAGAATCATTGTAAGCGGCCAAATGAGTACGCTAGTGTGTCTGTGAAAGAGAAGAGTACAACCTTCATAAAAACGCTACAACCAAATGAGTATGCAAGCATAAGTATGCACAAACATAGCATAATTTGCAACAAAAATGAAAGTAACAAGAAAAGCTACAATGAAGAAGAAAGAGGAGCCGCAAAAGTCTTGATAAAAAATTCATCTCACTACAAAAATTTGTTGTAAAAAAAATCCTACTTCCTACAAAAAGTGCTTGTAAACTAGCCTCTAGGACGGATGTGTACCCAAGGTAGAAATTCACCCCTCTTGTCTCTACAAAAGGTGTCATGTAATTGGCCTCTGAGGCCATATGATGCACTCAGCTATAATGCCAAAGTAGCATAAAGACCAAAGTAGCCTAGCACAAGGGGAGAGAGAGGAAGAGTGAAAGCCTAAAAAGTTGATGAAGTATCTACATGTATATAGTGTTAGCATACAGTTGGGTTATTAGGGTTATGCTATATGTTGACAAAGATATAAAGAGATGTTTGAAGAGCCTTAAGATATTCATTTTGGATTTGAGCAAATGGAGATCCAGAATGGTAACAACCGCTCAAATGCCGTAGTGGTTGTTGGCGAATGGAGATTCAGAATGGTAACAACCGCTCGAATACCGTAGTGGTTGTTGGCGAATGGAGATTCCAATTCAAAAGTAGCTTTGTCTACCTTACCTGAGTTAAAGAATGTTCGAGCTGCAAAACACCTTGCCTGGTCAAGGTCTCCACCATCTAGACAATCAAGTTCTAAACGTCTAGAAACTATTGTGGACATATGTGAGTGCACCAAGAAAAATCGGGTTCCTTGCAAGGAGTACTTAGATGCCCTTTGGGATGAGATCCATGGAAGTGGCAGCTAAAGGGAAGATATGCTAAGAGATGAGTTGACACATCATCTCCATCGTATTCTTGACGGTAGTGGTCGCATGGAGGCTAACCAACTAGACATGATTTCTTTCATGGAAAATATGCATGTTGAAATTGGGGAACGTCTCGGTGGATGTAACAGGGAACATAAAGAACAAGTCAATTCTCTAAAAGAGCAAATGCGCACATTAGGCTTGGAGGTAATTGATTCTAAATACATCTCTTAATCAACTCAATGCTATTATGAAAAGATTGAGACGTACGTTGGAAAGCAGGGCGGTTCCCTAGAGATTTTGTGAGTGTAATGATGTTTTTTTGCTTAAGCCAAATTATATTGCAACTTTCCAAATTTGACTCTCCATGGTGATATCTATGAATTCTCTATTTTCTCAAATTCTTTACATCTCTCTCTCTCTCTCTCTCTCTCTCTCTCTCTATTTTCTCAAATTCTTTACATCTCTCTCTCTCTCTCTCTCTCTCTCTCTCTCTCTCTCTCTCTCTCTCTCTCTCTCTTATAAACCTCTCTCTCTTAGAGACGGAGAGAGGTTTTCAATTATAAGCAAGGGATTGTATATATTAGACACACTTATTTATTATAAAATTCTCTAATAATTATATCATGTTTGCTACTTTGTGGATTCTATCTGAGAGTAGGGTCATATGTGTGGTAATGGCATTTGAACTTAAGAATGTTTGTAAAAAGTAAATTAGTATTTTTTTTTTCTAAAGGGGTTGAAGATGGTTAGGAGCTGTATATATACCTAAGTTCGAACAAGTTTGTTAGCTTGAATTTTGGATGCAACATGCGTGTCTCGCCGTAATTGTTCGAGGACAAGGACTTCCATTCGAATTGCTACTAATTTAACGGAGTTCTTTAAAGAAAATGAAATCGAAACATTTGGAAGGGTTGAAGATGAGGAGGAGAATAGAGAATTCTATGGTAGAATCTATTTAGATTCGAGTAATAGAGCAACTCCCAATGCTACAGTACTTCAAGAATCTATCAATGAACATCAGAATGTTCATTGACATAGAGATGTGACACGAGGCCCTGTTTCTTTTGATTTAAATGAGCTACCTATAGATGAGATTGGCTGTGTTGATAATTTTCAAGTTATTTATTGTGTTGTTGGCGATGTGAAAGGTATTAAATCCGAATGTCACAACGTATGCTTTCAAATCCTTATAATGTTAAGCACCCAATAACTATGGTCGTAAGTTCCAGAGAGATTGTACTCTTCACTCATTTAGGAGCCCTTATAAGTGCCATTTTTGTGGTGCACTAATTTAGAAATGTGAGGTGTCAAAAAATCTTGGACAATATGTGGGCAAACATTGTTATGCAAGTGGGAATGTCTCTTTATTGCCTTGGAAAATTCTCCTCCTACTTTGGTTAAGTTTTTACTTGGTAATTATAAAGTAAGTAAGGAATACAGGAAGAATACATGCTCGTATAACAGTTCCCTGGCATTTGTTTCACTGGGTGCTTGCTTGGATAATCAGTTCACTAGGGGGGAGGAGAATTCAATTTTTGAATCCATGGTACTACCCATCATGGTGTTGATTCTGCAATACCTGATGAAACATGAGATACAGATCCTCAATTTTCCCAATTATATGTGTATGATACGAAGCATGAATTGGAGAATTGACTTCATGGGATGCCTTCTTTAAATCACAACATGGTTGAAAGGTTGAAAACAATGATGCATGAACATAATCCGTATGCCTGTGCACTTTGTACAATGAGAGAAATGTTGTAGTCAAGTCCACATGCAGATTTGACAATGGTCGTCACTCATCATCAGTGAAGCTCGATCAACCTCAAGGCCATACTTGTTTCTTATAGGAAGTGAGGTAGCTACTATCATGCCAAGTCAAGGATATGATGTTCATGTGGAGCATAGAGATATTCAAATAATGTCTCGCACATGTGCTATAAAAATAATATCTAACTTGCATCGTTCATATATGCCTCTATTATATATTCTTATGTTTCCTTGAGGAGAGGATGGTTGGGATGTTGGACTTCCTGTCCATGGTAGGAATAGACAAGGTTTAAATGAGGAGACAAAGACTGTAACTCAATGCCAATATTATGCATATAGATTACAGATAAGGGAAGATACAAATGCCTGCCTTCTACGTCGTGGCTAACTTTTGCAACAGTACATTGTTGTTGATGCATATAGTAGCATGGAAGAATCAAGTTTAGTATGGATACACAATAACCAGAAAGCATTGCATGCTGAAGTATAAAAAGGGCTTGCAGACATGGTTAATATAAGCAATGGGATCAATAGAGTCTCTAGGGGCATTGCTGGTGGTGGATGTAGGGTAGTTCTACCATCTACATATATTGAGGGGCCTCGATATATGCATCAATTGTACTAAGATTCAACGGGTAAACTTGACCTCTTTATTACCTTTACTTGCAATCCTAAGTCGGATGAAATAAGCAATGCTTTACTGTCGGGTCAGATTTCCCACGATTGACCTGACTTGACGGCATGGGTCTTTTATGACAAGTATAAGGATATGATGCACTTATTGGTGAAAAAAGCATTATATGGAAGGGTCGTGGGTTTTTTTTCTGTTATTGAAGTTCAGAAAAGAGGCTTGCCACATGCACATATATTATTAATATTGGAAACTGGATGTAAACCAAATGAGATTGCTCACTATGATATGCTTGTATGTGTTGAACTTCCTGATAAGGTGATATTTCCTGAGTTGAACATGTAATGTCCATGGACCATGTAGTAAACTAAATATACGCTCTCCTTGCATGGTTGATGGGAGTTGCAAACATTGGTACCCTCGAACGTTTTTTGAGACTACTAGCATTGATGACCATGTAGTAAACTAAATATACGCTCTCCTTGCATGGTTGATGGGAGTTGCAAACATTGGTACCCTCGAAATTTTTTTGAGACTACTAGCATTGATGACAATGGATATCCAGCTTACATGTGGTGAGATGATGGTAGTTTCATCCAAGTAAAGGATCATAGAGTGGATAGTCGATGATGGGTTGTCCCATATAACACTTTTCTCTCTATGAGATACAAAGCCCATATTAACATAGAAGTATGCTCTACCATTACAACAGTGAAGTATTTGTCTAAGTATGTATACAAGGGACATGATAGAGCTAGTATAGAGTTACAAGATACACACATGGGGTTATTGACGAGATTAGTCAATATTTGAATGCACGGTACGTGTTCGCATCGGCGGAGGCATGCTGGAGCTTATACCAATATGATTTACATGATGAAAAGCCCGATATACAAAGGTTGCATACTCATCTTTCGATGCAGAATAATGTGATATTCAATGTCCATGATGATTTGCGTGATGTAATTAGTTGTGATAACAGAAACCAAAGGACTACTCTCACCGAATAATTCAGAGCTAATCAATTAAATAGCTTGCTATATGTTGATTTCCCTTGCAAGTGGGTGTGGAATAAAACTCTTCAATCATGGACTAAACGAAAAAGGGAAAATATGATTAGACGTATGAATAATGTTAGTCCAAGTGTATGTGAGCAATATTACCTACGCATGTTACTCATAGTGTGTAAAGGCTATAAATCTTTTGAGGATGTACGAACAGTGAATGGACCGTTGTATCCCTATTTTAAGGCTGCATGTGAAGCCAGAGGAATGTTGGAGAGAGTGATGAGGAGTGGTATATGTGTCTTCAAGAAGCTGCATTTTAGAAAATAGGATTCAAACTCCATCAACTATTTGTCATTATACTAGTTTTTATGAGCCTATATCTCCTGGACAGCTTTGGAATAAATTCTCTACCAAAATTTTTGATGATTTTTTTCATGGCTTGTAGTGTTGATGTTGGTGTTTGTCATTCTATAGCAAAGAATCAGGCTCTATTGCACATGCAGGACCTCTTATAACAATATGGAAAATGGCTTCATGATTTTGAATGATTACCTATTCCTGATAGATCAAGTGCTGCTACTGTCAAGAATGGTTTACTCATGAAAGAGATGATATTATGTTCAACAGGCTAATTTGTCTGTTTCCATGGAAAGGAGTCTAAATAGTTGCCAATCAAGAGCATTTGATACTATCCTTGACATCATTTCTTTGAACCATTGTGGTGTTTTTTTCCTTGATGGACCAGGTAGATCAAGCAAAATATATCTTTATAATGCCTTGCTATCTCGCATCGTATGGAATTGTTGCATTGTTACTTTCAAATGGTCATACATCACCTCACATTTCAAAATCCCATTGGTTCTCAATGCTTCTAACACATGTGGTATCAAAGCTAATAGCCCATTGGTTAAGGTGTTGAAGCTTGCAAGGTTAATCATTTGGGATGAGGCTCTAATGATGCATCAATCCACATATGAAGCATTGTACAGGACATTGAAAGACATTATGCAAAGTGATATAGTCTTTGGTGGAAAAATTATGCTCTTTGCTGGTGACTTCAGGTAAATATTACCCGTTGTGGCAAAGGGATCGCATGAGGAAATTGTTGATGCAACGCTTCATTGGTCATATATTTGGAGATATGTGAATGTTTTAAAGCTCACCCAAAACATGCGGGTTAGACAGAGTGCTTATGATTGTATAGAACTAGAATTTGTCAAATGGACTTTATAAATTGGAGATGGCCCTATAGGCCATCCAAACAATCAAGGCGGCAGAGTAGTAATTCTACCACGAATGTTGATCAATGTGAACTTCCTTTTGATTTTGGTAGAATGGGTATACAAAGACCTTCAAAGAGTGGAGGATTATGCATGCTTCTTCAAAGATCGTGCTATTCTTGCACCACGAAATGTAGAGGTTGATGAGATCAATGAACTAGCCTTGAGTGCACTACCCGGTCTTGAAAGAGAATACCTCAGTACAGATTCAATTGTTTCTTCTGAGAATGACACAATATTATATCCAATTGAGTACTTGAACAATATTATATCTAATTGAGTACTTGAACAATTTGAACTTAGGTGGTGGTTACTCTCCTCACACCGCTTGCTTCTAAAGATTAATTCTCTGATCATGTTGCTCCGTAATTTGGATCCTCAAAAGGTGGGAAGTTTGTAATAGTACCACACTGATATGCAAGCAATTTAAGTCAAAGGTGACAAAATCATAAATCATTATAGGTACAAACATTGGAGACAGGGTCTTTATTCCCAAGATGGCATTTATATCAAATATGCTTCAATTGCCTTTTGACATGAGAAGGAGACAACTTCCTGTGAGGTTAGCTTTTGGTATGTCAACAAATAAGTCCCAACAAGGACAAACATTGAGTGTGTTGGGGCTACGCAAGTATTCACACATGGACAATTGTATGTTGCTATGTCATGTGTTAGATCATCTGATGCATTTCAAGTATTTTTATGAGTACAAGTTTTCATTATGTATGCTAGTGTTTCGAACTTTCGTTTTTCATAATCCAAGGTTAGGAGGCTAGTTACATGGGATCTTGTTTGCTCAAGGAACGAGGGTGACCTCAACTTGAATAGAGATTTTGTGTCTTCATGCCCCATATCTTTTTTACAAGGGTTAAAAAGGCTTGATTAGATAGAAAAAAACTCCTCCTTCAAAATATGTATCTAGGTAGTTTGAATAATTTTGGGAAAAAATTTTTGAAAGTTATATGACAAAGTTATTATACCAAAAGCTTAGAATTTTATCAATCTCAAAACTTCCACCCTACTTAATTTTAATTAAGAAATTGATGAATCAATCTCAATAATGATGTAAAAGGTTTGGAAAATTCATGACATGAAATTGAGGGAGAGATAGAGAGGATCATAAATAAAATTTCTTGATATTTACTAAGAAAATAATTTTGGGCATTTAATTTAGAAATATTTTCAATATAACAAGAGAATAACTAAAGCCTTGGCTTGTGTTGGAGAGAGAGAGAGAGAGGAGAGAGGAGAGAGAGAGAGAGAGAGAGAGAGAGAGAGAGAGAGAGAGAGAGAGAGAGAGAGAGAGAGAGAGAGAGAGAGAGAGAGAGAGAGAGAGAGAGAGAGAGGATTATAAATATACTAATTTTATAATTCACAAAATTTCTTGAAATTTACTAGGAAGATTATTTTGGCCATATAATTTAGAAATATTTTCAATATAACAAGATAATAATTTCTCTATAAGAGCCTTGCCTTGTGTTTTAGAGAGAGAGAGAGAGAGAGAGAGAGAGAGAGAGAGAGAGAGAGAGAGAGAGAGAGAGAGAGATTAATTTAGTAATATAAATTGCGTAAAATGTTAAAAACACATTTTTTAATTTAAAAAGTGAATTAAAAAAAATAAGTAGAAAGAAAGAGAAAGAGAAAGAGAAAGAGAAAGAGAAAGAGAGAAGGCTTGTTCAGTAATATAAATTAAGAGAAAAAGCGAAATAAACAATACTATATTTGTTTTTCTTATTTTAAATTAAACAAATTTTAATTAGACAATATCACAACAAGATGTGGGATATAAATAAATGAACCTCCTTCGCAAAAATGTCTTACAAAAATAAAACAAATTGCAAAGAGAGCTGCCTCCCTAAGGTCTTACGAAAATAAAACAAATTGCAAAGAGAGCAAATATGGCACAAAAATGTTTTTTGTATTTCCATTAAATATATTATGTGATAGTATATTTAAGATTAAGTTTTTTTGCATCAAAATGTTTTTTACATTTCCATTACATATATTCTATGAGATTTTCAAGAATAAGAGTGTTTTTCTAAGGTTTTATTTTAGTATGTAATGATTAATGCTTGGAAAAGCCAATGAAATGATGACCCTCCATATGCTTTCTATTTGCATGCATTCACCCATATGCTTTCTATTTCCATGCATTCATCCATACCCTTTCTATTTACAAGTAGCGAGACCCGTCTCCGATGGGTTGAGCTAAGCACACCATTAAAAAAAAGACAACTTTGTGAAGAGACAACCCATCCCCGGCGGCGGACATGAGAGGTTTGGATACCGTAGAGTAGGCCTTAAATTTGAAGACAATCATGGACATGAGAGGTTTGGATACCGTAGAGTAGGCCTTAAATTTGAAGACAATCATGGACATCTCTCTCTCTCTCTCTCTCTCTCTCTCTCTCTCTCTCTCTCTCATGTTTATACATGCACACAAAATCTCTTTGCTTATGCAAAAGCTATTGACTAGCCAAAATTATACACACACATATTTAACTATATATACATGCAATTTTATGTGTGTATTAAACCATGAGACTTAAATAGATTATGGTAAACAATGATAACTATATTATAGCAAACATCAAGAAGGATACCTTCAATATCTTGTACACCACCATAAATAAATGTAAATGATCTCATTTCCACATCCATGGTAAGCAATATACATGTGATATCAAATCAAGATTTTGAGGTCAGTGTCTCTCTCTCTCTCTCTCTCTCTCTCTCTCTCTCTCTCTCTCTCTCTCTCTCTCTCTCTCTCTCTCTCTCTCTCACATTCAGTATTTCAAGTAAAGTAAGAAAAATAAATAAAGCCACTATAAATGAAAGCAAGTCAAAAGCAAAACATTTGCTTGTCCAAATGTAAAAATAAAATAAACATGAACTCACCGAGCCCCTACAGCTATATCGAACCATCCCTTGAATAATAGATGGAGCACTCGATATTGTGAATCTGTATAGTGGCTTTACTTCAATGTCAACCATTTAATCCACACAATGTAAGTAGATTTATATATATCAATTCAATATTACCAGCAAGGGTAGCACCATTGTGAGATAAATTAAAGGAATTTTGCCATCCAACTCCTATTAAACTTTGTGGTGAAAGAATAGCACGATCTTTGAAGAACCATGCATAATTCTCCACTCTTTGAACATCTTTGTACACCCATTCAACCAAACTCAAAAAGAGAGTTTCCATGGATCAACATTCTTGGTGGAATTACCACTTTACCTTGATTGTTTGGATGGCCTAAAGAGCCATCTCCAATTTGTAAAGTCCATTTTACAAATTCTAGTTCTGTACAACCAGATGCACTCTATCTGACCTGCATGTTTTGGGTGAGCTTTAAAACATTCACATATCTCCAAATATATGACTAGCATAACGTTGCATCAACAATATCCTCACGGGACCCCTTTGTCTCACAATTGGTACGATTTGCTTAAAGTCACCACCAAAGAGCATAATTTTCCCACCAAACACAATATCACTTTTTATAATGTCTTTTAATGTCATGTCCAATGCTTCATAGGCATACCGATGCATCATATTGGAGCTTCATCCCCAATGATCAACCTTAGAAGCTTCAACACCTCTATTATCTTTAATAACACATGTGCTAGAAGTATTGAGAACCAATGGGATTTTGAAATATAAGTGTGTTGTATGATGCAGTAATTTCGGATAACGCACATGCCAAACCAGCTTGATTCTCTCCATGTAATTGAGATGGCAAGGCATTATAAAGATATGTTTTACCTGATCCACCTGGTCTATTAAGGAAAAAAATACCACCATTGTTCAAAGAAACAGCCTCAAGGATAGTATCAAATGCTCTTGATTGACTCCTTTCCATGGATATAGACAAATCATCCTATTGAACTGAATCATGCAAATCATCATGGTCTTTGAATATCACATTATTTTGCATTGAAAGATGAACATGCAACCTTTGTATATCAGGCTTTTCATCATGCAAATCATATTGGTATAAACGCCAGCATGCCTCAGACGTAGATATGTACCGTGCATCCAGATATTGACTAACCTTGTCAATAACCCCATGTGTATCTTGCAACTGTATAGTAGCTCTATCATGTCCTTTATATATATACTTATACAGATAATTCACTGGTGTAATAGTAGAGCATACTTCTATGTTAATATGCGCTTTGTATCTCATAGAGAGAAAAGGATTATATGGAACAACCCATTGACTATCCACCCTATGATCCTATACTTGGATGAACTGAACTTGAGTCTAAACTTAATTAGCACACACTCATCACCATGAGTATTGTTAATTTTTATCCACCTTAGATTAGTGTTGTCATTAGTGTAGGATTAGTTTATGATTAGGTAAATGTCTTGTTATTAGGAAGTTATTTAGGAGAGCTCAATCCATGATTTCAACATGGTATCACAGCTTAGGTCTAGCTCTTTTAATCTACTTTAGTTCATTAGAATTTGATTAAGCTTAAGTTTAAGAGAATATATTAGAGGGTTTTCCAAATTAGGGTTCCTGTCCTTTTTTCATCATAGCTCCCCTCCTTTCTACCTTTCATCATAGCTCCCTTCCTTTCTACCTTTGAGTAGGCATAGACATTCAACAAGGTCTCCATAGCTTGCACTATCAACTCTCCTTCACCACAACACCCACAACACACACTACATGCTTGGCTAATCAAAGCTTTGCCCGCCACCAAAGGAGAAAGGCTGCTAGCTCATTCTACACGCATCATTGGGCAGTATAGCTGAAATTGATCTACCACGAGAGAAGAGAGAAAGTAAACACCATATTGGAGAATATGGGAATTTCCCACAAGTTTGGGACACATGGTCAAAAGTTTGGATTAACTGAACACCACTAATCCAAAATGAGCGCTTTATAGCTCTTTAGATTCCATTTTTCAAGCGCTTTCCAACGATAGGTCATATGATAGGGTTTTGAGAAACTTACAAACATGTTATCCATGTCCCCTTTTTTAAGTATTCAAAAATGGGAATTGGGAAATTCCCAAATTCACTAATATGGTGTTAGTAGTCGGGCTTGCGTGGTTCCAAGGAACATATACAGTTCACTGCTGGGCTGTGATAGAGACGGCCTTCTTATATGAAAGACGAAGTATTTAAATGTATTGAGACTATAGAGATTCATGGACTCATAGAAGCGCTACTATGAACTGCATAGAAGCGTTGCTGTTGCTTTTCCTCTTTGTTTCTCTTCTTCACCAGTTGCCAGAGCATATCGGAGAAAACGCCAACCATGTCTAAAGAGACTTGAAACAAAAGGCCATAGCTATGCGCTAGTAGAAGAGAGAGTGCTCTTTGTTGCAAAGCAAAGAAGCAGGCATACAGCGCACGTCCCTAAGGCTACAATTTATTTATTGAAAAAACACCAAAAAAATATTTTTTTAAAAAGGAAAGAAAGAAAGAAAGAAAGAGAAGAAGCGGGCTGTTGTAGTGAGAGAAAGTTGTTTAAAGCCTACCACCGCCCCACTGATCTAGCATATTAGATAAGCTTTAGTTTTATTATTTTGTTTATGGTGCAAAGGATTTCAAGCCTTATCTTCTCCTAAGGGCGTGTTCACTTTTCAAACATAATTGGCCCATTCACATGGGTTTATAAAAAATCACCACCATGCGCTTCCACATTGGTATCTTCACCAACAACGAGATCACCAAGTGCATCAAGAAAAAGGCAAGGATAAGTGGTGAACACTTCACAACCAAGAGAACGACATCATCAAGAAGAAGAAGAAGAAGAAAAGAGTGGATTCAATGTCACAACATCCAAGAGACCATCACCATCAAAATCATTATAACAAAAATAAACTATAAAAGATCTACAAATTTGAATTATCCTTGTAACTTTAAAAATGAGTAGAGTCTAGGAGCGTATCATTGTCCTTTTCAAAAGGTAAAAAGATACTCCATATTTCTTGAATCAAGGACCCACAAAGGTATCTTTCTCTTTCCTATGACATAGTCATCTTATGCCTTCAATTATAATAATATATTTATAATTAGAGTGAAAAGTTTATCTCAGAAACAACAATCTTCATTCTCGCCCCTTACATTCTAGGGCCATATAAGTTTACCTTCATCTTTAACACTAAAAAGTCTCTTATTAGGAGTCAATGGTGAGCATCATCCATGATGTCATTTATATGATATCACCTGCGATATTAGCACTTTGAAAAAGTATCATTAATTGAAAGAGGACATAGCTAGTAGCTACTTATGATATAATTTTCAAGATGTCAAGCAGAGGTTAGACAATATTATTATGTCCTTAGGTATATATAATGCGAACATATGATGGGAATAATAATGTTTATTGGTTTAAAAAACTACTTAATAAACCTTTATTAATATTTATTTAATAGTGTGAAAATTATTTTTTATTTTGGTAAAGGTATAATCATTTTTAAAAGAGATTTTAACCCAAGCAGAAGCGAGCCGGCCCTCCCTTACTACATGTTGTTCCTGGCCACATTGAACGAGGCCCAAGCTCACAACCAAGCACGACTAGCACTATGAGCTTCGAGCACTCTGCCATTTCGATACACAAAGAACTTCCAACATGCCTACTACAATACATGACAAGAGACAATAATGGTATATTCTATCTTATTATTGATATTATGTGATTTTAATGTTATTAGTTTATAATAATTATCATAATTAATTAATAACACACACATAATTTAAATTAAGATTAATAATTTATATAATAGTAGAAGATAATTGAATATGTGTGCACAATCAATAAGATAATTGTGTATGTGTGTATAATCAATAATATAATTATCTTTGAATATAATATGCATTATTAATATTACATATAGTGATGCTTGTGTGTGTACATACCTGTGTGCATACACACATATATGTACACACATACATATGTATCACAATATATATTACTATAACAAAAGAAACTTTTCTTTACAATGGGCCTTCTTAGTTTTCTTGTGTGTGTGTGTGTGTGTGTGTGTGTGTGTGTGTGTGTGTGTGTGTGAGAGAGAGAGAGAGAGAGAGAGAGAGAGAGAGAGAGAGAGAGAATGCTAATCAAAATGTCATTTTGCTTGCATAGAGAAGAAGACACAAGTCTTTTTAGTAAGCTTTTCTTTGCAAGAAAAATGACATTTTGATTAGCATTCTCTCTCTCTCTCTCTCTCTCTCTCTCTCTCTCTCTCTCTCTCTCTCTCTCTCTCTCCCCCCATTAAGGTGATCGATGGATTTTTGCTGGTGTGTAGCCATCATATTTTGATGTGCGACGATGGTTGCCCGCCCATAGTTTCATTTAATTAAATTGCAACAATTTTAACATAAATAGCCAAGCTTGGGGACCAAGTTACTTTTGATATTAATGGCCCAAAGTGGAATGTATCAAGCTATTTTTGAGCACTTCCTTTTTTGCTAATACATAAATACATGCATGAGGAAGCACGCTCACTCATGCATGGGGGGAGATTGAACCCTCTTTTTATCGTGCATAGTTGCCATACTATCTCCTTGTTGTTTGCAAAGTTTGAAGCTATGGTTATGGAGGTCTATTGACAGCACTGTCACACTTGGACGGCACTCCCGTATGATCTTGCTTTATAGAGCCTGCTTACATCTAGCTCTGGTGCATTCTAGATTGTCATCCTTCCACTTATTCACCTAAAAATATGTAAGTGTAGCATGTGAGTTCATCAGGAGGGGTATATTAATTCAAAAAGTTATAGAATTACATTTGCAGGAGGGGTTTTTTAAACCAATTTTGAAAAAAAAACATAATTTTATGAAGAAAAAGGGGTCATTTTATTCATAAACGTATGTAAGTGTAAGGGGTTTTTTAAATACCCCTTGAACTCATGTGATACATAAAATTTCTTAGAGGTGACCCCCCTGCCCCCCGAGGTATTGATTTAGCAAGTGGACTTTGGTCATGTCGAAGGGTTGTGGTTCAGAATCTTGAGGTAGTTTCCCTAGGAGATGATGTCCCTCCCATCATGCTACTTATGGGGGGATGGGCAAGGACAAGTGTGGGTCCTTCCCTTTATCTTCAATGGGCTCTTCATGTGTGGTTTTGTTCATTGAGGTCAGAGCCCTTCTTGGAATGGTTTAATGATCCGAGGCTCACGGATATCAGTGATGAGATGGTTAAGGTCGGGGAGAAGCCCAAGAATGAGGGAGTCAAATGTGGATGTGACCGGAACCCCATGGATGATGCTACTGGAGGACTAGCGAGAGGGGTTCTGGATGGAGTGTTAGGTCTAGTTGTGGTGTCTAGGCAGCCTAGTATCGGCTTTGGGTCCTTCTCCTTTGGATTTTCTTTGTTATCCATGTTGCCAGAGCAGAGCCTTTGTTTTGTCATCCATGTTACCAAGGAGCTTTGTCGCCTTTGTTTTGTCGTCCATGTTACCAAGGAGCTTTCTTTGTCACCTTTCGTGGATCTTCATCCCTTGAAGGCTTGTCCTCATCCTTCTTCAACATCATTGGGCTTGTGCCTCTTAAAAAAAGGCATTGGCCTCTTGTGCCTCGTCATTGAGAGGTCTTTTAGGTGCACCACATGAGTTGTTTGAATGGTGGCATCTCTGTCTATTGTGAGGGCATGCTCATGAGGGAAGCTATTCAATATAGGGAAAGGATGCCCTTTGGGTTGTATTGGTTATTGGGGGTATGTGTAGCAAGCTCCAGTAGGTCACGACTCTCAAAAGATATCCCTTCGGTTGTATGCATGGATTGGGATAATCCTATCGATCAAATCCAAGAACTTCCCATTTTGGGCTAGGTTGGTATTAAAAAAAACCCAATTGTGGCATCTCCTCAAAGAAGATCGTATCTGACAATTTATTATTGTCATAGGTCAACTTTAAAATGTCTAATGCCATGTTTTGCAGAAAAAATAATCAAATTATACATTAATAACAATCATGATCTTTTTATAGTTAGCCACATAAAAAGAGTAAAAGAAAAGAACGAGACAGACAAACATAGTATTTTATTTAAAAAGATACAACTATTCAAATACCAAAAGCGAGCACCAATTGGCACAGAAGAAGAACACAAACATATTTATTTTATTTTAAAAAATACAAACTATTCAAATACCAAAAGCGACCTGCTTAGCACCAATTGGCATAGAAGAAGAACACAACCATATTTACTTTTGAATGAACTTATGCTTTGGAATACATTTAATAATACTTGCCGTACTTGATCTCTATCACCAGGGACATTATAGTCTATTTCATAAATCAAGCCTAGGCTTTCTTTCATCTATTTTTTGTAAATCTAAACGTATAATAATTTTAAAAACATCATTCCATCCAACATCATGAACCGCCCATGGTCCAAACCAGTTTGGATCATGAAAATAGCGACACTCAAATTCTTTAGCCAAATTCACTCTTTCCTCAAAGGAAAGAGTACTCCTCATGTGCTCAAAAAAAAATGCAAGTCACCTCCTCCATCTCTGTCAAACATACATACATACATATAAGTAAGTTGATGCATGACTACTATGTGCATGTGTGTATAATTCATCATTGTAACTACTATATGCATGCGCATGGGTGTAAGAATCGTGATTGTAACTACTATATGCATGCGCATGGGTGTAAGAATCATGATTGTAACTACGATATGCGTGCGAATGGGTGTAAAAATCATAATTGTAACTACTATGTGTGTGTACATGTGTGTTTCAATTTGTACATTTGGGTGCTTTCCCTTTTGTGTGTACAAGTGTGTTTGAATTAATACATGTAAGTCCTTATATTTTTCTTGATGGGTGTGTGTGTGTGTGTGTGAGAGAGAGAGAGAGAGAGAGAGAGAGAGAGAAAACTTCTTCATTATTTACAACACGTGAGTCCTTGGTGGGTGGGTGGGTGGGTAGGTGTGTGTGTGTGTGAGAGAGAGAGAGAGAGAGAGAGAGAGAGAGAGAGAGAGAGAGGAGGCAACACTTCTTCATTATTTATAACATCATAATTCATCGAATAAGATGGTAAAATATGTCTCTCCCCCTAGGTGTAAGTGCAACTTGGTTTCTTCTAAACCTACTATAAGATAGTAAAATGTGTCTCACTCCCCCTAGGTGTAAGTGTAACTTGGATTCTTATAAACCTACTATACAAAACATATGACATAATGCATACTACAAAGTTAACGTACGTACAACATACATGCCATTCAAACCACAACAAACATTTCAAATAACCATGTAACTAAGAATTTGCATCCATGTGTCATCTATGTGCTCTACATGTTTCAACATATGTGAGTCAAATTGCCTGTGTGTGGACAAACATATAAATATGTTTCAACATATGTGAGTCAAATGTGCCTATATGTGACCAAATATATAAACATATATTTCTCTCTCTCTCTCTCTCTCTCTCTCTCTCTCTCTCTCTCTCTCTCTCTCTCTCTCTCTCTCAAACACACAAAGTTAATGCATGCCAATAATGCCAAAGTTTATTCAATCATTTATCACACTTTAAAGGCAACAAACATGCAAAGGGCACACACACACACACACACATATGGGTATATGTATGTTGTACTCTCTCTCTCTCTCTCTCTCTCTCTCTCTCTCTCTCTCTCTCTCTCTCTCACACACACACACACACACCCACACACCCACACACCCACAACCCCATATAACCTTTTCTCGCACTTTAAAGGCAACAAACATGTAAGGGCAAAGATCAATATTGCATTTCAAATAACCATGTGACTAAGCATCTACATCCATGTGTCATCTATGTGCTCTACATGTTTCAACAGTGCGAGTCAAATGTGCCTATGTGTGGGCAAACATATAAATATATATTTATATATATCTCTCTCTATCTCTCTATATGTATCCATGTGTCATCTATGTGCTCTACATGTTTCAACATATGTGAGTCAAATGTGCCTGGGAAAAGATATAAATATGTTTCAATATATGTGAGTCAAATGTGCCTATATGTGAGCAAACATATAAATATATATTCTCTCTCTCTCTCTCTCTCTCTCTCTCTCTCTCTCTCTCTCTCTCTCTCTCTCAAACAAACAAACACACAAAGTTAATGCATGCCAATAATGCCAAAGTACATTCAATCATTTATCACCCTTTAAAGGTAACAAACACGTAAGGGTGCGCACACACACCCCCACACCCACACTCGCAAAGTGAAATCAATCTCTCTCTCTCTCTCTCTCTCTCTCTCTCACACACACACACACACACACACACAATAACAGCAACAACAACAACAACACAACAACAACAATAATCATTTGAAGGTTATATGATTTAGAAGTAAATATACAATACTTAAGTGATATTAAAGATCAAAACCAAAAAATATATACAAAAAAAAGTTCTAGATTTTAAAAACATAAATAAATCAAGAAGAAAGCACTTACATGTTTAGCTCGATTACCGTCTTATCCAAGCTAAGTTCCTTTGCAATGACACATCCTCTCTCTCTCTCTCTCTCTCTCTCTCTCTCTCTCTCTCTCTCTCTTTATCTCTCTCTCTCTCTCTCTCACACACACACACACACACACACACACACACACACACACTGATAACTTACTACATGGCTTCTTTTGCGCACTATGATCATATCCCTATCTCTTATTCAAAACAAAACCACATAATATATGTGTAGACTACACCTCTGACTCCATTGAAGATATTAATGCAAGGTAGGTGGGAAAAGGCTAAAGTTAGAGGCTACCTCTAAATTAGTGGATTTTAACTAATTTAGGGGCACTCTAACTTAACTAATGAGTAATCTTCTTAATTCCACTGTTAATCATCTTTTAACCCTCTTCTTTGCCCTCTAATTACTCCTAAATGGTGAGGAGTTTAGGGATGGGGATTTGATAGATGGATTAGCAATGTTTAGGCTAATCCAATGATGTGATCACCACTAATTAATCCCTCTAATTATTTCTCTAATCAACCCACTCAAAAGAGAAAAAAATTAAGCAAATGAGACCTAATTAGTGTTAATTCTTGCTAATTAAGGCCTAATGGGAGTGGACTAAACATGGATATAGGTCAAGGAAAGTGTTTAGAACACTAATGCCACTCTAATCAGTCTAATTACAAGCAATTAGGCTCAATTTTTTTAATTTTTTGCTCTCTTTAAATTCACTAGTCACACTAACTAGTAGGTTAATGATAATTAGTGAAAATTAAGAGATAGTTTATGGTTTTTTTAGTTTTTTTGATGGATTAGGATTCTATCTAACAATGCTAACCTACCAATGCAAAGTAATTAAGCAAAAGAAACAAGATTAAGCTAAAAATTTAAAAAAAGTAATTAAGCAAAAGAAACAAGATTAAGCTAAAAATTTTAAAAAAATAATCTAGGTTTAAGCAAAAACCCTCTTGATTATGCTCTCTAATCACCTAAATCTCAAGTTTTTTCACTCTCAAACTAGTAGTAATCTTACTCTAAACACAAAGCTATGCACGAAATACAATAAAAACATTTAAAAAACATCAAAAAACTGCATGCCAAAGAGCTTACCTGGCACCGGGCTATGGAGACTCCGTCGGATTTGAATCAAAGATGGCTTTAACAAGTAGCGGATTGGCTCCCCGACAACGGCACCAAAGGTGTTAAGGAAACCCTACCCTAACATGTCATGGGATGTTGGCTATCTGCCGAGCTCAAGTAAGGCTCAAGAGCTCCACCGTAGCCGCTTGTTGCCACCATCCTCCCACACTCAATGTCACACCAAGGTGGTTGTTTTAATCCAACAGGTGGTGCAACCTCTCTCACTCACGAAGAGCGTGTGGGATCTCTACGGAAGATGATCATGTTGGTAGCCTAATCACTCAAGCAAGAGGAAGAGAGGAAGCATGAGGAAACAAGTGATTAGCATTAATCACTCCTTAATCCTAACCCTAAGCACACCACGGAAGATGATCATGTTGGTAGCCTAATCACTCAAGCATGAGGAAACAAGTGATTAGCATTAATCACTCCTTAACCCTAACCCTAAGCACACCACACATGCTAGATTAGGGTTACAAGAGAGAGGGAGAAAGAGAACACTCCACTTCTATTGCACAAATGGGAGAATCAATTACAAACAAGAAAAATTGGCTTTTATAGTTCCAAGTCTTCTCCCACTAGGCTGCTCAAGAGTAATTGACCTGGGGCATCCAAAACATAGTTACAAGGCTTTTCTCAAGAGTTTAGCCAACTGACGAAGATCCTCTTGTGTCTGTCCTTCAAAGCTCAATACTTGGGAGAATCTTTAGGGTGTTTCCCTCATCAAATGATGGGATTTACAATATATTATCGGTGCCCATTACATAAGTGTGTAGATATAGTTGTCATAGGAATGTGTTAACCAATATGTTGTTAACAATTCCACTTATGTTAGAATGGGAGGGTTTTTTTCCACATCCTGCCTTATGACCCATATCTAATATGAGCACCCATACTAGAATGGGAGAAATTGATGTCAATGGTGAAGGAGGGTACCTTGTGGGAGAATGTGGTGGTCTCTCTACAAATCTGGCCAACCCTCAATTGCAAGATTTGCTCAAAATGTGACTGGTTACATACATGATCTCGTACAATTACTATAGGTAAAAAAACAAGCACCCAATAGAGAGAAGGGAGGACTACACAAATATAAATACATACAAAGTTGTGGATTTTAGAATTCAACCAGATTAGAGGAAAGAGTGCCTAACTATACCTTGAATATAATAGCATTTACATATAACCTATTCCCACATAGTAGGCCCCCCCCCATGCTTGCAAAATTTCATCACCATATCGGACTCCCACCACAGCAAAGTCTCATCTCACCGTTGGACGATGTTTGGGTATGATGGCATTGGAAAGAGAGGGATTTTTCAAGGCCTCTCGAGCACTAAGAGACTTGAAAAATGTGCATTGGGTGCTACTTGACCAATCGAACATCGTTCTATGGTGTGATAAAACTTTGCAAAGCATGTGGGCGGGGTTGCCCATCGAACGGAGGTTCACCCCAATGACATTTGCAACAATAGAGAAAAAAACAAATTCACATGTTTGTTTCAACTTTTCCATTTTTGAGCATGCAGCCATTGACAACATAGAGAGCTAGAGGAAGGGGTAATTACTACAGATTAGAGTATGGCATAGAATTCTAGGTCGATCTTTATAGTAGCCACATACTATTTTCTAAAGCTAATATTGATCTTGATAGATCAAAATCAACAAGCAGTAGAGAGTTTTGATAAGGATCTACTCTACCTTAATATGGATAAGAGACCTTTGGAGAAAGGCATTTTGTGTTATTATCATCATTTTTGGTGCCTACTAGGCTATATGCACATTACCTTTGAAGTCATAAAATAGATACAACTTTTTGGTCACCGCTTCCTTATTTCAAAAGAAATCTCCGTCTCAAGCTATAGTCATATCACAGGTTTAACCTAGGAGACATGGTATTCAAGTCTTAAGAATTTTTTGAGGATGGAACATACATCAAGTAAGGGGGACAAGTAAGGGGGATGTGAGTCCCATTTTGATCTTAACAAAGGTGCTCCCTACTACTACACATGGGAGTAGCCCAATAAGTGTCATGTAATGACACTGAAAAAGTTGTACATATTATGAGAAAAGCTCGCAAATGACTAAGCTTAAGTAGATTAGGGCTAAGTTTAGAAGCTCAAGTGTGAATAAGGGTCACATTAGGAAAAATATGGACTCAAAAAGGGGCCCTGTAAGGGCTCTCTCTCTCTTCCATGAATCTTGAAGAAAAGTGCAAAAAGAACTATAAAATATTAGCTCTATCTCTCTTCTTTTAGGACTATATCACGTTTTGGCTATATTATAATAGATTCACTTAGGTATTTTTTTATTTGGACAATATATTTGTCTAAGATTGGGACCAGATTTTGACGATAACAAAAAGTATTTTTTTATTTGAACTCAAAACGTGCAGCTTGTTGATGTGACTCTCTTGATTAATCTCCCAGCTTTTTCCTTTCAAATTTCATCAAATTTGATGGATTTAAGCTCTTTTTACATTTAAAATAAGAAATTTCATATAACTCTATTTTTAGGTGGATCCTTGTGGAATTACCTCTTGTCTAACAAAGGCTAGAGGCCAATTACTCTCTCCACATTGGATGAAATTTTATCGTGGTCCACATCCACCACAATAGAGTGTGTGGGATCCCGTAAATCTTGATCTAAGCTAACCAATCACCTGTTATTAAGAGTCTCCATCTTCTATACTTGAAGCACATACATAACCTTTGTCGAGCAATGAAGTACTTGCTCATCAAAATAAACAACATTAGTAAAACCATATTTTTAGCAATCATAGAAAATTGAATAAAAATTGGGGAAAATTTACAAGCACGCTCTTTAGGCCCAAATCTAGGCGAGGATTTAAAAATATCTAAAATCTAAAGTCTACCATTTGAAGAGGTTAAATCCATCAAATTTGATGAAATTACCTTATCCATTTCTAACTCTATTTTTAGGTGGATCCCTGTGGAATTCCTCTTCTCCATAAAGAGAGGAGATAGCCACAAGATAGTTATCAAGAGAGCCTTAGCACATGTCTCCCCAAACCTCTTCACAACCTTTGTTCCTACGAGGTTCCTACCTCCATCAAAGAGCATATTCCAATCAATCTAATTGAATGAGATATTTCTCTTGCAATTTACATTCTAATAACAGACATTCAGGCAGAGCCTGAAGATGATGACCCTGGTGTTGACATCCCATACTTTGACATACCTTGCAGAGACAGTTCTTGATCCTCAAGTAGAGGCTAAGAAAAGTCTAGAACTATCATGCATAGGCATCCAAGAGCCTGAACATATAGAATTTAAAGGCCCACCCCTTGAATCCCTAACACCCATTATCATAGAGAGTGAGGAGTACTTGCTCATGCAAGATGTCTTTGAGCTCCTGTGGTGGACATGAGGGAAAATGAGCTATATTGCACACTTGTTCGAGATGCTAGAGATGACTTCATTGACTTTAGTATACATGATGCTCCACCTATTGTCAATGAAGTCTATTGCTACGATGGTAGTAGCTTGGATAATGTAGCAGCCATCATCTAAGTCCAGGAATAAATTGAAGAAGCTGCTCCCAAATATGAGATTTCATATGCACATTTTAAAAGGTTGCAAAAGAGATGTTTGGGCCTCAACAAATAGCACAAATATGAGATTTCATATGCTCCCAAATATGAGATTTCATATGCTCCCAAATATGAGATTTCATATGCACATTTTAAAAGGTTGCAAAAGAGATGTTTGGGCCTCAACAAATAGCACAAGATACCAGCGATGGGAAGTGAAGAAGGAACGCCTATTCTAGGCAGGCACCATTGGTGAAGGATTAAGATGAAGCTGATGAGGTAAATTCTCAAATTTTTTTAAGAATTTTGTTTTCCCTAAATTTTTCCAAACTTGACCTGCATGCTCCCTTGAAATTTTGGGTTGATCAAAACCCTAAAAGTTCCCCAGCCAAAGACTGACATCTGGGACCTTGAATCTACAGGTCAAGTTTGGACTGAATCAGAAGAAAAAAATTTATATTTTTTTGGACTTGGTTGGTAGTGCGAACGTTATTCTGGCATATGCATGCACTTGTACTCACATAATTTTTCACTTTTGGTTTACAGTATGTCTTGTACCTTGAGGAGTTCTCATCCAAGCAGGTTTGCATATCTCGAAGGTAAGGAAGAGTCCAAGACTCAGCCTTGAAAGAATATATTGGCCGGATGGTGGTGGACGATATCATTATCTTCCACAAGACATGCTACCCGGCTAGCTCAAACAGTTTTTTAAAGTTGAAAGAATTAACCAAAGTTGTTGCTTTCAAAACTATCCCTACAATGTCTAGCTTGGAGAAAGTCATGCTCCTGCGATGCTCCAATTTAATTTTCTATACTTAGAGCAGCAGGGGGTGCACTATAAGCCCTTGTGGTAGTTGGCCACTTTGCAGGGATACATGATCCCTTAGCAATCCAAAGGAAGCTTGCAAGGTAGGCAGTTTTTCTCCTAGCTATCAAAGCCCCTCCTTCATCTTCTGGTGAGCCGGCAGAGAACATAGCCTCTCTTTTGTAATACGTTCATGGGTTTCTTGTACTCTCTATAGTAATAAAAATTGGGTTTCTTTTTTATCTTTGCATCATAGGCTCATTTGATTTTATCATATTTAACTGTTTGATTCTATATCTAAGTGTTTAAAAATTAAATTTGATATGGTAGACAGTTTGTGGTTGACATAGTAAAATCAATTACACATAATTAAATAAACTTACCACAAGATAGAAAATAAAAAAGATAGAAAATGAACAAAAGCACAACACAAGGAGCAGAGAAAAGGTCTCGATATTCATCAAAGTCATCAAACTACATATTGATGGTTATATAGTTATACGATTACATAGTTATACGGTTACAAAAGAATGGTATATTTACAAACACCTATCATCTCCAGGAGTATCCCTCGATCTGCGCAAGCAACGAACTAGCCACATGTCCTTTTCGATGATGGTGACCCTCTTTCTATGTATAGTTACTATCAAGGTATCACGGAACATATCAACTAGGTAAGTCTCTATAGCCACTTGTAAAGAATCCATTGTTTGTGGTATCCATCCATATGGCAGCAATTTGCTTGTCGAACCCAAAATCTGTGATTGCCCCTCAACTTTAAGTCATCATAAATTTCTCATACAACTCTCGCAAATGTTTCCTTAGGAATTAAGTTGTGCAGTGTCTTTTCATAGTGCTTGATTTCCCACAAGGCCATGGAAACCTAGCCTCCATCTCCATTTGCAGTGTCTTGGCTATGGTCAAGGTTGGGGCTAAGGTTGAGGCTAGGGATGTGTCAGGGATGAGGTTGAGGCTCGAGCTGTTGGTGGTTGGGGCTGAGGTTGAGGCGAGGGCTAGGGCTAGGGTTGGGGGCTTGGGGTTGTGGTTGGGGTTGAGGTTGCATCTCATCCTCCAACTGGTGTGGGGCTTGGGTGAGGTATAAAGGATCAAGCTCAGCCTGGTGATGAGAGGAGGTTCCAGCTTCCGAGTCGGAGTCTTGTAATGACGGCATAGGCTTGCTCTCTTTTTGGGGTCACACCTTGCGTAGGGTTTGCTTTGTGCAAGCCATTAATCAAAAAGATGATAAACGAGAAATAAACAAAATGAGAGAAACTTTTGTTAATATAGTCAATTTTAGAAAATCAAGTGATTTTATCAAATTTTTGAATTTAGTAAAAAATTCAAAGTTTTCTAAATTGATGAAATTGTATGTATGCATAGATTTGGGCCTGAGGGACACCCAAATTTTTTTTGGGATTGATCTCAGGCCTATAAGGCCCCCAACCAAAGGTTGGTGTGTGGAGGCTTGGATTTGTAAATAGATCTGGGCCTAAGGAACACCTCAAAAAAATATTGGGCTAATCTGAGGCCCCTAGCCGAAGGCTGGTGTGTGGAGGCCTAGATGTAATAGATCTGGGCCTATAATTCCAAGCCTCCACATGCCAACCTTTGGTTGGGGGGCCTTACAGGCCTTAGATTAGCCCCAACTATTTTTGGGATGTCCCTCAGGCCCAGATCTATGCATACATCAAATTTTGTAGCATTCTGACAAATTTGGTCGGAGTTTGGTCTATTGGCATATTTTGATGCCTGTTCCTAGGTCCAAATAAAATTTTGGAAATTTTGGTTGTGAAAGTGTCATTTTGGCATAAATATAATATAACGGTCATGTGTGTCATGTTTTGATAATATCCAAAAATTGTTATGTCAATTTTTTGGAAAAAAACCTAATGTCATGTGATGAAATGTGACAATAATATCAATATTTGTATTGAAATGTTGTCCATACTATACACAGCTTAATTGCACTTAAGTGTTATCCAAATTGCTTCATAGGCTTGATACCAAAAATAATTACTATCACACAAAAATCATATCCATGAGACAAGTTAAAATTATCATAATTAAAGTATAAGGTACAAATTTCATAGAACAAAGTACTTAGGTGAAATCTGAGTACGAGGTACGAGGGACAAACTAAATACCCAAAAAACGCTAAAAAAACTAAGGAGTACAAAGTTTGATTTAGTGTGCATAATGTTCCTCACACTAAAATATCTCCTAGCACCTACAAATCCTTACATCATGTCAGGGTTGAGATTGAAGGCATCACTATTGTTGTAGATCCTATAAACCAACCATAAATCCTTATCTTTAATAGTGATACGCTTAGCATGGACAACTACTAATCGGCCATCATGCAATAAATCAACCAGATAATGTTCAACAACTTTTTAAATTGCCAATGCTTGGGTTGACTAGCTATCAACAGAGTTACTATAATATTATGCATAGTACCTCCTTGTAGATGTGTTTTAAAGATCTCGCATCACTTCCTTGATGATCAGCCTTGCAAAAGGGGCATTTGGTATAAGCAAGTCTATTGCCTTTTGATACTTCCTTATCTCTCAATAACCAACGGTGCTGCCTGGTCCCTATCTTCACTTTCTGTGAGGTGGCCGTGGATACCCATTGGAGCTGGAGCTAGAGCTAGAGAAGCTCTTGCATTTGCAAAACCTGTTGTGGTGAAGTAGCAACACCATTGTATCAGTTTCGTTGTTAGGACTGGGAAGCAGTTGTGGTCATACCACCTTAACTAGGGTTTTACAAGAAGACTTCTTCGTGCGAGCCATACTACTTGAGAGTGAAGTGAAGTGAGATGACTTTATATTTCACACTTTATATTCACAACTTTGATAAGAGATAAGAGGACAATATATATACGTATGTGTGTGTGTGTGTGTGTGTACACACACACACACACACACACACACAAATATATCAAACATAAAGTAGCATTCTGACAATTTAACATGACTACTAACATTAGCATTTTTAATTTTTTCTTCAATTGTTGAACCAACATAGTTCTGCATTTACTAAAAACTACCATCATTAGACTGTTCTCTACATTTCCATTCACTACCAATCCTTTCCTGAGACCTCAAATAATTTGCATGGTGTTCTCTCGCTCTATTGAGTTCTCATAGCATGATTTTTTGATTAAATGTTTCGCTCTATGGACCACTTTTGATTCATTAGGTATGGACTTTAACATCTTTTCCACACACCTTATCTCTATCCTTCTATACCACCATTCAAGCAATTGTCTCATGGGATTAGCATCATGTATTCCACCCCCATGAGTCGTTGCCTTATGAAATCCACATCAGACTTACCAATGTGATCGCTCCATGCCTTGTGTAGACCATATTGCCAAACTTCCCTCGTTAACAAAGTTATGGACCATGAGCCTTCAAGATATGCTGCATTCCTTCCAATTGACATATGCATACTCAAAACACACAAAAAAATGTATACATTTAAAATATTAGATTTAGAATGACACTTACCATGTAATGTGTGATGCTACTTGAAGTACAAGCTTCTACCACTAAGTTGTAAAATGGCTGATGTAAATTCTTCTACATCATGTGAAGGTCATATTTTGCTAACCACGTTATTCCTCCATCATACTTCTCTAATTGTCTCACTAACACTTTGCCGCTTTCATTCTTTGGTGCAGAAAGAATTTTTCTTGCCTTTGCTCCACCAAAACATGGTTTACATGATAAATTCCCATTTGCGCTAGACTTTTTCTCATCCTTGAGATTTTTACTTATCCTTGATGTAATCCAATCTCTAATAAAGCTTCTTTTACTTTACTACATGGCTAGAGTAGCTAAACCAGGTTGCATTGTGTAAGCAAAGCACACATACTGAAACACCAATTTTTGAATAATTCTCATGTGCGCTTTTGCCGCACAGGTCGTAGCTGGGGGGACTTGCCGAACACCGTATGCGAGCCACGAATGGCTACAAGCATACAACCAGGAAGGCAAGCTCAAAACAGAATGCAAAAGGTGTGTCACTCACCGGCCTTGAAGGATTCCCGCGTCGCAGTTGTGAAGGAGGAGCCGCCGTCGCCGCTCTACCGCCTCGCTGCCGGCCGACGTGCCGCTACACAGTGCGCTCGATCGCTCTCTCACTCTCTCTCTCTCTCTCTCTCTCTCTCACGCAGGAGAAGGAAACCAAGGAGATAAGGCAAGAGCACTCTTGTATTCACAACACATGAGAATGAGGATTTTAGGGTTACATTTGACTCTTATAGGTGACTTGGCCGTTCACACTTGGGTGCCCATACATGGCCGGCCGATCCTAACCCTTATCCTACTGATATTCAAGGTGCGCCTCTCATCGGCGATCACCCAATCCCTTCATCCTTAACATATGGTGCCGACAAGCCCGGCCCCTGACTCAGAATATTTAAATTAATGACGTAAAACATAATACGTCTCAATGTCCGTCATAGGTTAACATGCCCCCCTTCCTGATGTAGATTCCGTCCTCGGAAGCTATGGTATGGTAAGCTCGAGAGGGTTGTTGTGGTAGACCGTCTGCAAAACAGGGAAGTAGAGTGAAGGTATGCTGGAATTCAAAAGATATAAAGTGTATAAATTCAAGCATGTGAGACCACAATGGATGTTGCTATGAGAACTTAGTTTAAGGGTCACATGAGTGAGCTAGTGTAGCAAATTAATAGGAGTTTAAAATTATTGAAAGGAATTCAAGAGTTAACAAGGTATCAAAGGTTAATCAGGTTTATAACTGGCCTAAGTCAAGGAAAATAACCAAGCTTAATAAATAAACAGATGACCACACTGTGTCTACTCTAAGAACAAGTTAATACCACGCGTCTAGGGACACAAGAAACATCAGAGTTACAAGAGCCTTTTGCCTTTAATTTTTTTTTTAATGCACGTGACAATTTTTACACACAATGGCGACCTTCCTAAGGCAAAACTAACATCGATCTTGGTACCATGTTTAACACAAGGCATTATCCAGGAATCTATTAGCTCACTTTAGGCAAGGCTACCCCCTACCAACCAAGGCATCGGTCTGGAGTAGAATACTCCTCGCCTACCAAAGTATCAATAAGGCGATAGGCCAACATTAAAGCACATCATAGAATTGTATTGCCATTTATTGTAGGCTTTTTTTTTTAAATCTATTTCTTTTTATCTTTGCTCCTGAACTATAATTTGTCTTGCATCCTTTCGACAAAGGGGTAATAGCTATGTCCTAGAGGTCAACACACACATGGCCAGGTGTCAAACATTAAGATGGTTTGACCCTAGACCTAAGACAATCGTATTCCAAGGTTAACTAAAGACATCATGCTGCCTAGGAATATTTCCAATAAAGTTAAGCTCATTAATGATTTACACTAGCATGCAAGCAACTTCAAAAACTAAGTAGTACATTGACAATTTCCATGTGGTCATGCATTATAGTTTGTGCAATTGATTGAACAGTAAAAATGAAAGAGAGTGGGTATGGAAGAATTACACCTGTAATTGGAGATCTCCTTGATTTGACGAGACAGCTTGCAATTTGATGTAGATATATTTTGATGAACGTTGCGGCAGTCTCAGGACTTGAAAGCGAACCCACCTCAAACTTTTCAACCTGTACAATCAACTAACAAGCACTATACCTCGAGAGGCACATCAGTGTGAAAATTTCAAGACTTGTTTAAGGAATCTAAACTAGAAAAAACTTGAATACGCTAACCTACCTACCAGTCACCACACTACTACCTGAGGATACGGTAAGAGGATGTTGTAGAGTCCTGGCTCTAGCCCTAAGGCTAAGCCTCTATCCGCATCATCCAAACAAATAAAGTCAACCTCAGTAGTGCCATGAGTTTCATCCATCCATTCATCATTGTCAGATATTTCCTTTTCATTTTCCCATCCACATAAACTCATCAAAAATGTAACCATGCGAGGATAGTCATCTTGTGGAAAAGGAAAGCATTGGGCTATCGGGGATATGTCCTCTACGGAGTAGGGGTCAGTCATGGTCAATAGGCGAATTAGCCATTCTAATTCCTCAATATTTTCCTCTCTGGCTAGTACATCTATATGATCCCATTCAGTTTCAATTACAGGATAGCACATGTGGAATATCTGAGAAAGGTACAGATAATACCTCTCACCAAAGGTAGGAGTGGATGAAGTGTATGATGATCGGGCATCTGCCATATCTGCAAACACAGATATAGCATCAGTAGGTTTATGAGACAGGACAATCTAGTTCTTGATTGTATACGGATATTTCTCTTGTTTTTGTGCTCTTGCTCTTTTTACTATTTTTTATTTTTCTTTTCTTTGTTTTTTTAAAAAAAAATGTATGAAGATATATATATACATCCCCTTGAATTTGGCAATTACATGGTCAGGGGAGAAGGTTATAAGGAGGAAGCATTAGAATGTCGAGCGTGAGTACATGCTCCCCCTTTCCTTGGGTAGATCATATTATTTGCAATGATGTTGCAGCCTCTTGGAACCAATTTGTCCAGTGGGTCATAGGTTGTGATGTGGGCAGATAGCTTTTTATGACCCTTGTGGCCACATCCAATTGCAGAGATGGTAGTGTACGCTCCCATTGACGAATGGAGGAAATGGTTTCCGATGATACTATTACAAGGGGAGACATAGACTCATCGGTTTTTTGTTGGGTGTTGGCAAGAGTAGGTGTAGAGCATGTAGAAACTTCTATATCAGCGTGTGCCTGGCATGAGGAGCTAGAAGCTTCATGTGGCTCCCCCCTTCCTCAGCTAGGTGGTAATGATCGATATTGTTTGGGAATCCAAACTAACTCTGGAAGAAGTGGTGTGGAGCACTCTGTTACCTTTCCCTTACCACGATCTTGAATTATCGTTGGGGTGGCAACAATTGGTTTGCAAGGTTTTACAGGTGCCGTAGAGGGATTCAGCTTATGTTTAGGGACCCAAATCTGGTCATTCCCCTCGTAGTACCCTTGGGCTACTAATAATTTTTTAGGGATCCATCGTGATGTTACATTGCCCTTTCTCGGGTAGGTAGCTGCTTTCCTTTTACGAGGCTTCTTGGTGGCTGAACGAGATTGAGCAGGGGAAGTAGCTGTTAACGAAGCTTTGGGGACCCATTTGTATGTACTCTTTGGCATAGTAAGCGAAGCTTTAGGGACCACCTTGCCTGTTTCCACTCTTGGCGTTGAAGCGTTAGAGGGGTGGCCTACAATCGAAGATGGTTTTGCCACTGGACTTTGTGATTTTTTATTATCTAATATTTGAGTGGATGACTTAGGTGCGGGATTTTGAGCGGTTAGACCTAGTGTTGGTTCTTGCGTTGTGACTTGTCTGGTTGCCCAATCGATATTGCACTTGGTGGCCATCATCCATTTGCGCCCTAAGATTATAGTCCCTTCCATGGTACCAGCAGGCATAACCAAAAAGCTTTGAATTATGGTTCCCTTGTCATAGGCAACCAGAGTGTGCAGAATTCCTGAGACAGGGGTTTTCTTCTTGTTGATTCCTTGAACTTGGATAGAACTCTTGGATAAAGGTGGTTTTCCCAGTTGACACCACACACCATATGATAGCAAATTGTGTTGAGCTCCTGTATCCAATAATGCATTATACAGCACCTCTCCGTAAGGACTCTGTAACTCAATTGGGTATCTTAGAGGTGGGTCAGATTCCAGTGCATCCTCTTCTGCTTCCTCGCAAAATACTTGCATAATTCCCAAGTTGGCTTCTCGTTGTCTCCTAGCACGCTGTTGACGTTCTTTGGCTTCGACTCTCGCTTGTATCTTTTTAAGCTCAGCTTGTTCTTTAGCTGCCTTCTTTTGATGGATTGCATGTAACTCCTCCTGGCTCAGGGGTTCATAGTATCGTTTGAATTTACTCCCATTCCAATGGTTTCAACTCTGTCGAGAGTCTCCACTCTGATGGTACCTTGCGGGGTAATTTCACATACTCTATATGGTCCCTTACCAGCACATTTGAGCTTCTTCTTTTCGTTTCGCACTCCATACATCAGGACTTTATCCCCAACCTTGATGTCCTTGTCCTTTAGATGGCGATCAAACCATTTTTTCCTTCTATTCTTCTCCACAAGGGCATTGTATACAGCCAATTGTCTTTCTTCGTTTAGCCGCTCAAGGATATATAGACGCTCTACTAAGGGATTACCATCCCAACCCTCTTGAGTAGCAACACGAAGACTAGGAATGACAAATTCCCACGGCATGACTGCTTCTTGGCCATATACCATTTTGAATGGTGTGCAATTGCCACTTTGTACGCAGTACGATAGGCCCATAAAGCTGTCGTAAGCTTTAGATCCCAATCCGTGCGATGAGCTTCCACTGTCTTTGTCAAAATAGAGATTAAGGTCTTGTTGGTACTCTCGGCTTGGCCATTCGCTTGCGGATAGTAAGGAGTAGATTTATGATGGGATATCATGAAATTTGTTGTGAGCTCCTTAATCACTTCATTTATAAAATGCGTCCCATTGTCGCTCACAAGTTCAAAAGGACAACCGAATCGTGTGATTATATTTTCAAAGAGGAACTTGGCTGTTGTCCTCGCATCTGCCTTACGTGTCGCTTTCGCTTCAGCCCATTTGTCATATAGTCAGTGGCCACAATAATATAGCGAGATTGTGTATTGCGTGCCGTTGGGCTAATTGGACCTACAAAGTCTAAACCCCACTTTTCAAATGGTTGGTTTACTTTGATCGGATGTAGGGGCATCTGATCTTTCCTCTGGGGTTTCTTATATCGTTGGCATTCATCGCAACCCTTCACAAAGAGTGATGCGTCTTGGAACATAGTGGGCCACCAATACCCTGATTGTAATATCTTTCGCGCAATTAAGTCTCCTGAGAAGTGACCACCGGCTACGCCCATATGTGCCTCTTGCAAAATGTATAGATACTCATCCTCCTGGGCACAACGCCTAAGAACGTCATTCTTTCCTCTTTTATAAAGAGTCCCGGCTATCAGGCAATAGGGTTCGCACTCTTTGATCAGCTTTCGAGCTAGATCTTTACGAAGCTCCTTGGGTGGAAAGCCATTAACCAAAAAGTTAACAATCTTCTCACTCCATTCAGGCATTGTCTCCACCATGAACAAGGAAGTGTCCGGTAAGTCATCATCAACCCCCGTAGGAGCCTCACCATTAGGTATGCGAGACAAATGATCAGCCATAACATGTTTTTTGCCAGGTCTCACAACAACAGTGAAATCAAACTCAAGAAGAATCAATAGCCATCGTGTGATTCTTCCTGTGGAGCATGGTTTGTTTACCAAATACAACAATGCTTGATGATCCACATAGAAAACAAACTTGGTGGCAAGGAGGTAATAACGAAATTTCCTTACTGCATATATCATTGCCAACCCTTCTCGCTCCGTAGTGGTGTAGTTCATCTCAGCATCGTTCAACTGGCGACTGGCAAAGCTAATGGGGTAGTCTAGCTTGTGTTCTCCAGGTTGAGTTAACACACACCCAATAGCAAAGTTTGATGCATCAATATGCACATGGAAGAGTAAATCCCAGTTAGGCATTCTCAAGATTGGAGCACTCGCCAAGGCCTTCTTTAATAGCTCATAGGCACGGTCACATTCTTCGGTCCAAATAAACTCGATGAGAAGCTTATACAATGGTCGAGCTATCTCGGCGAAGAATAGAATAAACCTTCGATAATAACCAACATGGCCCATAAAGCGTTGGACTCCCTTGTAGTTGGTGGGTGGGGGTAATTCCAGAATGACCTTGATTTTACTCTCGTCAGTGGAAATCCCATTTTTGGACACTATATGCCCTAAGATAACTCCGTGTTTAACCCAAAATTGGCATTTGAAAGGATTCAAGGAGATGCGATATAATCTACACCTTTCAAGGATTCAAGGAGATGCGATATAATCTACACCTTTCAAATATTTTTCGTAAACACATCAAGTGCTCATTCCAAGAGGAATGAACACAAAGATCGTCTAAGAAAGCTTCACAGAAGTCCCTTAGATATTCCTTAAAGGCCGTGTTTATCAATCGTTGGAATGTTGCAGGTGCATTGGTCAAGCCAAAGGCCATGACGCGAAAGGCAAACACTCCAAACTCCGTGATAAATGCTGTTTTAGCTTGGTCCTCGACTGCAATTGTGATCTGATTGTAACCCGAGTACCCATCTAAAAAGCTATATGCCTCCTTGCCTGCCACTCTTTCAAGCACATGTTCAGAATATGGCAAGGGGTAATGATCCCTTCTGGTGGCTACATTAACCTTTTTGAGATCAACGCACACTCTGAGTTTCCCATTCTTCTTTGGCACGATGACTATCGGAGAAACCCATTCTGAGTGCTCAATTTGGTATATGAATCCACATTTTACCAGCTTTTCAATTTCCTCTTGCACAATCTTTGCGTACTTAGGATTCATTGGGTAGGGACGTTGCTGGACTGGTTTAGCAGTGCTAATCATTGGAATCATGTGTTGCACCACTGAGGGTGGAACACCCTTCATATCATGATATGTCCAAGCAAATATGTCCTTGAATTCTTTAAATTCTTTAAGAAGCTTCGTAAGTGCAGCTTCTTCCGCCTTGGTGAGGTCTTGAGCAATAAAAACTGGTTTAGACTCCTCACCTAGATCTGCTAAGTCTATCTCCTTGACTACCGCAGGGCCATCATAGACACCGCTACTCCCATTGGTAGGCGTTCGTTGGGCTTTTGTGTAGACTACTTTACGTTCCCCTGTGGTGGTGGTGAATGATTTAAAATGCTCGGGTGCGGGGTGTAAGTCTACTGGTTCTTGTTGTGCCCGATTTTTTTCTTTTAATTCCGCCTCCTTTTGTTGTTGAGCCAACTCTTGGTTTTGCCGCCTTCTTGCAATACGACTTAGTTTTGGCTTCTCTTTGATTTCTAATTGGGCGATGTCATGAGGTTGCGGAATACACCACATGACACTTTGGAGGTATTGTCCCCAACTATCCGCTATCTTCCGCCGATGAGCATCAATGGCTCCTACATAACTAAGCCATTCTGTAGTGGATCTCTCCTTATTTATTGCAGTTCGTACATTAGCTCGATAGCGTTGGCGCTTATGTCTCGTTTTCTTCTTACCAAGTTTTTGATTTTTGTTTCTATCAGATTTGGACTCACTTGGTCGATCTTCACTTTCGGATGAACTGCAGGAGGCCACTGTCCTAGGCCTTGAGCACCTTGCTTCCACATTTGGGTGAATATTTGATTCATTTTCCCCATCAGGCTCAGGGTCAGTTTCTTCTTGAGAATCATACTCAGAGTTGCATTGGTCAGAGTCTTCGGTACTTTCAGTGTCGGTGGAGTTTGCCACGTTCTCGCCATCAGGAGTGAAGTGCATAACACCTATCATGTTTATTGGCACTAATGGTGGCATATCTTGCCCCTCAGGTGTTACCCAACTTGTACCTCTATTTCCCCATGTGTCTATGGTTGCCGCTAGGTGTACCCAATCCACGTTATCCGACTCAGTCATACCCGGTAGGACATCCATATAAGGAGAATCTTTCCCATCATCAGTCTCTTTTTTGCATGTATAGCAATACCTTAATGGGGCGGAGTGAATAGTGGTATCCGATCGATTATCAATGATAACCTTGCTTCCTAAAGGATGTGCACGATCATTCTCAAGATCAACTCGAATGACAGAGTCCTGGAATTGTAGGTAGACATGGTTTTTCGACCAGTCATGTACCATTTGTGCTTCCCTCATGAAAGGACGTCCTAAGATCATTTGATATGACATAGGATGCTTGGAGAAATCCATTACAATGAAGGTATGTTTTACCTTGTATCCCAGAACCTTGATCTTAAGGTCCCTTAACATTCCAATAGGTTTAGCAATAGTTCCGTTTGCCATCTTAACCACTATGTTTGTGACTTCAAGGTGAGGTCTTCCCATGGATTCCCAACAGTTTTTAGTCACAATGCTCACTCCAGCACCACCATCAAGGATTCCCTTTAGAGTTAATCCCTTGGTAGTAATGGGGAGGGTGGCATTAGATTCGTCACCTTCAAAGTACTGTCCCAACTTGTTCACAGGTATTTCCACGACCGAATCTTCATCAAAGTTGGGTTGTAGATCCCAATGCTCCCCTTCATCTTGAAGCGTGTCGGGTCTATCCATATTTGCAAATTGTGGTAGCCCCGCCTTTAGTTCTCCATTGAGAAATGCCCGAAGAACTAAGAATAGCTCAGGATCTCCGTATAATTTGGATATGATCGTGGTTCTGATCTCAGAGGACATGAAATCCATTAGCTTAGACACATTCAACGGTACTTTTCGAGACATCGCCCCTTGACTAGGGACTGGTGAAGATGGAATCACTTCCTCTTCAATGGGGTCAGGCATTCCCTCACTAAACATTCTTTCCAGCAAGAAGGGTGTTTGCCCACTTCCGGATGTTCTATCCTCACTTTCTTCCCGAATGATACTAGGTATAGCTAACGGTTTATGGTTCCGGTGAGGCTGAACTTGCGTAGGAAACACTGTGTCTGGAATTTTGATTTTTCTCGGGTTTGGCTCCAGTTCTCTTTGTGTTTCTTCCACCAAACCCCTTAAGTGTTGCACTTGTTCAATCTCCTCAACTGGGTTTGGGTAAGTTCCAATCTTTTTCTTGAGGGTTTTTGGCCCACGTGGCTTGTCTTGGGGAGTCTCAGTCAGTTTAGGTGGTCGAGAGGGCATTAACTGACTTGGTCGTGGGACCGAGGAAGTTTCCTTCTGTTTTCCCTTGTTTATGTACTCGCTTGATTCTCCTTCATTGAGCTCCCGAGTGGGTTCCTCCCTTAAGGTAGTGGCTTTGGTCCCCATGGTTTCTATTGAATCGGAATCATCTTCAGGATCATTCATATACACGGGGTCGTCTCCTGTCCCTATGTTAGTCTTTGAACTAGGCTTGAAGCTCGTGGCATTAAGCGATCTCTTCCGTCGTGTTTTCTTTTTCTTTGCTTGAGCGATTGATGCAGTATCCCTCTCTTCAAGAATGTAGTTTTGATTTTGAAGCATTGACCGTGTAACTACATTCGTGGGTACAACGGGTGTGGTTCCTCGTGCTTGGTTGGTGACCTCAACCAAATTCAATGGCGTAATCTTGGGTGCATTAGGATTATGTGGACATTGAGCAATCAAATGATCTATGCCGCAACGATTACATGTAAGTACCGGCATTCCCGATGTGCTCCCTTGATTTGGTTGCATATGAGTAGCGATCTTCTGTAGCCTATTAGGGCACTCTGCTACACGATGCGGTCCACCACACTCGTAGCATTGAAGAGGTGGTCTCCTCGCCAAGGTATTAAGGTTTTGCCCTCTTGTGGCGAGAGTAGCCGCTTGATATACAGGCTTGACTTGCCCGAAATGATCCTCCATGTAGTACTGGGGAATCATTTCAAACGTATCAATCCCGTATGGAGCAGTGGGGTCTATCTCCTCTTCATAATCCCCACACGCACTATGTGACTCACAACCCATTTGGTTTATAGGAGTAATCCTTGGATGTGGAGGTTGTGGTCCTAGCACTGGCGGTGGTAACGGCACAGACTGGACTACATTCGGATTCCTTGGAACTATGTGCTGTGACGGTTGCTCGACAGGTTGTGCAGGCATTAGCACGGGTACTTGAGATGTGTTTGACCAAGCTAGTGGTGCCTGGTTTACCAACATTCGCTTAAGTACTAGGCAATCTTTAGATTGATGGCCGTACTTACCACATGCATTACAATTCCCATTGAATTTGACTCTGAATGTGGGACATTCACTCGTGCTATGTGGTCCTAAGCAAACCGAACACCATTGTTGCTCTCTCCTTGGGTACATATGGCTATTCTGAGGAGCTCGATTACTCCTAAAGTATTCTTGGAGAGCCTTAGTAAGGTCGGTCACAGACATTTCAGATATCTTGGGCTCCTTGGCAATAGGTTTCACTGTCATTGGCTCGTGCCCAGATACTTGCGAACTAACAGATTTTGTTTCCGAAGACACCTTTTTACCTGCAATCATCAAGTTGTCTTCTAACTGGATTGCATTGGCAGTGACTGCTTCCCACGTTGTAAGACCTCTAATGACTAGGCCATTGTAAATGTCCTCGTGGCGCAATCCTCGGATAAATCTATCGAGCAGTTGGTTATTATTGAAGCGCTCGTCGGGAGTGCAGCGAGAATTTAGATGCTTCAATCGACTTATAAAGTCTCTCACTGACTCCCCTTCCTCGCGTTCAGCTTTTTGGAGTTGAGATGCTACTCCCCAAAGCACACCCTCACGTATGTATTCTTTCAAGAACAATCTCTTGAGAGTGGGGTAGTGAGTGCGCTCTTCAACCCTTAAGGTTCGATACCAATCTCCGGCCTTCCCACTTAAGGTTAAGCCTAAGGCTTTACACTTATGCAGCTCATTGTGCTCTTCCAAGGAATCACACACGTGTTCAAAGACTTCAATGTGCTTCCTAACGTCCTCGTCACCCCCACTGAAGTTTTGAGTGAGCTTAGCCACTTGTACTGCCTTGCTTCTAAGTTCTCTCTCAGGCATGCCCCGCATGTTTTCCGCAATGGATCGTCCGATCGTCTGAGCAAACGCTACGAGATCACCTAAGTGAGCGGGCATAGTTGGTGGAGGCACTTCTGGGATAGCCTGGCTGATAGGAGTTGGCGTTGCATTAGGAAGTGAATGGGGTCTTCTTGGGCCCTTTAATTTGCCCAAGCCTAATCAAGGTGATTAAGGAATAGCCAAATGGGGGGTTGCCATGTGGACTGAAATGTTGGGTTTTTAAGAGAGGTGTAAGAATGGTCAAAGGGTGCACTTTTTTTCCCAAAAAGGGGGAGGGGCAATTTTACAATTTTCGGACCTCCATAACTTCTACATACAAGCTCCGATTTGAGCGGAGATCACAGATCTGTGATCTACGCATCAAGAGCTTTCCATAGATATGTTACATGATATGGTTTTATCCGCTAGATTTTAAATTCCATTTTCCCTCCAAAATTCAAATTCGAATAAAGTAGCCGTTTTGAAGCTTCTAATTAGAAAACGTTTCTTCTTAAGAGAAAAGGTTTGACTCCCTTAAACTGCCAAATAAAAGGGCCCAAGAAGCCTTCCATTGAGGTCCTAATGGTCTGAGTATGTTGGCAAATGACGTAGGATATGATATGTGGCTAGGCCTAGCTCCCCTTGGATAATGGTTATGATAAGGTGGTCGTGGAGCATACGCCATTGGCATACTAAGAGGCGTAGGAGCTACATGAGCATGAGTAACGATAGCATATGGTTGATAGGCACTGGCATGCACTGTTGTAGGTACTGTTCCACTAGGTAGCGGCGTCATACTAACTACAGCGATAACAGGTGCACTTTCCGTTATGCTCATCATTGGGGTCGGCATTGTGGATTCGTTAATGGAAAGTTGAGCCAAGGTTGGAAAACTAAAGTTACTGCTCGTGGGCTCAACCTGCATTGAGACTCCAGGCGAAACAACATACGAAGGGTCTATGGGACTCACCGAGGGAGTCTCCAATTGTGATAAGGTTGGTTGTTTGGCCTTGCCCGTATCCAAAAACCTCATAGGACCAGTGGAAACTAGGTTCACTCCCCTATTTTGCCTCTCAAATTGGATAATTCTATGAATCACCTCACATATCATGTGTTGTTGCTCCTCTAGATTAGTGGCGCTAGATGTAGATCGTAGGACTTCTAACCAACCTACATGGTATGTGTAACCTGTGTATAGGTCAGTTAGAGTCTCTGTGTGTAGATCATATTCCCAATTTTCATTGAGAAATATCCCATCTAGACTTGGTGTGCCAAACGGTTCTCTTGAAGTGGACGCAATGTCACTTCTTATGGATTGGCTTCTAGGGACCTCTACTTTAGGAAGAGCATCGGAATGTGGTAGCTCAGTAGGGCCCTCATTAAACGAAGTGGGTAGAATATCCACATGGACACTCTTTGGGAGGGTAGGGTCTACATAAGATGTGAATGGCGAATCTACTACCCCTCCTTCCTCATTTACTTCGCTTGTCGCATGTTCAGAGCGTGTAGCTCTACTAAAGGTCTCTATTAGACGACTAAACATGCTAGATCCGGGTTGTGGGGCCCACACTGGCATGTTTTGGCTTGTCTCCTCTCAGGGTTCTTGGTAGGGTGCCCTTCCATGGCTTCTGAGTCAGAGGATGAGTCACTATCCACTATTCGTGGATCTTGGGTTGCACTCCCTTGGGTTCCAGCCGAAGGCCAAGATGCCAACGTGGAGGGATGGTGTGAGCTTGCGTAGACTGAAACGCTTTCTAGTGGTTCAGGCTCTAGCACCCGACCAGAACGTAGATGCATGTGACGTGGGTACCCTACGTGCGTTGGTAACTACCCTTGAAACTCACACAAGTGGTTTCTTAGGTGTTTCGCACCCCGTTTTTACTTGTTTTTAGATTGTTTTTAACTCGTTTTTGACCCCCTTAACTTGGACTAGGGCGTGTGATAGCTCGAAACGAGCGTATCGTTCAAAGGGTCCTAGTGTGCTTTACAGCACCGTGTTCGCCTATCCAGAGCTCCTGTGGTCGTCAAAACAGTCCGTTTCCCTATGGGGGAAGGGGCAAAAGCCTATTTGCTTGTGGAGGAAAGGGTGAGGGCTTTATCCCACATGCTCACTTTACTCCTTGGGGAGTGGGCTACATATAGGGCACAACTTCCCATAAGCTCTCACTTGAAAGAAAGCTATGGAGGCTCACTCTCCTATATATAAATATCAAAAGACCGAGACCGAGACCGAGGTCGGGTCGTGGGTCAATTGGGGTTCTTTCTTTTCAAAAAAATTTTCTCCAATTAGAAAATCTTTCCTCTCCACACGTTTGGTTCTTTCTTTAAAAATAAAATTTAATTTTTAATTTTTAATTTTTTTATATTTTTTTAATTTTTATTTTTTGTTTTTTTTAGATAAGTTTTCTAGGGTTTCTTTAGGGTTCAGCCTTGGCCGCGGCGCAGTTCGCACACAGCACAGATCTGGGGATTCAGAAATCCCCCCCGCACGCAGATAACCAGGTAACAGAACGCACACCCACACGCGGAGCGAAAAAATAACAAAAGAAACATAAATGCAGAAGACAAATTGCAGAAACAGATTGCAAAACACAGAAACACCTCAACAACAAACACACAGTCGTTTTCCTACAGTGTACATTAAACTTCACGCAGCACAGCCGAGCTGCAAACTGGAGCTTGGTGCAGGGCAACTCCCCGGCAGCGGCACCAAAAATGTGCGCTTTTGCCGCACAGGTCGTATAGCTCTGGGGACTTGCCGAACACCGTATGTGAGCCACGAATGGCTGCAAGCATACAACCAGGAAGGCAAGCTCAAAACAGAATGCAAAAGGTGTGTCACTCACCGCTTAACTGCCACCTTGAAGGATTCCCGCGTCGCAGTTGTGAAGGAGGAGCCGCCGTCGCCGCTCTACCGCCTCGCCGCCGCTGCCGTGCCGCTACACAGTGCGCTCGATCGCTCTCTCACTCTCTCTCTCTCTCTCTCACACACACACGCAGGAGAAGGAAACCAAGGAGATAAGGCAAGAGCACTCTTGTATTCACAACACATGAGAATGAGGATTTTAGAGTTACATTTGACTCTTATAGGTGACTTGGCCGTTCACACTTGGGCGCCCATACATGGCCGTCCCATCCTAACCCTTATCCTACTGATATTCAAGGTGCGCCTCTCATCGGCGATCACCCAATCCCTTCATCCTTAACATATGGTGCCGACAAGCCCGGCCCATGACTCAGAATATTTAAATTAATGACGTAAAACATAATACGTCTCAATGTCCGTCATAGGTTAACATCTCACCATGGCATGCAAAGTGCAAAAATAAACTCTGGTGAAGGGAATGTTAAGAATAGGATCCCACTTTGGATCTAATGGTACCATTATTATGTCACACGACCAACAAGCTGGTCACGGTTTGGATGCCATCTATGCATGTCTCTCCACTCCAATGTTTATTTCCATTCTTATCTTTTTTTCTTTATCGCATACAATAAAAATAAGGAAACTTTACATTGGAACCATTTGACGTACAAAACATGCACTTCAAAGTTTTTAGATCTCCTACAAAGATGATTAAAAAAGGTGAAATTGGATAATTACAAAAATGGATGATCGAAGAGGTACGATCGGGCAATTGGAAAAAATCACAGATCAAACAATTGGAAAATTATTGATAGAACGATTGAAGGTCATCAATTGGGATATTGGACTGGCTAATTGAAGAAGCTAAATTGGAAAATCATCGATCGAATGATTGAAGGTCATCAATTGGGATATTGGACTGGTCAATTGAAGAAGCCGAATCAAAAAATCAGAGAGTGATTGCTATGTGCAACAATTGGAGAATATGGCAATTGGTGAACCATTGCAATTGGATGATTAGAAAAACCCACAGCAGCTAATTGGACACTATAAAACAAGCAATTAACACACAAAGAATTGATGAAGTCGACAATTGGAGAAGCCGCCAATTATTCAGGCCAACGATTTTTGGTGCATTTGGGTAGTGTTCACACACACACTTCTGGCCATTTGGTTTATTTTTTGTCATTCGCGCACACATTTTTTACCATTTGAGCATATCGGTGCTTTTTTCACATGTGGTGTGGCAGTCTTGAGCACATTTGGGGGTGTTTCCACAATGTTGGGAATTGGTAGGATGACATGGGGATTCATTACTACTTCTACTCTGCCTACAATCATTGTGCTACCCATGATCATCGTCGTCGACATCACTACGACTCCATCTCAGATGTTGATCGTGGGCATCTACTCATACCCTATTACTCTGGCTCTATGCCTGTCATCTTGATTTGCCATTTCAGGTGAGGAGATGCATATCATTTGTCGAGTTCATATATACATTTGGCACATCACAGCTTCGACCTCTAGACCCTTCTTCACCAACATCATGCTATGATGACACATCATATTCATATCACATATGGATGTTTGAGCTTCAGATGTTGTTGCCTAGCTAGTTTAGACACTTATTTGATAAGGAGGATGTCTGTGCTAGATGGTCCAGGCGTTCTTTGAAAAGATGCAGGGGGGAAGAGAGCTTGAGCTCTTGCAAGCACACACACACACTCACAAAACCCTAATAGAGAACACACAAGGTGAGAGGCTGAAATCTTCTTCTTCTCTACTAACACTCAACACACCATATACAAGATAAGAGTACACAATAATATGAAAGGTACTCAACCAATATATACACGGGTTCTCTATAGTGTGAACCCGACTAAATGAGCTGGCGCTATAACTATGCCAGTCTCTAGAATGGCTGTCACACAGCCTGTCATCCCACTGGCCGCATATCACCCAAGATCTCACCAACCATGCCAATGGTGTAAGTGTGGGGTCTATCCCCCAGGCGGGTCATCAGTGTCCACCGCCTCACTAGACGAGCTCGATATCTCAACACTCCCCCTTGAGCTCAACTCCATCTCATGTACACCAAGCGAAGCCCTGAATTTATGGAGCTTCTCTGTACCCAATGCTTTGGTGAAGATGTCAGCTACCTGATCCTCTGTGCTGACATAAACAAGGTCAAGGTCTCCTGCCAAGACCTTCTCTCTGACGAAGTGGTAGTGGACCTCTATATGCTTCGTACGAGCATGAAATACTGGGTTCCTAGCCAACTATATACTGCTAATGTTATCACAGAAAATGACAACTTGTCTATCCACTGATAGACCCAAATCTGCAAGTAGCTTTCTCAACCAAGCTACCTCACATGCTGCCATAGCAGCTCCTCTGTACTCGGCCTCTGTACTCGATAGAGCAACCGTAGGCTGCAGCAATGTGTCTGTTTTTCCGCTCAGCAACTCCATTTTGCTGCGGAGTGTATCTGCATGTAAACTGTCTCCGAATACCATTCTTCTTCAAAAATTCAGAGAACTCATTGGAGAAGTACTCTCCCCCTCCATCTGACCTTAGGCACTTTACATATTTCCCTGTTTGCTTTTCAACCAAAACTCTGAAATTCTGAAAGTGAGTGAACACCTCACTCTTCTCCTTCATGAAATATACCCACACTTTCCTTGTGTGGTCATCAATGAAAGTCACATAATACCTGCAGCCTCCCATAGATATGGTCTTCGTAGGACCCCATACATCTGAATGCACAACATCTAGTGCATTTCTGCTCACATATCTGTTACGTGGAAACACATGCTTTGTTTGCTTCCCAAATTGGCATGCTTCACATATTTTCTACATACCTTCCACTTTAAATTTTGGCAGCCCTGTCACAATTCCTTTTGTCTGCATAGACTTCAATCTCTACACATTTACATGTCCAATCCTTTTATGCCAAATGTCTGTGTCTGCAACAACAATTCTTGAACCATTTGCAAACATCGCAGCACTCATTTCAGGCATGTCTACATTCAACATAAACATTCTGCCCACTACTCTGTTGCCTTTTGCAACCAACCTGCACTTGTCTTTAAAATCTTCAACATAACACCCATCAGGGTTAAACCGAACCTGCAAACCCTGCTCAATCATCTGGCCAACTGAAACTAGATTCTTTGTTATGTTCGGAACGTGAAGTACATCTACAAGGTACTTCACTTTGCCATCCTGCATAGACAATGGCACATCTCCAACATGGGCAATTGGATGAGCAGTGTCATCCCCTGTTTCCACAAAACCTGGTCTTTTTGGGTTTTTCATCTCCTTGAACCACTCCCCATGACTCGTCATCTGGTTCGAAGCGCCTGAATCCACATACCATACATTATCTTTTTGTGCTGCTTCAACATTTTCAGACATGGCATTCATGACATGCTGCATAACAAACAACCTTTCATTATCCTCATTATTTCTGCTTGAGGATGCATAGTTGTTTTGCTGCACTTTCCCATTTTGCATGTCATCCTACTTCTTATAACATTCTGCCTGCACATGTCCAGGCTTACCATAATAATAGAATTCACGTGCATCATTATATTGCCTTTGCCAATTTCCATGGCCTCTTTGACTCCCCCTGCCTCTGAATTTGCCTCTTCCACCTGTGTGTTGTTGTTGTTGTTGTTGATTCTGGGACTGTTGTTGCTACTGCTACTGCTGGCCATAATTCTGATTACCTGTTCGGCCACCTCCTTGACCGCGTCCACGGCCTCCTCTACCTCGTCCTCTTCCTGAACTCGTGTAGAAGGCCTGTTGCTCTGAATTGTTTTTGCTTTGTGAAGACTGTTGGTCTTCACCCAAGCTCTTCTCTTCGATAATCAGCATCGACACCAAATCTGTAAAGTTGGGAATGTTTTCCTGAGTCTGAATAGACGTCTTGAACGCCTTGTATTGTGGCCCGAGACCACGTAGACAGACCTCCACCTTATCATCATCATCTACTGACACACCAATAGATGCAAGGGATTCCACAATACCCTTTATCTTCAATGCATAGTCATTCACAGACATGCTCTTTTTCTCCACAGTATGAAGTTCATTCTTCAACTGTATCTTGCGTGCCTTGGTATTTGTTTCATAAAGCTTTACCAAGGTGTCCCACGCCTCCTTGGGGGACTTGGCATCCTGAATGTGCCCAATCATGGTGTCCTGTATACTAATGGATAGCCAATACATAACCTTCTTGGCTCCTTGGTTCCAGTCTTTAAACTCTTTCACATCCAGCAGTCGGATTTATATCCGGTATCTCCGGTGCCTCTTCATGCTCACCTTCTATGTAGTCCCAATAGCCTTTTCCCATCAGGAAATTCGTCAACCTGAACCTCCAAGCATGGAAGTTATTCTTATCAAGCTTCTCAGCCACAATCTGGGTTATCCCATCATTTGACATCTTGCCAAACACACAATTTTACCAGAAACAGCACTGTGGTTGTTCTGCACAAACTGCTGTATTTTTTGCAGCGGTACTGTAGTACTCTCAAATGTCACAACCAATGACTTCAGTGTGCATACATACACCCAATGGCAACTGTAGACCTCTTTGCAGCACCCATAGTGTCTGCACAGTCAATCTGTCTTCCTGCAGTTCTTAAAACAGAGTTCTGCAAAGAATCGATGACTTACCCGTAGTGCTCGAAATCGCCTGCTTTCTGAATAACGGAGGTCCAGACGCGCCCGAAACGTGTTTTCGGCCCAGAAAATTTTGTCCTATAGTTTTACTCCCGCGAAGAAAGCTCCTTAATCAGAGATTGTTTGCCGGTGCCTCCCGTAGAGCTCCCGACAAGGGTGTAGTCACCAACACAAATAGAGAAGAGTAGTTGAAGCTCTTACCCTCGTACCGCTTCCTGTGGTTCTCTTGCTTGCAGCTCAGTCCTTAGCACGAACCAGGCTCTGATACCATGAAAAGATGCAGGGGGGAAGAGAGCTTGAGCTCTTGCAAGCACACACACACACTCACAAAACCCTAATAGAGAACACACAAGGTGAGAGGCTGAAATCTTCTTCTTCTCTACTCAACACTCAACACACCATATACAAGATAAGAGTACACAATAATATGAAAGGTACTCAACCAATACATACACGAGTTCTCTATAGTGTGAACCCGACTAAATGAGCTGGCGCTATAACTATGCCAGTCTCTAGAATGGCTGTCACACAGCCTGTCATCCCACTCGCCGCATATCACCCAAGATCTCACCAACCATGCCAGTGGTGTAAGTGTGGGGTCTATCCCCCACGCGGGTCATCAGTGTCCACCGCCTCACTAGACGAGCTCGATATCTCAACATTCTTCATATGGTGATTTTGTTAAGGATCTATGTGATTATCTTTACATGGATGATTCGACATTACTTGCATGGGATGATGTATGTGGGGACTTAATTAAGTGCCCTACACTCGTGAAGCAGAGATGACTATATACTTGAGGATGGGTATCATTATGACATGCATTCCGTAAATGATGATGTGGATAGTGATGATGGTCATCATGTTGATGATGATATTGATGTTGACACATGTACACATGGTGATGGTCATACACACACATGTGATGACATTGATGTATCACACCCACATACCTATGATGATGTATCATGCATACATACATGATGATATTGATGTATCGCACACACATACACATGATGATAGTGATATACGTGCACATGATGCCACACTGACACATATGCATATGATGATGATGTATGTGTTAGTAATAGTGAGAGTGATATGTGTAAGTTAGATCATGTGGACATGATCTTGATGGGAAGGATGGTAGCTAACATTCCGAGTATTGTGATTATTGATACGTTTATGTCTACCTACCTTCCAGCGGATCATAGTGATGCATTGGTGGATCATAGAGTGATGCATTAGACTATCATGGGGATCAGCTCTTGACTAATGATGTATCCATTGCAGTGTGTGAGATTTAAGATGATGATACTTTACATGTTGATGAGCATACGATAGTGCATGAGGAGCATAGACCTGAATTTCTAGTGCTAGATGATTCAGGATACTCTTTTAGATCTTCTACTCAAGGTGATATCCATTATTCTATCTCTACTCCTAGTTCTCATAGCTCTCATAGCATACCTAGCAGCATTTATTTGGGTTCAGTGCATATACTTAGGCAGTCAGGCATTACACATGAGCATAGTAATGATTTTGTTGAGGTGAGGCTTCGTAAAAAGAGAGAGGATTATGCATATGGATCTAGAGAGCTTTGCATTTGATTTAGATATTTTCCTAAATTCAGTGATTAGAGAGATTGACCTATCTTTGGATATAGATTATATATGGATTCCATTGATGGATACAGACCATGATCATGATGATGATTTTAGACATTGAGAGGATGACATGGCCAATGATTTGATGGATGATGATCATATCGATAGTAGATCATATGGTATAGATCTTGAGAGATTTGCATTTGATCTATACATCTCCTTAGATCCTATATTGTTGGAGATAGATTTATCATGGGATATAGGTCACAAAGGGGCATCATTGATGGAGATAGACCATGTTTATGAGAATGACCTTGGAGGCCTTGGGGATTCCTTAGATCCTATATTGTTGGAGATAGATTTATCATGGGATATAGGTCACAAAGGGGCATCATTGTTGGAGATAGATTTATCATGGGATATAGGTCACAAAGGGGCATCATTGATGGAGATAGACCATGTTTATGCGAATGACCTTGGAGGCGTTGGGGATTCCATAGATGATTATTTAGAAGATGATACCATTTATCTTTCATGTGAGGATACTTCTTCATTTTTCAGTGATGATGTTGATGAGTATATTGATATCTTGGATTATCATACACACAGAGGAGGTAGTGCATGGTTTGGTCCATGCCCATATACCTATTGATATAGTGGATCATGTTTTTGACATTTTGAGTGATGCTTCATGGGATGACAGCATTGGCTCACTCTTACCCTCGCATGATGCCAACCTTGAGATATGTTCTTTTGGCTCCTACGGATGTCAACACGATCATGTTTTCTTTGGGGCTAGGACATTTACTTTTGGATGCAGTATATCTCATTTGGGTGATGCATGGTATTTTGATGATATTTTTGGTGGTCATTTCACTTTGGATAGACGAGGAGTTGGATACTTCCTTTTTGATCCAAGTGGTCACACATTTATTCCATGGTTAGATAGTCTACATTTTGGATATCCATTTGACCCAGGCAGAGTTATAACGAGCTACGTCATCGACATGGGTGTCTATCCATTTGATCCGAGAGGATTGCTCGGCCATGACACCACTGAGCATCTAATCCCATTGATTTCTCCTTGATTTGTGCCACCTCCCCTACTGAGGGCACCTTTTCCTAGATTCATCTTTCCACACCCCTATATTCACTCATGCTGATTTGTGCCACCTCCCCTACATCTGGGCACCTTTTCCTAGAATCTTTCCACACCCCTATATTCACTCATGCTACCCTTGATTCTCTCATTAATAGATTCCTCTCACCTCTTCACTGCTACACCCACTTAATTACAGACTCCCTTTTACAGTCTTTTGCTAAGGGCTTGTTCCAGTACACACCCATTTACTTGCATATTTCAACAACTCCCCTCAAGTGAATAACTCTAGAACACCTCAACCCTTTCCCTCTTACTTGGTAGCCCACGAGTGCCTCAAGTCCCTAACTTATAGTCCTTGACACTCTCTCTCTCCATGTGTCCAAGGCTACTACAAGTGCCCGTGACCTTGACTAAAGTGCTCACATACATCTACCACATGGCCTACATCATCGATGGCTCAGAGGTGGTTTTACTCTATTAGGGCAGGATACATTGGGTTGTGGGGTTTCTCTCTCTTTCTCTCTCAGAAAAGATGTTATGACTCCTCTACCTTAGGAGTCTCCATGAAGTTTGCCAATACCGATCCTTCTTCATTTGGTTTGCAGTCTCTAGCCATATGTTTTGGCTTCCCACAGTTGTGGCAAGTGAAGGTCCTTCCTTCTCCCCTGCCTCCTCGTTCTCATCCTCGTCCTCGTGCGAGGCCTCCTCGGGTGTAGAATGCTTTCTCCTCTCTAGTTGTTGGGTCCAACCCTTTCTTCTCTTTGACCTTGTTCTCTTGCTCTAGTAGATCTCCTTCTATCTCATGCAACTTCAAATCTGGTACATTCTTTAAGGTTTCCACAATGTTCTCATACTCTCCCTTGTGTCAACACTCTTCAGAAGCATTGCTAGTGCCTCATCATCTTCTACTGTCTTCCCAATGGCTGCCATTTGTTGCTTAATGCTTTTGTATTTGTTCAAGTGTGTGGTTAGAGGTTCACTTTCCTTCATGTCAAGTTTGTAGAATTGTATTAGCAGATTTATCTTTGAATTCTTTGCTTGAGTGCAAATAATTTGTTAAGTTCATCCCATGCATCTTTAGCTCATTGTATCCCTACAATGTGGTGAATGATTTCATCATTTAAGCTAAGTGCAATGAGTCCTAATGCTTTCTCATTCCTGCTCTTCTACTCATTCTCCCCAATCTCCTCTGGATATTCATCTCTTCCTTCAACTAGTCCCCACAGATTTTTCCTCATGAGCAAATACATGGTCTTTGTTTGCCATGTATGGAACTGCTCCCCATTAAATTTAGCTATTTCTTGTGCACTGCTCATGATGATGTGAAGGGGGTCTTACCTCTTAATCCAATTCAAGATTCAAGGGTAGTGTCTACCCTTTTACAACTCCAATCTGATGATTACAACAAGTTTTGATCACTAATGATGCTCAGAAAACTAGGTGTACTAGTTCACAGTTTGTGTGTGCAAAGAATACTCTGATTTGGAGGGATTAATCGGGGTAGTGATTGTGACAAAAAATTCAATTTGAACACATAGACTTGCGTAGCACCTTCCCAATGTTGGATTAGATCCACCAATGCCTAATTAACACCTTGATTAGGTAAATTAATTAAGCAATTTTCCAAGATAATTCACTGTTAATGTGTAGAAGGTTGTCCCCACTTGGATTCTTCAATTGATCCACTTGCACAAATCTAATCTCAAAATGCTTCAATATAATAGTAGATAAATGTGTCTAGATATGTCTTGAGCCCACAAACATCAAGATTGAAGCTTTAATGAAGAATTAATCAAGTGATTAACAGAGGCACTTCCCTGACTGTGCGCACAGTACTAAATCTCATTATAGACTTGATGAAATCAAAAACCGTCTTCACTAGCTTGTAGAGCATGCTTGAAAACCCCAGGTCTAGTAGGAATTACACGGATTCGAAGCAAGCGCGTCGCATGGAGCTTTTTTCCCAATTCTACGCTGGCGTCTGATAATCGCATTGCCCCATCGTCGATCTGCATTGAAATTTGCCAAGTCCTTCGAGTTGCATGTGGAGCCCTGAGTCTAGTTTGTGCCTCTAAAAGGGCTTGGGCAATGGATGTGTGTGAAGGGAGAGGGAGCTCCTCCACCTACTGGGGGTACAACTTGGCTATGGAGAAGAGAGAAGATTAGTGTTTATAATTGTGATTATGGACTAATGAGGTGAATAAGGCACTTGATGATGGGCTAAGACATGTTGGGCATGGATCTCGGGCTCTGATACCATGTTGAAATGCAAGCAAGAGTGGGCTATCGTGGATCAAATGCAAGAATCAACATAACTAGCAAGTGATTAAGATGATGATTAAGATGAGATTAGTGAGCAATTAATCTAATAGGATAATGTAGGCATGGATACTCAAAAACCAAAAATTTCTTATTAGGCCAATGCCTCAATTTATAGGTTTTACATCCACAAGATGCCAAGCATCTAATCCCATTGATTTCTCCTTGATTTGTGCCACCTCTCCTACATCTGGGGGTACCTTTTCCTAGAATCTTTCCACACCCCTATATTCACTCATGCTACCCTTGATTCGTATTAGGCCAATGCCTCAATTTATAAGTTTTACATCCACAAGATGCCAAGCATCTAATCCCATTGATTTCTCCTTGATTTGTGCCACCTCTCCTACATCTGGGGATACCTTTTCCTAGAATCTTTCCACACCCCTATATTCACTCATACTACCCTTGATTCTCTCATCAGTAGATTTCTCTCACCTTTTCACTGCTACCCACTAAATTACAGACTCCCTTTTACAGTCTCTTGCTCTAAGGGCTTGTTTCCACACACACTCATTCACTTGCACATTTCAACATATCCTCTCCACTTGCACGAGATTATCGTGGGACCATTGCCTTGGATTTTTCATGCCTTGGAGTTCCTTTCAATCCAGGTGGTTGCATAGATAGCATCATCATCTACAGGAGCCCTTTATCCTTTCCATTTGACCTTGGGGGTCATAATATTCATGTATGGGTCTTCCACTACATCGACATTCCGCCATGGATGTGATTTTTTTTTGCTTTTGTACATAGCCACGTATATATGTCTTTTCTTTGGGCATGACCATCCTCGATTTCAAGGAAGAAATCATTATAGGAGGGAATGGTTTGTAATGAAGCAACACCTTTAGTTTAGGTATAGGACCTTGGTCATGGGCTCAAGTATAAAAGGGGGCTTATGGACTATTATTGTACCCTTTTATAACTTTTGACATCTTTTGATACCTTTTGACATTAGTCATCTCATGACGCATGGAGCCTCATGCCTTTCAACCTAGGCCTATGGAAGGTTGTTTCCATCCTCTTGGTGTGGGAGGTTAACTCACTTAGGCATCATGGCCATTGTATGAGATTATCCTTAATCTTGTATTAATCCATGATGATTTGTTCATAATTTGAGCTTTATGATTCACTCCATTCCAACTTCTGATGTCATCATGCGGCATCACATCTATTTAAGGTGATACCCCTTCTGTTAAACCCTTAATCATCGAATTAAGCAACAAGCTCTCCGTAAGCAGCAGCTTCTTTTCATGAAATTTTGTCGGTGTGATTTGCTCTCCGTCGTCTACACCATCTCATCCCTTCATGGACGACATCCTATTGAGTAAGTGTCCATTTCTCAATCCAATGTTTATTAACTTGCACCATGTCTTCTTCTTCCTTTTCTATGTGGACTCTCTTGAGAGTTTCTTTCATTATGAAGTCACTATAATGCGATATGGGGGTTTCAATGTGTTGGGACTCTTTTCATCACGTTGTAGTGCATTCAATCCAAAATTATTTCCTTGTTATTCAGTTCCTCTAATTTGTGAATGCACTACAATGCGATATGGGGGAGCCAGTATGTTGGAAGTCCTCTTATCGTGTTGTAGTGAGTTTTGTTCAAAATTTACCCTTATTGGTCCTTTGAGACATTTTATGTGTTGGAGTTTCTTTTAAAATGAATTCAATACAACGCGATATGGAGTGTCTACTGTGTTATAAGTCTCCCCATCGCATTGTAGTGAATTTAATCCAAAAATTTTTTATTTTTGGTTGAGCCTTTTTTGCATGCAGTTTCTTTGATTGTGAATCCAGTACAACGAGATGTTTGGGTTTTAGTGTGTTCATTGTCTACATATCGCGTTTTAGTGATATTTATCCAATTTTTTTCCTAGTTAGTCGTCTAAGCCATTCGTCTAATTTTGTTATAGATGGTGCCGACAAAGAAATAGAGTAGAAAGCTCAGAAAGCTGGACCAGAAAATAATATTTTTATCCTTCGGTCAGTGAGGACTCGAAGGTACAAGCACCATAGGTCCATTTTAGCACATGCAGTGCACCATTCCGAAGCTCCCATTCCAGCACCTTGTCAGATCCATTTGTGAAAGGAACCACTATGATGTGTGTTGGTAGGCCTTGGCATTGGGTTGCTTGCATGAGGTTGCCAATGATTGACTCATTGAGCATTTTTAGGATAGCTATGTTCTAGCTACCCATGCACACAGAGTAACAATAATGTTAAAGGACGTGTACTTGGTACGACTTCTTAGGTTCAGATATGACAAGGCCCTAGAGCAAGGGAGCCTCACTAACATAAAGATGAAAGATATCCTGGAGATCCCCCCCTGAGGTAGAGGTACTGTGTCACTAAAGAGACAAAGGTCAATCATTCGCATGACACACGGCACAATGTTCAAAAGACCAAAAACAAAGCCAAAAATAGAGAGGATGGTATGGAGAGGATTGAAAGGGCAAGGAGAGAGGTTGACTTTCAAGAATTGCATAGTTCTAATGTCCAAGCTTTGAGGTACTTTTCCCCCTCCTTCATTGTGAGGTTGCCAGTGTGAGACACTCCTCAATACTTCCCTTTCGAGGTGGAGGAGATTTAGGTGTTATGCAAAATACACAAGGAGGTCAATGACAGAGTTATGTAGGCATTTTTAAGGTTTGTTATGTCCATGCCCTAAACTTTAATTTAAAGTGTTATTCTTTCTCGAAGTAATACGATGTTAATTATTTGTGCAGCCTGGTTTTATCAAATCTGTCACCACGGGAAGCTCAACGCAGGGTATATATTCTGGATTCTCTTATATCCCCACTTTTGTTTTCAGAGGAGGTTTCCTACGTGGATATATGTCCATGGTTTAGGCACGTAGATTTGGACCATACCTAGATCTTTGTAATGGCCTACCATGAAGCATAAGTGTCATGTGACCTAAATTGTACTTTTGGTATTCTGACACAAACACTAGATTTATTGTCTTATACTGTTTATTAACTTTTGTAGTGGACACTGGAGTTTGATTGTTCTAGATACTAAAATTGTGTGCAAATTTATTAGAAAGTTAATAGCTAGTATTAAGGCCCTTACCCACCAGGAGGAGATTTTAGATTCAACGGAGATCATTAGATATAGAGTCCTAGAGCAACATGATGGCTTTAGCTGTGGGTGGTTGGAGAGTGTGCTATAACGCCATGTTGATGCTGCACTCAATGTTGGGATTGCCCTTAGAAAATGTAATCATGCTATTCTTCTTCTAATGATACCTTAATTTCTTTATACTTTCACTAATAGCACATATTTCATTTTTTGTATGTGTAGAATCTAGGACTAGCGGATTATACAAATTTGGATGTACGACTATACAGGACCACAACAATTGAAACCCTAATTAGCAATATTGGGTAACAAGAGCTTGATATGCCATATGCATTTGTGCCCCCTCCACAACAGCAGCCAAGACTAATGCCACCGCGCGATAGTATCCACAAACACCAACCAACAGGGAGTGGATCCACCTTGGAGATTCGCCATCCCCTCGGCAAGAGCAAGCACATCAAGAGCAAACTACTTACTCTCCCCCCAACAAGAAGAGCACTCCCCCCCATAGCAAGAGCAAGCTTCCCCTATCCAACGATAATATTTTGCGTCAGCCCATTCACCTTTGATGCAATGTGTAAATTCAATATAATTGACAATCTGTAAATTCTTTGTATTAACTACTCTCGACATGTATAAATTTTGTCATGCCAAATGTTAACAAGGCATTTTTGTATCTCCATGTTATAATGATGATCTCTAAGAAAACTTGCTTTATAGTAATGTCTTTACATGAAATGTTCCTTTCATTCTCCATGGTTCTAAATTCAAGCTATACTAAGTCTGTGTTATTAAAATTTCAGCAAAAAACAATAAACTATAAGACAAAGATATTATGGAATAGGTTTCCATATTTGAGCTAAAAAGACCTTCTATATTGCATGTCAGTACAATGCGATTTACGGGACGTTGGGCGAGGGGAAGCCTTATATCATGTTGTACTTACTTACACTACAGATGGTCTAAATTGCACTAATATGTAGCAAATGGGCCTCCAAAGTTCATGATACTACAGTTTTTAGTTGTATACAATGATCGTATGGTTTCACGTTGCACAAGTATGCAACGTAGCCGATCAGACGTAGGCTTTGATATTCGCCCTATATTGACCACGTATATTGCAAGTCAATACCTATATGTAGGATTCAAAGTAATGTATGTAAATAATAGCCTATTATGGCTTAATATTGAAATCTAGACGTTTTTCAAGTAGAAGAGAAGGATGCCCAAGATGTGTGGTTGCCATAGAAAGAAAAAAATGCAAAAAGAAGAAAGAAGTAACATTTATACAACATATAGACCAAAGATAGCTCTTGAAATTTTATTATAGATGGAAAGGTTACAATCTCAAGGTGATTCCACAACCTCTAGGTTACGTGGTTCGATACAAATAGAGTAGGTTTTGGAAGCTTCACTCTTGTTTTCCGATTTTCCTACCATCTAACTTAAAATAGAAATCCCTCGGTGCATCACTACACATCAATTGGATCTCTTGTCTAAGAAAGGCCAATAGCCAATAGTTTTCTGGATTGACCACTAATGGGTCTCAAACTTGTAATTGGATTACAACATGGATGATGGAAGAGTGACTTCCATATGCATGTCTTGATCTATGCTTTGCCAGACGCCTCTCCATAGTCACCATCTTCCGTAAACGAAATCGCATGCATAATGTTTGCCTCCCAATGAAATACCCGATCATAAAACAATCAATGCTTTTAAAAGTAAACGGATGTCACCCTAACAGAATTTTCTACAAACACAAACAAACTTTTTGTTTTGATTTCACCTGAATGTAACATTTGGCATTGTTCCTTTGCATTCAATGGCATCTTCTACAGAGGTCCTCTTTACATCCTATCCCTCATCCAAAAATTGGTTCATCTAATCATTATCAAGGTACCTCACTTGATATGTTAACTTTGTTTTCTTGACACCCTCAAATGATGCAAACATCTGTGTAAAGGCACTAAATGGTATAAACCAACTTAAATGGACATCCTTAGAACCTGTTGATGGTTTCATTACTGCATGCATATCTGTTCTTATCTTATTCTTATATGCTACAATGATGTGTGTGCAAGAACAAACCCATTCTTGGCTAGACAATGGTGATAGTGAGATAGACTCCAGTCTACCAACATTATCATTTGCATTAGCCAAAACATACATGAAATTATAAAATAAGATTCCTTGTGCTGCTAAATGGGTGGGTGGGTTATCATATAGCAATGTGCCTATCTCCATATGGAAGAAATTAATTCTTCCACTGATGCACTCTACATTCTGCCACTCCTCCACATTTGATGGATATAAAGCTGTAATAAAATTTTAATGCTTAGTATAGAGAACAAAACAATTAGGTATTGAACCCAAAAAAACAAAGACTACTTATTGAATCTTACTATTTGTCTTAGATCTTGTTTTTTCATATCATGGTGATGTAGCACTATGTTCGTGTGCATATAAATATGCTGCACAAGGATCTCCATTGCACCATTTGGTCACCTATAGAACTCCACGATCCTACCTTTACAATGCTCGTTAGGATCACCAATTTCTTTTCGTTTTACCTTGAATTCTCCTCAAGTGTTGGGTCTTCGATCTGACTTCCTGAACCGCTGAGGGATCCAACTACCCCCATCAACATCTTTCCTATTAAAAAGCTCCACACTTTCAATGATGCATATGTGTTTTCTCCTAGAGCTCATCTACAAAGGGAAAAGAGAACATTATTACCATTTCGTTAAGTGCAACAATCTAAATAACAAAAATAAAACTTTAAAGAAATTTGGTGAACCTTGCACTTTGTTTTCCTTGTAGTCGAGTTGATAAATAAACCTATAAGTTTTCACAAATGACATCATGGTCAGGAATATTAATGAATATAACAAACAAAATAGAAATCCTGATTAGCAAACATAGCTTAATGAAGTTTACCATACTATTAAGATGGAATAAGAAGGAGGATGAGAGAAGAAGAAGAAGAGATGAAGCAGATATGACGGAAATAAGTGACGTTGTAATAGAGGCAGAAAACGAAGAGAACTAATTTCAAATTGTGGAGAGTCTTTAATCAGTCTAGTCTCTTTTCCTAATATTCTAACATACGTTTTGAACGGTGGTATTCAGGCTTGACATTCTTCTATTTTTGAGTTTGATGCCAATATATTTTATTCCTCTTTTTGAAGCTTGAAATTATGGAGATCACTTTGACAAAAAATATCCATGTTACATGGATCTAGAATGGATCTAGAATCCAAGCACCCTCATTGGCTGGCCTTATATTATTTAATGGGCTCTAAAAGGGCTCATTTAGAGCCCGAATTTTCCCTAATGTACCCATTTTGGTGTCTTGACAAAGATGCTCAAGCTTCATGAACATCGTCACTCATCGACATTCAACATCTCAAAGCGCAAGCAGTTTCCATGCGTGTTGCCTCCTTGTCCCTCCGAAATTCTCCCCTTGACACTTGCTTACTAACACCATTGTTCTACTAATCCCTCCTTAATAATACCACCTACCACTTGGATACTGGTTACTAGTCTACTCATTCAAGTAATCTGACTCCTCTAAAAGAGGATGTCCAGCCGCAAAGGCAACAAAAAAGAAAAAAAAACAAAAACAAAATAAAGAGTACTACTAGGCACATATAAGAATGCAGTCATAAGAGCCCATCAGACTAGCTGGATACTTAATCGCCAATACTCCACTAACTTCTTTCCATCTTACTAACTCCCCCACCCCTCTCATTTTTGGAGAGATAGGAGAATCCACTAAGTAGTACGACACTTCCTCGTGTGCCTCAACAACCTCTTACCAATCATGTGAGGATGTGATAGAATTTAGGAAGGAGAGTATAATAACCACATATTGGTTCCTATGACAACTATGTATGCACACTTATGTAATGGGTTCCGGTACTATATTGTAAATCTCGTCATTTGATGAGGGAAACACCCTAAAGATGCTCCCAAGTATTGAGCTTTAAAGACAAGAGGATCTTGGTCAGTTTGCCAAACCATAGAGAAAAGTCATATAACTATGTTTTGGGTGTCCCAGGTCACTTACGTGAGAAGCCTAGTGGAAAAAGGCTTGGAACTATAAAAGCCAATTTCTCTTGTTTGTTACTAATTCTCCCATTTGGGCAATAGAAGTGGTGTGTTCTCTCTCTCCCTCTTTCTCTCTCGCAACTCTAATCTAGCATGTGTGGTGTGCTTAGGGCTAGGGTTTGGGAGTGATTTAGTGCTAATCACTTGTTTCCTCATGTTTCCCTCTTGCTTTGTCTCTTCCTCTTGCTTAAGTGATTAGGCTACCAACGCGATCGTCTTCTGCGGGGCGGGGAGATCCCGACGATCTTCACAAGAGAGGTTGCACAACACCACCCGTTGGATTAGAGCAACCGCCTTGGTGTGACAACGAGTGCAGGAGGACGATGATGACGAGCCACTACGATGGAGTGCTTGAGTCTTGCTCAAGCTTGGCGGATAGGTGACTTCCCATGACACGTTAAGGTAGGGTTTCCTTAACAGGAACAAACTACAGCCATTGTAGGAGACTTACCTTGCTTCTAGATTGGGATTCATGGCCTCCAAGCTCCACCAATGGTTGCTAGCTCCAAGCTCCAATGCCTTCCTCTTTGTTGTCACCACCAGAGAGATACTCCACCACGAGACTCCACTTCCTTGCAATGAATCACCTCTCTCACTTTCAGGCACTCTGACACAATGAATAAGAGGCACATACACCAAGAATCATACATTCTACTCTCAACTCTCTCCATAAGATAGAGAAGGTACATTTACACAACTCAGCATAAAGGGATATTGTGTCTTCATTCTTGATAAATTCACTTATATACAACTGGCCCCTATTCACACTTGGAAATCTAAACTGAACCCCATCTTCTTAAGTTTGTTCATTTGCCATAATTTCTCATAATATGTACAACTTTTTGAGTGTCATTACATAACACTTATTGGGGGATACTCACATGTGTAGTAAGAAGCAGCTTTAATAAATCCTAAAATGGGGTTAGCATCCCCTCTACTTGATGTATATTCCTTTCTCAAAACATTCTCAATTCTTGAATGCCTTGTTTCCTAGCTTAAACCTATAATGGTTCCTCCTTGACTGTAGCCTGCAAAGAGTTCTTTTGAAGGGGTTGAACAAAAGTTATATTGATAATGCCTTCAAAGGTAATATGCATATAGACTGGCAGGCATCAAAGAAGATGATAATAATATAAAATGCCTTTCTCCTCACATCCCCTATTCATATCAAAGTAGAGTACAACTGTAGGCATCAAAGAGTTCTTTTGAAGTAAGGAAGGGGTTGAACAAAAGTTATATTGATAATGCCTTCAAAGGTAATATGCATATAGACTGGCAGGCATCAAAGAAGATGATAATAATATAAAATGCCTTTCTCCTCACATCCCCTATTCATATCAAAGTAGAGTACAACCTTATCCAAACTCTCTATTGTTTCTTTCTTTCAATCTATCAAGACCACTATTAGCTTCAGAAAATGGCAAGTAGCTACTATAATTGGATCTGAAATTCTACACCATATTCTAATCCACAATATTAATCCTTTTCTCTAGCTCTCTATGTTGTTAAAGGTTGCATGGTCAAAAAAGGGAAAGTTATAAAACGAACATGTAAATCCCTTTTTTGCTCTACTACAAATGTTGGCTAGGGTGAAACTCCATCTGATGGTCCACCCACTATCATATTACTCTACTGCAAATGCTGTTGTGGTGAAAGTCCATTTCATGGTCCACCCACTATCCTATTCAGATATAGTTAAAAACTATTTCCTCCAATCTAGCTGAATCCCTAAATCCTTGATCCATGGATGGGATTTGTCTGGCCCCCCTTATCTCCATTGGGTACTCCTTTTTCCACCCCTATGTAAAGTCTCCCCATGTTAGATATTCTCTAAGACTAATTTCATATTGCAAAAATGAGTGTTAATGTAGAAAAGAAAAAAGAAAAAAGAAAAAGTTTAAGAAAGGGCTCAATGAACTATTGAACAACAATGCCAATTTCAATGCTCACTCCACAAGGATCATTTGGTGTTGTTGGCATGGGATGTATATCCATCATATCTTAATATGTCAATAGAGTATCTAACCCTCATAGACCTGCGTACACCTAGATCATTGCCAGGCGTCCTCAAAATATCCATGGTTCTCTCCTTGCACCACAATAGTAACCATTTATGGAATATTAAGCTTCTCATCAAGGCTCTTAAGGCTCTACTTGGAGCCACTACAGTCACCATCCACATATGAGTGACATGCTGACAAATCAACTCTCAGATCAAGCACAATAGGTTGATCTATCCTTTCCTTTCCTTTTGCATCATGATACATATGTGTCTACATCTATCCTCGATCGGCCTAGCCATGGATTAACATTCGATCCACTATCTAGGTCCACTAAGCACCTGTGATTACGTTACATGTGAGGTAGCACCATTACTTCTTACATCTACATCTTATGTTTCCTTCATTGGTGTATGCCAGCTACTCATCTCATCAAAGATAACATCTACTCGCATCTCACAAGCGGTAGGGTTTTAACATGTATAACCTTTCTACTTCAAAGCATAACCACTAAAGATACATTTCTCTACCTTTAGATCCAACTTTGTTCTCACCTCATTGGGAACATACATATATGCAATATACCTAAACACTTTCAAGTAAGACATATCTCTTTTATGCCTATAAACTTCTATTTTGTAAAAGCACAAGGCATGAAAAAAAAACTGTCTGGATGACAATTGCCTCACTAGCACCTTTATAATCTCCAAAACCAACATCAAATTTATGACAGTCATCAAAGCTCCAGGTTCAAAGAGTGGCTAACTACTCACTTGTATGCTACTCTCTATGCTGCCATCTAAAGTAAATCAAGCTTCCTTAGTTTCTTAAGCTTGGCACCTTTATCCCTATCCTCTGCACACCTCTCCATTTGAAACAAGTGCTTTCTTTTCTCAAAGCCTCACCTCTCCTCATCCCTCAACAATATCTTTTCTAGAACACCCTCCCTATAAATATATCTACAAAAGTAGTTCGTCATGCTAGCCTTATCACCACAAAGATTAGAAAATAAAAATAGTACATAAATGTTAGAATTAGGGTTAGGGTTGCAACAATGCACGCACACAAGATAGAGAAGCTTGAGAGCACACAAACTCACTAGATTAGAATAAACAAATATGTGCCAAATACAAAAGATAAGTACACACCCCAAAATGAGTAGATAAGAGGGTGTACATATGCATGGGGGAAAAAACTTCCTCGTCACACACATCACTACCATATAATGCTACAAATCCCCCCCTGGAGTGATGATGTGAACATGTACAGGGTATGGCCAATCAATCTTGAAAAAGGCAGTAAGCCCAAAGCTTCAAATTTTTCACGAGAAAGAGCCTTCGTGAATAAATCTGCCATGTTGTTATGATTAGGCACATATACGAAAGCTGATCTCTACTGTAGAGAGTCTTTCTCTGACATAGTGGTAATGCACCTCAATGTTCTTAGTGCGAGCATGAAACACTAGGTTCCTCGCAACTTCTAATGCACTCTAGCTCTATCAGTGAAAATCGTAGTGCTAGACGACTGTCCACACCCAAATCAACCATAAGACGTCTAAGCCACATACACTCAACTGTAGCTGTAAAAGCTACCATTACAACTGGAAGTGGCCACTGTAGACTTTTTTCTTGTTGCTAAGCCATGATATACATGAATCACCAAGGTGAAAGCAAAACCCACTAGACACTCGTGTGTCATAACATCCAGCCTAATCTGAATCACTGAAAGCATGCAGTTGTGACTCACCCCCCTTTGGATAAAATAATCCAAAATACTGAGTTTCATGTAAATAGCAAAAAACCAGCTTAACAGCATGCCAATGCTTCATACCTAGGCTATGCATAAATCTACTCAACTATGAGACCGTATACTGTATATATGGCCTCGTGTTGCACACATAAAGAAAGGATCCAACAACCTGTTGATACAAACTAGCATCAAAAGAGTCTCTTGCATCTTGAAGACTAAGTAGAGTATCTGTCTCCATAGGTGTAGCCATAGGTTTACAGTCTTCAAGATTAAACCTCTTCAATAGCTTCTGTATATATTTAGACTACAGCATAACAATGTCATCATTTGCGATGCATAAACTGAATCCCCAAATAGTAATGTAAGGGCCCCAAATTTGACATCTCAAATGATGACTGCTGTAAATCAGCCTTAAAGGCTGATATCTGATCTATAACGAGTCTCATGAGTAGCATGTCATCAACATATAGAACGATGACCAAAAATGTGTCCTTACTCCTCTTCACATAGAGGGTACTCTCTGTTGGACTATTACAAAAATCATTTGCAACCAAGTATGCATGAATCTTCTCATACATGCTCTAGGAGCCTACTTAAGGCCATAAAGAGCCTTTTCAACCTGCATACTTTAGACTCTTCTCCTTTCACAGCAAAACCAAGAGGTTGTGATACATACACGTCCTCATGTAAATCACCATTCAGGTTGAAAAAGGCCATAAAGAGTCTTTTTCAACCTGCATACTTTAGACTCTTCTCCTTTCACAGCAAAACCAGGAGGTTGTGATACATACACGTTCTCATGTAAATCACCATTCAAGAATACAATCTTAATGTCCAACTGATGTACATTCCACCCATGATGTGCTGCTAAAGCAATGAGCCACCTAATAGTAGTCGTACGAGATGTGGGTGCAAAGGTCTCATCATAATCAATGCCCTTTTGTTGGGCATACCCCTTTGCAACAAGTCTAGCCTTGCAGCGATCAATGCTACCATCTGCTTTGCATTTTAACTTGTAAACCCACTTATTAGTACCAATGGCCTTCTTACCATGAGGTAGATCTATCAAATACCAGGTGTCATTCTTGATTATAGAGTTATACTCATCGTGCATAGCATGCATCCATTGATCATCATCCTGTGCTTCCTCAAAGGAAACAGGTTCCTCGTCTCATTACATAAAGTAGAAATGAGAACATGATCCACATGAGAATAATCTGCATGATGAGAAGCTGCACGAGTTCTGCTAGGTAAAAGGAGCTACCAACTAGTTATCCCTCAATGTCTGCACAAGCCATTTTGACATATGCCTAGATTCTTCTATGGTTGCTCTCTCCTCATCCACTACATCCTCAATAATTGCCTGATCAAAAGGCTGATTTGTAGGCTGATTTTTCACCTGCAAGGCTGAATTTCAGCACTTGGCTGAGCATTCAATTGCTCTACATATGACTACCCTCCATGTGAGCATACATTCAATTGCTCTACATATGACTACCCTCCATGTGAGCATACATTCTGTTATTTTTTGCATGAAAGCATGGGCTAAGCTGAGTTTTTGACAAAAATAACATCTCTACTTACCAAAATCCACTTTGAGGCCAGATGGTAGAGTCTATATTCCTTGCTTTCTGAACTGTATCCCATAAATATGCATTTAACTACTACCTTATCATCATCAAGCTTATTGCGTTGTTGCTCATGCACAAGAGCATAAGCAAGACAACCAAAAACACGCAAATGAGCCACAAAAGGCTTCTTGCCATGCCAAGCTTCAAAAGGAGTTTTAGACTGCAAGGCCTTGGTAGGGCATTTGTTCAATACATAGTTTGTGCACATAGTTGCCTCTAACCAAAAACCATGAGGTAAATCTTGGGCTTTCACCATACATCGTGCCATCTCCATGAGAGACGTGTTCTTCCTCTCAGCCACACCATTTTGCTAAGGTGTGTATGGCACTATACATTGATGTTGCCTTACGCCTTTTTCAGCCATATATGCATGAAATTCCTTGGGACATATACTCCTTCCCTTGATCTGAACGAAGGGTGCCAACTTTACATTCACATGCATTTTCAGCCATGGATACAAAGTTCCTTAAGCACATAAAAACCTCTAACTTCTCTGCTTTAATGGATACACCCAGCTATATCTGGAGTAATCATCAATAAAAGTGACGAAGTAGAGATATCCCCCAATAGATGGTGTCCTCATAGGACCACATACATCACTATGTATAAGTTGTAATTTCTTAATAGCTCTCACATATCCATCCTTTGGAAATGATGCCCAATTAACCAAGAATACATCCCTCACATACATGTCTAGCAGGGGTCTCAAGAGTTGGCAAGTCAGACACCATATCATGCCTTTGAAGACGTAACAAACTGCCATAATTCAGACAGCCAAATCGTGCATGCCATAATTCTGCATCACTCATAGAATGAGTCGTTAGAGACTGAGCAAGCATCATGCTGCAACTTCTCAAATACATCCATCTTGTATAGGCCATGAACCAAGGTACCTAAGGCAATGATAGAATAACCATCATTTCTATCCTGAACTATACATCTGTCATCCACAAATTTCACCATCAAGCTTGACAAGGCTAAGACTGAAACTGACAGCAGCAAGTTCTTCTTAATGTCTGGCATATATATAAAACTTTAGAAAGAGTAAATGCACCTCCATTTGCACAGTGAGCACAACGCTACCAACTCCTTTGATAAGATATGAGGAACCATTTGATAAGATATGAGGAACCATTTGCACATGTGACGAGTAATGTGCTCAGGCTAGCCCCACAAGCATCCGATTCTGCCCATTGACATGCATACATCATGAATAAAAGGGTCATAACGGTTCCTGCACTTGGGACATATTCTAAAGATGAGAACAAACTTTTTTGTGAAGTAATGTGCTCAGGCTAGCCCCACAAGCATCCGATTCTGCCACTGACATGCATACATCATGAATAGAAGGGTCATAACTGTAATGTACAATCCATGCCCAATCATCTTGAGCAAAACTTGTAGATTCCTTCTTCTCTACACTTGGTGCAGATGCATCACCCACACCACAACCATGCCCAATTCTTTCTTTTTCTCCTTCTCTAGCCTTTTCTTGCACTCATTTATGTAGTGCCCTGGTTTCCTGAAATAGTGACACTTTCCCTTCTTTTTAGGCTTATCACCTTCTTTCTCTGCATCCTTACCTGAGGATTCTGATTTTGGCTTATAGCCACCATGCAAAGAAGCTTTACCTTTACCTTTGTGACTGGCAACAAAAGCTTGGTCACCAACTCGCATAATAGATCTGTTTTGCCTAAACTACTCTTCTTGCAATAGTATTGAAACCAGCTCATCAAATGTAAGGGCATTTGGATTTCCCTTCATCTCTTAAGTCTAAGGGTAGAGGCAAAACTCTGATAAGAATCCAGCAATGCATTGAGAATTGTGGGCACCAATGTACTATGAGGATATATCTCATCCACACTACCGAGCTGCTCCTTAAAATATTTTATCTTGGTCAAGAAGCTGTCCATTGAATCTCCCTCATTATTCATGTGCTCAGACTCCAACTATTTGCACATATATGCAACACGTGCTTCATTGCCCACCTAGTATAATGCAGCAAGTGCATCCCATGCCTGTTTTGAAGTCTTACATGACCGAATATGAGGAATAATGCTTCGCTTCACAAAAAGTGCAAGCAATGCATATGCATGTGCATGTGCATGTGCATCTCTTCCATCCCATCAAACAGTGGGAGGTATTGGTGGTGCATGTGGAGGAGCCACATCTGTAGTATCAGATTCTACTTCACATGTACCTACAGCACCTAGTTGCACTGGTAGTTGTGAAACGGGATGAGTTTCACTACCACTCACTGACCACATTCCAAAGGCCTTTAGCAACCAGTATATGCCTCATCATGTAGGACCACAATGGGTAGTTAGTCCCATCAAGTTTATCCTCCATGTTGAATACATCACTACTGCAAGCCATGATTGTCTACCAAATGCAAAATCTTTCAACACACTGCAAGTACTCAATATTCACTGAATGCAACCCCGGATGGCTGCCAAAAACTGACTGAATAACCTACAAAGTGTATGAAAAATAACACAGAGTAGAGAATAGAGTGTTACTGGAAAAAGTATGATGGTCGATGTTGTTGAAGACATTGTAGATGCTGCTGCACACCAAATCTTTGCCGTTGCACAGTCCAAACACCCAAAATGGAGTAGAACCAATCTAAAATGACGCCTCTCCAAAACGTTTGCAAAAACCTTGCGGTACCCAAAATGCACCCGAAACGTGTCTGAATCGCGCCGCGGACCCTGATTATATACTTTGTATACAACACACTACAGTATATACCTTCTTCTCCTAAGAGGGTATCTCAATCAAAGATAGAAAAACAGGGTCGCCCAAGGAGGGAGACAGACTACTAGATAAAGTGTCAAGGAAGCTAGCTCTGATACCAATTATTGGAATTAGGGTTAGGGTTGCAACAATGCATACACACAAGATAGAGAAGCTTGAGAGCACACAAACTCACTAGATTAGAATAAAAAAATATGTGCCGGATACAAAAGATAAGTACACACCCCAAATTGAGTAAATAAGAGTGTGTACATATGCACAGGGGAAGAAACCTCCTAGTGAGGGAAAAAGTGCCCCAGTGGTCCTAAGTGTGTTCACACACATCACTACCATATAATGCTACAATAAAGAAATTGGCATGGATAGAGTCCCACCCCCTTATAATCATGGTCTTCTCTAGGAAGTGAAAACATGGCCTTCGTAGTTTTGTTGGCCTCTAAGAAGTCATCCAATGCACTTTTGTACTTATTCGGACATCTGCCATTGCCAACAAGTTTAGCTTATCCAATGTTATTGCAAAGCTGTCACTTCCCCAATTAAGAGCCATGACTCTTTTCCACCAATCATCACAAGAGATGGGTCTACTATATTTAAAAGCTTCACATGGAAAGTAGAGTTAGAAAGACATTAAATAGAAAAGAGACAAAATAAAATTCCATTCAATGTTTATGTTTCTCATGCAAAGTACCTTTCTCATTACATCACTATCCTTCCCTGTTAAATCATCCTCCTCTTTCTCTTGGGCCTTTTTTAACTCTTCCTGAGAGAGGGTAGCACGTAAAAAATCAATCTTCCTTTGCAAATCTTTAGATAGTTAGACATTTTAACAAGTACTAGTTGAATAATTAAACAAGCACAAAAGTCACTTACGAGTTCATTCTTTGAAGGCAAGAAAGAAGAGTAATCTCACTCACTTTTCTTGGACCGATGATAGTAGATAACACTCTAACATGCTTACCTCTCGCTTCCCCGAATTGCGCTTTTATTGTTTGAGAGACCATGCCACTGTGCGATGGTTGCCTTCCCAAGCATAAAACATACGGCCTGCCAAGCATCTATAGATTTGGTCATGCTGCTATCTCCTCCTCAAACTTTGTGTTTTTCTCATGCCATATGGCATCCCAACCCTCCATAATCTTGTCACTAACATCAGCTTCATCTCTATCAAATGTCCAAATAGAAACGATAAACACTCCTTTTTCTAGCATATACCCCTCCTTGCCAAATAATATCTTCAAGCTTGAAATTTCATCCTTGAGGCCTCTAACCTTAACATAGGATATCATCCTACATAGAGGTATAGGGGGACATTCAAAACAGCTGACTACTATTCTAGTTTTTTTAAGTATATCGTCACCTTTCCTGCATCACCATGCTATTCTCATCTTTAACTTCTTCTTTCACCATCTCAAACCTAAACACAAAAGGTAAAATTTGTAGCCTTTCTTCCCTCCTCCTCAATTTCTCATCCTTAGGATCTTCACTATGTACTTTTACCACATCCACATCATGGACCTCACTCACCACAGTTTGAAGCCCTCCCCTTCCTAAGTACCCACTTCTTGAATCTCCACTACATCTTCTTTCGCACTTTTACCTCCTTTTCTACCCCTCCTACTTCCTCCTCCTCTCTTAGAAGACTGAGCCGAGCTAGCATGAGAGCCATAGTCAACAAAAAGAACAAAAGAATATAACTAAAAACCCAAGTAGACCATATTCTTATTATATTAATAACACTTCAACCATAGCACTCCATAATAAGAAACTTCTGGAGATCACAACTTGACAAACATATCCACTCATAAACCACAATAAATGGAAAAAAGACAAAGAAGTTAGGCCCTACATAGACTCCTATGCCCTTTTTTCATGCCATGGCTAGCAAGAAATGCTTTCTTAATGATTGTAAGCTTGTACACCAACAATCACATTAGAATTAGGACACCTAAACAATTTCTTAACAATAACCCATAAGATCAAATGGCTAAGCAATTGTTTAGGTTATTTCAAAGCAGCAACTTAACATTCTTAACACAAGTGAATAAGATAGTAAGCTATGTTCTCTTGCTAGGATTGAACAAAAGTATTTATATACTTATTTGTTGCACTGCGGAGCACCATTGCCAAGCTATTATGATAAGTGGCTATGTTATTTTAAAAAAGGGGTTCTAAGCAGCCCACATTGGTGTGGGTTGCTAGGGCCCTTTTTTTAAAATACCATAGCAAATAAGCCAAAGGGCTTTCCTTAAACAGGCTTCTTCATCTCATTCATATCCTGCTATTACATAGCAAATAAGCCAAAGGGCTTTCCTTAAACAGGCTTCTTCATCTCATTCATATCCTGCTATTACACCCATGCCATATCCTTATAAATAAATGCTGGAGAGCTTACATGTTCACTATAGTGTCTAAGCACTTTTGAGCAGCTTACATGTTCACATACTTGCTATTAGTGTAGTATAAGGGGTTACATATGCTTGTCAATCAATATTACATTTTCACTATTGTACCTAAGCACTTTTGAGTTCATTGGACTAGGGCTTTTATGCTTGTGTCAATGAATGCAAGCCAAATACGATTTGCATACTGTTCAATGTAGCATATGAGTACTTTTAGCATTCCATAACTATGGCATAAGAAAAAAAAAGGGGGCCTAAGCAGCTCGCATTGGCATGAGCTGCTTTATAGCATTTTCACTTTTCTTCTTATTCGGGCATTGCTTAGACATGTGCTCGTTGCTACCACATGTAAAGCATTTTCCTTCACGCATATATTGAGTTTCATAGTGAGCCCATAGTTAGCTTTCTTTGAAAGGCCGCTTCTTATCATTGTTATTTTCAGCTTTTGGACCTTGTTTGGCATCATTTTGGTCCCTTTTGGGTGGTTGTCCGTCTTTTTACAGATTTGTACCAGTTCTTTCTTTGCCCTTGTAACCGCCTTCCTTGTTCGCTTGCTTAATTTTTAACTCCAATTGTTCAGTGTAGCAAGAGTAAAGGCTGTGAGATGTTGCAAAGTGCAATTAGGGTGCAATTTAGTACCCGATGGATAGGCCAATTGACTAAAATTTCCTCTTATTCTCACTTTCAAAAATTTGCATAAAAGGTGGGACCTCTAACAAGATCTTCCAAAACTTGTTCACATATTGTTGTATAGTCTCATGATCCTTTTGATGTATTTTATCCCACTTTTGTGTGATTTTCTACACAACATTCGAATGCAATAACTAAGCATAGAACAGTTCTTTGAATTCCTCTCCCAAGTAAAAATAGGTTGGTAGGATGTCTTTTCGGATATGCACCAATGGACACCTATGACTTTAAAAACATGGTAGCATAGCGAACTTGAGATTTGTCTCTGAGAGGATTGCCTTATCACTAAAGGCTATGTCGAGTTGGGCAATGAAAGCCATAGCCTTGCTTGCATCGACAAACCTCAAACTTTACCAACTTATTTCTAGCCTTAAACTCTCTTAGCTTTTTAGCATGTGGCTTATCCCCTTCATACCTTGCCCTTTCTTTGACCAACAGAGCAGCCCTTACCACGTCAGACATATCTACATAACAATGTGATTCATGAGGCATAGTAGCATGTGGCTTATGAGTGGGATCTGAAGTTACATGTAGTCTTCCTGGTTGCATATATTCATTCTCATTTGTATCATCCCTCTCATGTGCATTCTCATTGGCATGAGTAACATGTGCAATACCTCCATGGCGAGAAATTTTTGCATGTGCTCTGAGCTTGCATCTGTCAACCAACATAACAGTCACCATGAGAATTATGTGGGGCACGAGAAGTCAATGAAGGCTCTTCTCTTTGCACAAAATATTTCAGCTTGCTAGAGATTGGGCCACCGAGCTCAATGCAAGGAGGTTTTTGGAAGCATAGTTCATGCGCATGACCCTTAAATACATCACATTTGTGAATCAAATACGAGTGTCAAATCCTACCCCCAATGCCCATGCCATGGAATCCATAGTGTGATCACAAAAAGATTCAACTTTGTTGGCCTCCACAAACTATTGAACATGCGGGTCCTCATGCAAGAGCTTTAAGTCATTCTCTTTAAACATGGAGAAGCCCCTCCATATGTGCAATCTCAACCTTAAGTACTACAGGCTCTTCCTCTTGTTCTATTTCTTTTCCTTGGGACAGTTGTGCCACAAATACATGATCTTTCACATGAGCTACATGTACACATCCGTCTCCTATAGTACATGCGTTTACCATTGGAATGCCCTCTAGGATTAGGTACATATTCACCTCATATGTGGTTGTTTATAGTGGTTTGAATGCTCTAATAGCTAATGTTTGATTAAATCCTCATCCACACTAAAAGCAATGATTCCACACTAAAAGCAAAATAAAAACATGCTATGGTACCAATGTAATATCCTTCAGTAGGGTTGAGCACTTTTAAAACACTAATCACTTAAACACTACACACCCTGTTGCCCCCTTCTGTGTTTTGCTCCCTCTTGCATTTTTTGGCGAAATTGTAGCGTTTTTATACAATGGATGCATTTTCTTCTCCTGCTCTCCCTTCTTGGTTAACATTTTCATCTCCTATTGCTCCTGCCCTAGTTTCCCTGTGGAGTCTAGGTACAATCTGGAGGGGCTGCTTTGGTTGGTGATTGGTGGATTGCGTTTTTTGTTGAACCTCCGTTTTTTTTTGTGCCTCTCCTTCATCCACGTTTCCTTCTTGCCATGCTCCTGCCCCTTGCGTTTTCTCCTGCTGGATGCAAAGATGCTGTGTTAGAGATGCTGCTTTTTGCTTTTCTAAGCATAGCTTTTGCGAGGAGTGTGGGTTGTTTTATAGTTAAGTCACCAACTGGAGGTGGTGTGTTTTGCGTATGGTGTAGCTAGATAAGTGGCTTCGATAGATCCTCTCCTTCCCCGGCTTCTTTCCCCTTCCGGAGGATGCCTTCTGGTGCGTTTTGGTGGATTGTTTGCCATTGACCAACCCCTTTCTCTCTCAGTTTTGAGAGGGGGCTAATTGATCCTCGTGACTTGTTCTGTTGGAGAAGTGCTGGACATTGGTGATAGAGTGCCGAAATCATTGGTGGCACAAAGGCTTGCTTCTAAAGGTGTTCTATTGCCGAGGATATGGGTTCCCTCTTGGAGGAGACATCTATCCTTGTTTCTCCAGAGTAGGTAAGGTTCCCTCCTAGTGGACAAGATCAAGCACTTGCCACAGCACAACAAACAAGACAGTGTCGCTGCTACTCTTGTCGAACGAAGGGTCATTTGGCCAAGGAGCATGACCAAAGGTACAACCCAAGCCAAGACCAAGTTTTCAAAGACGCGCAATGATCATATACAAGATGATGACTCTCATAGTTCTAGCGTCCCCAAGGCTACAAAAGCCAAGGAAGACCTAGATGGTCAGCTTCTATAGTTATAGAGATAGTTTTCCCCCATGTATTTGCAACCAGAGGAGGTTTATGAGCGGGAGAGGGGACTGTCAACAGCTCCTCATTTCTTGTGCATGGGAATCCTGAGTCAAAGTTCCAAGCATTAAAAATATCTAATGAGACAAGTTCATTTCTTGGAGCTATGGACTAGATGTGTTCCGCGTCTATTGCAGAGATTATGGACTAGATGAGTTCCCAATTCATTGATCAAGATTTTGGGACATGATGTGTTCACAATCCACCATCAAGGGATAGAGGGCACAATGTGTTCAATAACTCATCATTCTATTCTTGGAGTTCACTGCACACTTGTGTGGGAATTCAAAGCCATACAGATTTCTTTGTTGTTCAAGATGGCATTTTGTTTCGAGCAATCAAGTTGGCCAAGTGCTTTTCCCGAGGTGTATCCAATACTGCGCAATACTGGAGTGTCCATGGTTGCATCTTCTTTAGACTTTTGCACACTATGAGCTGCAGAGGGGGTGTTAGAAATCGTGCATCTCAGCCTGCTCAGCGTGGGGGCAATCGGCTAGCCATAGGCCTCCCTATATAAGGTCCCCTTCGCTTCTCACTTGTTTATGATCTAACCTAAGTATTCACAAGCACTTGTTCGTGGTAAAGCCTATGGCTACAGAAATTTGTTCATTGTCTGATGTCTCTCTCTTTGCCACTCTCCCTCTATCCTATGACTCTCTCCTAAAACTAAGGTATCAACCACATCTTTAAAGCATACACCACACACTGAAAGATTTCTTTGTAATTACTCTCCATTCGATAAATACAACTATTATAAACATCAAAGCAAAGCATTGCAACCCCAAGGTTGGTTACATACAAGTAAAACATTTCCTTGTGTGCTGAATTTTTATCGGTAGTTGCATACCCTAGGTATGTGACATGGCCCCCTTCAACATGACACAAATCTACAACTATGCTTTCAAGGGAGGGGTGTCTGCATATTGGAAAGTTCTCTTTCCCATGTCCCCACTATACCTCTCCCCAGCAACTTCACTCGCTGGTACTGCAGCCGTTATTTCTTCCATATCTTCCTTGGAGAGCTTGACCTTAAGAGCTGCCAAGTTCTCATCAAAGTTCTTCTTCTTTGTTGTGCCTGCACACAAAGGCAAACAAAGTGTGAAATAAAAACAATGGCAATGAGAGAGGTGAGGAAATGGTCATCTCATTCGTTTAAATTGTTTTGATGATAAATACCCACCTGGAATGGGCACAACATCCTCTCCCTGGTGCAGAACCCAGGCCAAGGCTAACTGCCCAGGTGTGCATCCATGTTTGTTTGCAAGATTTGCTATTCGTTCATAAAACACCTTGTTCTTTTCCAAGTTCTCCCCTTGGAACCTGGGGCGCAACTGACATGCATGGACAGAGACGTGTTCAAATGCATGAAGATGTTCATTTTAGTTCTTATACCATAGAGCTTGTAAACCTGTCCCTGACTAGCTACATATGAAGAGAAAAGGAGTAATGATCAATTACCATATGACTATAGAGCACCTGACTAGCCATATATGAAGAGAAAAGGAGTAATGGTCAATTACCATACGACTATAGAGCACCTGACTAGCTATATATGAAGAGAAAAGGAGTAATGGTCAATTACCATACGACCATCTGTGCTCTCCAAACTTTCAAATTTTCCAGTGAAGAAACCACGGCCAAGTGGACTGTAAGAAACTATTCCAATACCAAGCTCCCTGCAAAAGCACTGATATATCAGCAATTTTGAAACAGGTCAAAAGCCATGCACTGCTCCCCTCTCCTACTGCCGCCATGACACCGGAGATACGTGCACTTGCACACAGACTCATGAGCGCACATACATGCAGGCAGCCCAGAGCTTTGCCAAGCTAGAACTCAGAGCCTACAAATGCCTTTCCTTCAGCATCCACCTATCCCCAAGCAATATATTTGTGTGATCGAAAGTAAACCTGCATGTTGGAATGATTTCTTCTTCCACATCCCTTGACCACAAAGACCATTCAAGCTGGACAGCAGTGATTGGATGGACTGCATGGGCACGTCTAATAGTGTTAGCACTGGCCTCAGACAACCCTATATACTTCACTTTGCCTTCTTGGACAAGTCTTTTCAGTTCTCCAACCTGCAACAAACATGATCCATGCCAAGGCATAGATAGATAGCATGTAATACTTCAGATGTATGAGCATAGCAAGCTTATCATGTAATGCTGGAAAATCATCTATGCTTGTTCTAGTAGAGGATGCAAAAAGCAAGGTTGATTAGTGCACACCGTCTCCTCTATTGGGACGGATGTGTCAACACGGTGCTGGTAGTAGAGGTCAATGTAGTCCACATCCAGCCTTTTCAAGCTGGCCTCACAAGCCTTCCTCACATAGTCTGCAGTGCCCTTCACAACAAAAGCCCCATTCTCTAAGGCAGTTCCGAATTTTGTAGCTAGCTGAATCTTTTCCCGGGCAAAATGTTTTATAGCCTGTGCAGAAAAATCAAAATGCCCTCATTGATATAGTATAATAAATGATTTGATGGGTCGTATATGCTGTGTCGACGATTTGAATGGGTTTATTCCATTTAATTAAACAAGGCAGACTTCAACTTTAGTGATTCTTCTAAAGTAAAAACCATGGTGCTTTTCACAAAATGCAAACACGCTAAGTTTGCGTAAAGCAGGTAGTCAATATACTTCCAGCTGAAATTATTTATCTTCATCTTTCACAGCCTCGTCTTCTCTTTTTCGCGTCTCTACTATGTTCACCTCTTTATTTATTTTTTTCTTTATCTTCCTTGCCTTGCTTTCGTCTTCTTCCTTCTCCTATCATCTTTCTCCTCTTCCTTCTTCTATTTTTTACTTCTTAAACAAGCTTCTTCCTCTTCCTGCCAAAGTGATTTAGTAAGCATCCTACCTCTCCTTCGCAAGATACAAATTTAGTAAGCAATTACAGCTCAAAAACAGCAGGGCTGCAGAATCTCTCTCTCTCTCTCTCTCTCTCTCTCTCTCTCTCTCTCTCTGGATATGTCTCTCCACAAGAATTTCTCCATGTCACTCATTGCAGTCCTCCATAAAGCCTGAGACCTAGGGATTTTGGGGAGAAGAGAAGCCAGAGTAGGAGACAAAGTATTATGGGCTGTAGATCTTTTAATTGGTTAAGAAATCAATTAAACAAACTGGTACTTTTATTGAAAACCCTCGATCTAGTCCTTTTCTCCATCATAAAACTATTTTCTGTCTTTTTTTTTTCATCCCAACTATTTACATTCCAACCTCACCTTTTCTTGGCTCCTCATACAGATTAATGGCGGCTTCTTATTATAAATATGGGTACATAAGGAGCCTAAATACATCTAATCGCTCCTTTTTGCATGGATAAAAAATTAACGCCCTAATAACAGCCTGGTAATTAAGGTAAAGATACCTTGCCAACGAGGATCTCGTTTGTGAAGGGGCCATACACATCGGATGTGTCGAGGAAGGAGACGCCGCTTTCCACAGCATGCTTGATGAGGTCGACGCCCACATCTTCCTCGACGGGCTTCCCATAGAAGGCAGACAGGCCCATGCAGCCCAGCCCCAATCGGCTAACCTTCTCACATGTAATCAGACTTTAGAACCCATTTTAGCGACAGAAAAAAAAATTTATGATCCGTGATTAGCAGCAGCAGGCTTGAAAAACACGCGTTACCTTGAAGCCTTGTGAGCCGAGGCAGCACTCATCGAGCGACATCTCCGTGTAGTTTCTAGTTCCTGGCAATTTGTGTATTTGCGAGAAGGTTAATTTGTCTAATTAAATTTTGTTTAATTTAAAATAAGAAAATCCACCCGA